>NW_020884884.1:3665985-4003636 GCF_003945725.1 Corapipo altera
TGCACACATACAAACCAACAGAAATCAAGGAGTATTTGTGTGCAGTTCAAGCTACTTAGGGCAGGAATTCGAGGGCTCAGCTACTGCATTGAAGTCACCAAACCCCTCTTTGCCTACCTGAAAAGTAAAACCTTTGGTGTCTGCAGCTGGTGCCACCCTTGGTGACTTACCTGGAATTAGATTCCCTAAGCCGGTTTGGCTGAACAACTGAGGTGGCAGGACTGATGTTAGGTGTGGCACAGCGAGATGTACTCAAGTCACACTGGTCAAGCAACTTGAGCAGTTCTTCCTCCGTGGGGCCACCAACATCTGAAAGAGACAGCTCTTAGAGGCCAAGTCCATTTACTGCAGTCAGGCACATGGGAGGACACGAAAAAGAAACACCATGGTCCTGGCATAACACAACTTACCTTTGTCTTCACTCTTATTAACCATGTCCATAGCTGTGGTCAGGTCCCACATCTGGATGCTGCCATTTGAATGCCCAGTGAAGAGGTAGCGGCGTGGCCTGGAGCCCATTCTGCTGGATCCTTCACATTCTCGCACAGTAAATGACGAGATGGTAGTGCAGTCAACTGCCTGGATCTCACATATCCTACAGGAAGAGAAATGCCGAGTTACTATAACAACTGCACCTGGAAGTTTGGCCAGCAAAGTCAGTAGTGGTTCAACTTTCTGACAAGGCACCTAACCTGCCTTCAGAAAAAGACCTTTCCTCCTGATGAAATTCCTTCCCCTGCATGACTGGCACACTGCTCACTGCAGACAGTCCCTTCCCACCCCCAGTACATCTGCAGTCCTACTGTTTGTTTATTAGGCATATGTTCTACATCCATTTTCAGTTTACAATGATTAGAAATCTAAGGCTCTCATACGAATGACAGGAACCAGCCCCATCATATGCTAGAACTTCATATGCAGACTCTAGGAAACTAACCTGCAGAAACAGCACATTTAACCAGATAAAAGATACACAAAAAAAATCCAAGGAAGATAAATCCAATGTTATCTATACAGATAACTTTTGTCTTATCACAACCAAAATCTCACTTGTCATGGCAGATCTGCATCGCTTTTTCCCTTTATTTTAGAAGTTTATGGGCAGTGCAGAAGGAAAAAGAACTCCCAAAACTAAGCTGCTCGTGCTCCAGGTAATTTATTTTACTGCCCCCTTGTATTGCTTTTTTACCTGAGCAGTGCCAAAATAAGTCATAATGTTGAGGCATCAATGTTTTCACCCAGATTCAAAGTTATTAGGCAAGAGATGCAAAAAGGAAGCAGCACAGAAACGAGAGGCAGTAACTTTTCTGATCTCTTGCCACCTTCCTAGTCTAAGAGGAAGAAAAGCAGCTGTGGTTATGTGGCAATTTTTTTTTTTTTTTACTATGTTGGCAGCAATGTAGTATAATACTATGAAGCCAAACCTAAGAAAATAATTGTATAGCTGATCTAGAAGACAGTATCTCCACTTATTTAAAGGTCTTGATATCTTCAAAGCCCAGGTCAAAGGAAGAAGCTGTTTCCCTGTCTGCCTTTGTAAGCAGCATAAAAAATCCCTGCCACCAGCAACTTCAGCATTAGTTTTGAAATTTAATGTTAGCATTGGTACCATGGCTGAGAGTCATATATTCTGTAGAGGCACAGAACTGTTTGCTTTGTGAGCTCATGAGGGTGAGCCATCATGAAGTGAGTCTCTGATATCCCTATTAGATATCTCTATTTTTCAAAAAGCCATTTGGCTTTGAGCTTGTAAGAGATCATTGAGTACAGTTCTGTTACTAACACAAATTAAGAGTTCAGCCAGAGCTGTCAAGCACATTAGAAGCTTGCTATGTGCAGCTGCATGCACTTAGCACGGAATAGGGAGACCCCACCACCTCAATAGTCCTGCTCTTTTCCCACTTAAACCCCTCAGCACTGACATACCTTTTCCCAGTTGAAGACAGCCTTACAAATAGCTTATTAGTGATAGGAACAACTTTTTGGATAAACACTTGTTGATCATCACGTTCACCAAAGGGTCCTAGAGGAAAGAAAGATCACTTGTTTGTTTGTTTCAATTCCCTCACCCTCTTTCCCATTCAGTCCTGAAGATCCAGACTCATTAGTATGACCACTGCAATTTTAAAGCATCAAGGCTAGAGCAGGGAACCAAAGACAACCAATAGCTAAAAAAAGCCATCCAATGGTTAGAAGTCTCTACAAATCCATATCTTTCTTTGTTGTTCTAAGGGACATGCATTCTTAAGTTTGGTGTGTGTTCCTGGAGGAATTACTATGTCAGTAAAAACCCTACATTAAGTCTCCATAATAACAGTAAGTACTTTGTTATTTTGCAGCTCCTAGATGTCTAAAGGCTTAATCAGATTTCTTGCTGTAGAACTGACCCCACCCTGTGTTCACAAGGCATCCTATTCATTAAAGGTTCATTTGCAAGGCTCTGACCACGAAGGAATCTAGACTACCTGTGTAACCATATTTACCAACACATTCTTTCAGTACCTTGCTATAGCAATCTGCTAGCAGCATTTGCTTCTGCAGTTGCAAGGCTTCAGTAAACTTTGTCACAACTTTTAAGAATTTTTTCTATGCATTGTTTAACCCCGATGGAAGAGTGAACTGGAATCTGCAGTAGACCCAGTCTTTGCTATGCTCTATCTGCTTTAATAGAGTCTCCTGTGCTTTCTCTCATTCTCTAGTTAAACCAAAACTGAAATGCTACATCATTTTGCTCAAGGAACAGGTACAGTATGTGTATTCCAAAGGTTTTTTTGTCCCTTTTTCTCTCATTCAGAGTATGTCCTTTAAGTGTACTCACTCTTTACAGCCTAGTAATATTTCCCGGTGGATCTTACAGATCCCTGCCATTTTTTCAAGAGGACAGCAGTATGTACAAGCTCACACTCATCAGGTGACTTGCATGTTAAAGAGCTGAAGATCTGTTAAACCTCTATGATACTAGTGAATGTACAGGCACAGCACAGCACAATCTAGAGACATCCTACCAATGTCATTTCCAGAACAGTAGCTGCCATGACTCTCTGCTTCCTCCAACGATAAGATTTTGAATGATGCAAGAGGTGTTGAGCCTGGCTGAGTTGAAATCATGCCCCGGAACCGAGTCACAGTCCATGTCCGTACATGGTTGTTATCAGCACAAACTAGAAAGGAGAAGATGTACATTTACAAGGGATGACAAAATTTTTGAGATAGATTTCTCTAATGATTATCCACATTATAGTTTTTCAAGATTGACTAAATTCTGCTTGATTACTCTATGTGAAGTCACAAAGCATCTCCAGACAATTATCTAGCTACAAATCATTGCTGATATTCTGTTTTCTATTAGTTTTGTCTCTTCCCTCAGAAATTTAAGAAATTAACTAAAACAGGTGAAAACACAACACTAAGGTCTGACTGAGTCAGCACCAGTAGCCTACAGCACCCTTCAGTCCTCTGTGTGCAGACACTAGGACAAGACACATCATGACAGCAGCCTGCACAACAGTCCTCTTCCATTTCATTCATCAGTTATTCACTTTTGTACATACAGATGTGCCCCTTCCCAACACAGAGTTTAGCAGCAAGTTGCAGGGGAATGGATGACCTCTGGGCTGTTTATTTGCAGTATAATTGGATACCATGTTTCTTGTTCCTTTTTTTTTTTTTAAAGAATAGGATAGCAGCAGAAAATAAATCTTTTCTCTGCCATGCCCTGGCTGCTGAAATCTGGGTGAAAGAGATTCTTACAGAGGAAGGAGTGACTGTATCTTCCAGAAAGCAAGACCCTCTTCTGAGCATAAGATAGCACAAACAGGATAGCACAAAAAACACTGGGAGACTGCTGAGGAAAGAAACACAGACAGCCCTTTGAAGTCATGGGAAGGCTTTTTCTAGGGCCCAGGAGGACATTTTGCTGCAGCCCAGGAAGCTCCTGAAAGGTTTTTAAAAAAAGACAAGTCCTAAAGGACCTGCCCACAACAATAAGACTTTTATTTCCACAAATGGCAATCTTGGAATAAGACAGAAAGGAAAGAGTGAGTTGTTTCTCGTCAAATAAAACCTAGGTCTTTGAATTGATAAGAGCTTTTAAGAATGCTTACTTTAAGAAAGAGGATCCAAGCCATTCTAGCCCTTTCCCTGCCCCCAAATCTGTTCAACTCATTTCTATTATACGTGGGAACAACACAAGTTAGACCAATGCATACAAATAACTTCATTGCTCAGATGGAGGGGAGAACTGCCAATACAAATCTGTGTGCAGATTACCTGACACAAGGTGTTTCTCTGAGAGCATGATCTTCGTAACAGGACTTCGATGAACTGTGAAGGTCTGAAAGAGCTGAGGTCCAGACCCAACTGTTTCAGGGTGCTGTACAATCACCCTCACTGCTCCAGAGCTGGTGCCATATGCAATCTCAATCCAGTTGCCACTTACACCTAAAGCAAACAAGAACACAGTTGTTTTCCCAGGAATGAAAGTTTGTGTTACTGGAAGCCAGGGAAAAGGGGTAGTAAAAAACAGCATTTTCAAGCTTCCAAAGTAAGAAAGATACGTTTTTTAAACACTGTTTACTCATTATTTTCCCATGAACAGGGAGGTTGTTTTGCCACTAGAATAACCAAAGGTTTGTTCAATTCCATACTACACTCTTCAACAGTGTCTTAACAGCCTTCTTTCCCATTCTCTCCTCCTTCGTGGAAGTGAAGGTGGATAAAGTCATATGATAGATATATTGGCACTTCTCGCAGTGATATGGTCAATACATGCCACATAATGTATATTTTTCTGCCTTAGTGGGAAGCAAACGGGAAAGCAAAACAAGCCAGGAAGGACTATAGTTAAAAAAGTCACTCTGGTATCAATATAGTTATAAGTAGCCACTTTCTCCCAGTTTGGTTTTTTTTGAGTTTTACTTTGCCTTGGTGCAACCGGACGTGTCTACCTTGTATTGGCCTTTTCAGCCACCAGCGAGCTTGTAGCAAATGTGGGTAGAGCCCTTCCCAATTCTTTGTTCATGAAGCCTAGCCATGAACTTTGCTTTGGACTTTTGTTGTTGCTGCTCTTGGTTTCTTTTTTTAATATAAAAAATAGCTGCATCATGATTACAAAAAGCTATTATAGACACAATAGCTAAGCATCATCCAGCTGCACATGGAAATGTTTCCTAGTGTATTGGTTATAAGGTTAGACACAACAGCAAAGTTTTCTCCCTCCACTTCTCCCCAGTTCACCACAAACTATTTCAGTGAATACAATTCATAATCCAAGTGCCTATCTTTGCAAAAGCCTCAAAACCAGTCAAGGTACATTATGCACAAGCATTAATATATACATACATGTAAGTACATGTACCTATTTATACAGATGTACAGCTGTAAGGGGAAACTGCTATGCCTAGTGTTCATCATTCATTTGAAGATGATTAAATGAAGAAAAAGTCCTTGTTTATGTCAAAGGCTACCTTGTGTGCTCTAGCCCTGCTATGAAGCAATAGAAAAAGTCTATTTAGAAAAAAGAAAAGCATATTTCTAACAGACTCTCAGCGAAGAGATGGTGATAGAATACTGACTTGTTTTAGGTGTGAGGTAGACACTGAGAGCTGTTATAGCATCATTGGAGGGATCATGGTACAATTCTGTCACGAGAAGATCATTGTCTTTCATTCGCAGTGGGAATTTCTGCATGTCTGTGGAAAAGAGACATTTATTATTTTGATTAGACAGAGTTGTTCTGATGCAACTTAAATCAATTAAAGAGTTTAACAAAAAAGCTGTTCAGTACCACCTCCTTTTTATTCCACCCTGCTCCCACTTCTTACCTATATAGTAGATAGAACCGTTGTTACAGCCCAGCAGCAGAAAAGACCCGGCAGTATCATAGCTTGTGATAGGAACAACATCCTGAACCTAGTGCAAACAGAAAGGAAAACAAAAGCAAATCAAGAATTTAGGTTGCTACCTTCTCAGTTTTCAGACATTTTCGGTATATTTTATTGAACAACACCTGAGTTTGGTACTGGACTGAGGCTGCTGTGCACACACTCACACATACAATGGCATTCTGAAAGTACTGCTGGTAGATCATATTCTTCTACCAAAGTGGTTCAGCACATGCATGCAGACAAGTTAGCACTGGAAGATCCTTCTCCACGTGAAAGCACAAAGCTTAGAGCGTTGCAGCTAAACCACATCTTCAAAAGTGGATTTTTTTTTTCTATATGCAAAGTGAGTGTATTTCACACTTTCTGTCCTATCCCTTCTTTCCCTTCTGACAAGTCCTTAAGAGGTTGCTGGACCAAAGAACTAGATGTTGCCTCTCTACACCTTCTTCTATCTCCAGTTTTGTGTCCCTCTGCCAAACTCTATGGAGATCTCTGCCTCTAGCAGATACATAATAAGGGGAAAAAATTCTTGTTCCTTTACAATTTATCACTTCCAGTACACAACCGCACCAAGTAAACTGGAAGGCAGCTCTGTCATATTTTACTTACTGGTCTACAACCTAAGGTGAGGGATTACAAGTGCCCCTTCTTTACCCTCTAGGATTAAAAGGAGTGCTTATTCCCCCAAGTGGGACAGAAATCTCAAGGAAATAAAAAGTTTAGGTTATCCTAGATAAGATCTCCTATTTCAAGCAATTCTTTTTTTTTTGCTTCAGCCCCTAGATAAAAAAAACCAAAAGCCATTTTATCCAGAGGACTCAAACATGCACAGAGTCATGGCATTTTTCCTGTACTCTGTATGTTGCAGTGAGTTCACTTAATCGACACTGAATACTAATTTATGGACATTTCAGCCTAAGTTCTCATTTCTCTCTGACCAGCAGCATCCTTCCAGTTGCTTCAGAGACTTGCAAAGTCATTTGCAAAATACCTACAATGAATCTGTCAGATAAAGCAGAGCAAAACAAAACCACGAGAGAAACTTCCCCCTGCCCCCAAGAGCTAGGACTCTAAACCAGTATTCACTTCTATGGATGGTCTGTAAGCCCCTAAAACATATTCTAAACCTATCTTTTTGCCTTACAAAAAAGGCTGCAACATGAATATAGCTTCTACATATTTTCCAGAGGATGGAGATGTGGGGGACAGGGAAGAAGCACTTTCCCTCTTTTCTTTGTTTAAAGAACTGCACCTCTCTCACTTGTGTTCAGCCATAATTCAGCACATATCCAATGCTAAAAATAAACTATTCTTGAAAATCACCTGGATTTTCCCCGTATAACTGATGATTGAATGACCTGGAGAAGGATCCTTGCCAATTACTGAAAAGAATGGCTATTCTTGATCTCAAAGCTTTCACACTGTACTTTTTCAGATACAGCTGGTTAAGTACCCTACCCACCCCACAGCCAAATTCATACTGCACCTAATTAAATTCAGCATCTAAAGATCTGGGTCACAAAACTTTGTTTCAAGAGATTTTTTTTTCCCTAGACTACTTTAAAAAGAGATTACAAGAGCAGAATGGCAAGAAACTAGAGTCTCAGCATCTAAGTTGATGGATCAAGGTGCTGCATACTCTCTGGTTCGTAGATCAAAGGCATATACAGAAGCTCAGCCACCTGCAAAAAGTTTACAAAACTAATGAAGGTAGAGGCAACCCATCAACAGATACACCACTTTAGTCATCACCTTGCAGAAGACATAACAACTGCAAGGAAAGGTCCGAGCACAAGGATCCACAATGCTGCAGAGAGCAGAGATCGACTGTGTCAGAAAGACCATACAAAATAAGGAGAGTCCTTCCTTCTGCAGCAGAGACAGGGACACCAGAGGCAATTCAGCAGTTACATCTGCCAAAATGTGAACTTTCATTAGGAAACAGAGCAACACTATACAATGGTCACTGGTAAAGCAAGACCAGTGAGAATCCTCACTTTGCAGAGTAAGATTTGCTGTCACGCTCTGCTGCCTTATGTTACCTCTTACTCTAGAGCACTAAATATTCTGCTTCCTTTAAGCTCTCCTTTGCTAAGAATTTCATTACAGATCTATCTAGTGCCCACAACCTCCTCCTCCTTGATGCATGCAGTTGACACACTGCCAGAGGAATTAAGTACTAGGGAAACCACCTCAGTAGTCTGCTCAAATCTCCAAGATGGGAAGATGCAAGAACCAATCACATGCAGAGATCAGAGTTACATCTTCAGTGTGTAATACATCGAATACAAAGATCACCATGTAAGGAAGGATAGCTTTGCACAAACTAAGCCTCTTTTAAGTAGATCTCAGAAAGACATCAGCCTGAAAGGAAACAAAGTGCTTGCTTCAAAATGGGACATCAGCACATTCTGTTCCACAAAGTCTCTCTCACTGAAGCAAGTAAGATTACATCCTGAGTCCAGAGCTATGGGCAACTCATGGGTCACACAAATATCATATATTTGCATTAGGAAATGTAAGATCAACCCCCACACAAGGAGATTGTGTTCTAAAGGGAGATGATGATCTATAGGAAGATCTTTGTTTTTTTATTTTTCTTACTAACAAAAAAGCCTGAGGTATAGAAAGCACCTTGAAACACAAGGTTGGTTTGGTTTTTTGTTTGTTGCTTTGGTTTTGTGTGGGGTTTTTTATTGGTTTGTTGTTTGGTTGGGGTTTTTTTCAGTTGTGATTTTTTTTGGTTTGGTTTTTTTTAAAAGCTACTCTCATCCACTTGGAAAAAAAAATTAGAAAGCCAAAAAACTTTTTTAGGACATTGGCATATAAACCTCTCAAAGATTTTCTACTCTTCAGTAAGAAATGCTTTCACCAAAGGAACAGTCAGTCAAACTGAGGAACTATTAATGTGATCAGAAAGATTTCTGCAGCTCCCCCTGGAAACAAAGATGATGAATGGGACATCAGTTCTTATTCCTTATGTCTTGTTCCTTTAGAAAATATTGTTAAACACCAGCTTGTCACACAGTATTAAGTTGTCTCTTAATATAAGATTTTGCAAGGCATCAATAGAACTTTAAATAATGTTTTGTTTAATTCAAGGCCATACTAACATGTTTGTCTCCGCTGCAGAAGCACTGCTATCCCCACACTTAATATCTATGTTATTTGTTACCATTACTGCCACTTACGGGTTGAATTAGAACTTAGTAAACAGTGCAGCAGCCTCAGGTCAGTTCTGCTTCTTGAGATTTGCAAGGCATTTTGGGGATTTTTACTGCATCCAGGTTTTGTGCCACAACAATGTACATCCAGCTGTGTTACAAGCTTTGTTATTTGAATGCTCCACTGTTTCTCAGGCTCATACAGACTCCAAATATCTCTCTATTTAATATGCATTCTGACAACAGGATTAAGTAAGCACAGCCAGAAGCATCCACATACAAGATGAAGAAGAGTCTCCCATTGTAAAGCAGCTCTTGAGATCCCCAGATAACAGACTTTTCTTCTTTCACATGGTGCAGAAATTGCTGTCATTCATTCCCCACAATTTTACTTCCTAGGGTCCTACTGCATTTTTATACAGTTAGTAATCCGTAAGTCTAAATATGCACACACTTGACATTTATTACCCAAAATCACACCACATCCTTTCATTTGAAAGCCTAAAAAGCATGCTTGGTGGTACCACCAAACAATTCAACATTCTGCTCACATGTACAATACCCAGATACCCAGGTGATAAACTCTGCAACAAGACAGGGTTGAAAACCCTATAACAGTCATTTCCAACATGCTTTTAGATTATTTTATTCTCTTTTTACTAGAAAGACGTACCAGCTTATAAAAAGATGCAGAAAATTGAATTGAACACACCTGCCAATGCTGAGTCACAGCATTCCATACTCCCACTTTCCCTGTATGGCTTGTAGCCACCAACTGGTTGCCAATGAAGAAGAGAGCATCTACAGGGACTCCAAGACTGAACACTCCTACAAAAAATGAAGAGTCTATGAAGCTCATCTAAAATAAAGAGAAAAAAACAGTAACAATGGAATCTCTCCATTATTATCACATCATATGTATTAGAGTAGCAAATAAAGAACAGCCAACACTGGGTTTGCAGCATTCTAGGTGAGGTACCATTCAAGCAGAAAACTGGTTTTAATTAAATTAAATGGCAGTGTGATGTCATCTCTGCTAATAACATCATTATTTGGGAAGGAGAGAGGCAGGAGAAGGTAGAAGAGCCCATATGAAAACATGCAATCATTTTTCTACAGCCCTTGAGTTCTCAAAAGGATTTAAAATAAATAAACAAAAATCATATTACAGCAGGCAGGAATTTTTGATGTTTTGCAGTTGTTTTTTTTACGTGAGACTATTAGGTGACATTTAAGAAGCAGTAATTTAATGGGGTTTGCTAGACACACAAATTTGCTATGCTAGTTTGCAATTACTTGTTAAAGTATGACAAGTTCTCAATGCTTTTTTTTTTTAAAGTCCAATCAAACAGACATTCTGAAAATGTATTTGAGAAACTAAATATGGCTACAAGGCTTTATCCTTATTCTTGGGAAAAGACTGAACTACTCCAATGTGACCTTACTTGAATAGATTCTAATTTCTCTTTTAGCAGAAATACTTGAAACCAGAAAAATAAGCAGCCTGTAAAAGCCTTCCTTCCTTCCTTTTATCTCCAGATCTTTTAGTTTAGTTGCAGGCCATGAGCAGAAAGTTCAGGCTATCAGACTATTAAAACTTGAAGATATATAGGGAAGCAGTTTCAGCAATCATCACATATAATTCAAATTTGGAAGATAAAACTTACCAGCAAATGCTAGCCTTCCAAGTAAAGGAAGTCTGGGACCGAGAACATTTCACTTAAAAAAAAATCAAAACAGTGCAGAACATGACAGGCATTGATGCCTACGGTTACAGTTGACCTTAACATCTGAGGCTGTCCAAAAAATTGATCCTTTAGAGCTTCCTAGTCTTATCACAGATCCAACATGAATAATTTTCACTGCACTGCAAACTTGGATAGCATAGTACCATTTTGTACTACTTATCGTCCAAGTATTTAAAAGTTACAGCAAACTCAAAAGGTCTGAGATAATGCCCAGCAAACTGACTCTGTAATTAACTTGGTTTGTAAATAATTCCAGGCTATGTTTTTCTGTCTGGTAAGTACAAAAGTAATGGGGATACATTAGAACACTACCAACTGTCAAGCTTCACTCACAAGTTTCCTGTTGCTTACTGCTCACTCTACATATTTATATTACTCCTCACCAATATACCTTAACTGCAGCAGATAGATGTTGTCAAAACAGAGTACCCAATAGCTGGAAAATTTCCCAACATTGTTTTGGGCAAATTCAAATGAACAGTGCCATTCCCAGCCAAGAATCAGCCTTCTGTTACACCCTACGAAGGAATCTCAGGAAGCTCAATTTATATTTATGTTTTAATTATGATGCTAAACTGTTTTCCAGGGCACAGTACAATCATTTAATGCAGATAAGATTCAGCAGTACAGGGCACATGAAAAAGGCAATAATAAAAAATCCACAGACACAACTAGAATTGATTACTCCAGAGAAGGATGAGGTTCAAGGAAATCAAGGAAGACAGCTTGAATGGTCTGGAGGAATTTGAAGTGTCAGTCCTGCTTAGGCTCAACAATCTTGAGACCTGTCCACAGGGGAGACAACACTATATGTAATGACAGGCTTTTGTCCTAAGGGTCCCTCTCAGTAAAATACTGCTTACAGCAGCAAGCCAGCAGCAGTGTCTTATGTAAGTAATATTGAAAGGAAAGAGAGCGCTCTGGGAGAGCTCTATCACAAAGATGCCAGCCCACACAATTTTCTGAGGATGGTGTTGCCAGGCTCCAGCAACTGCTTGGAACAAGTAGTTTCTTTCACAAGATGACAGCAATGTACTGTATCTCTAATACAAAGCAGGACTGCAAGCAGTTGCCTCTACAAGGAAACAAATCAGCTATATTCACGTTACTACTATTAAACACAAGCATATTTTAGGTTTTTTAAATCAATCAGCATGACCTATTGTCCAAAAGAAGAACAATACATTTTGGTCAGTGTTAGTCTGACAGAAGATTCCATCCTGTAGGCACTTTCTCTCTGCTTCCCTCCTCTTCCTGCCCCAAGTGGCAATTCCTTTGTTTCACAGTTGTCACTTCAATGCAGTACAGCCTGTTTAGCTAAAGTGCTTCCTTCAGTTTTGTTGCCATGTTCAATCACAGTCTGAGCTATCAGAACCTTATGATACTGGCATATTTTAGAGTTTTTATTTGAAATAAAAGTCCACTTATGGGTTTTGTGCTCCTTTGCACTTGATTTCCAAAAATCCAAGGAGGTGCTTCCCATATCTTATTGCAAATCTCAAGGTAACGCAAGCCGCTAACTGAAATCAGAAAGTGCAGGAGAAATGCAATAGCACAGTGATAAAGAAATGCCTATTAGAGGAGTACAGCTGTCATGCCAGTTCTTCCCTGCCTTTAAGATTTGGTCAAGGGGAATATATGAGAAGGCTTCTCAAGTACAATAATTACTCCCTGTGTTTAATTAAAATATTTCATATTCAACTGTTAGACACATCTTTTATATATTTTTTAAATACAATGGAACCTCCTTTTCCATTTTGCTGACCATGATTATATAGAAGACCTCTAAGAGTCACAAGCAAAAGAGCAGTACACAGCTGAATTATCTCATGCCAGACCTTTACGTTTCCCCATCTTCAAATCTACTTAGTGTTTCCACTCATTCAAGCATGAAAAAAAGAAAAAAGCAACAGCCATCAACATAGCTAGAAATTGCTTGAGAAACTTTCAAGTAAGCTCTTCCCTTAAAGGCACACGGATCAAAACCGTTGCCTTCACTGCCTCCCAAATTTGCCCTGTATTTGAACAAGTGACTCAGACAAGCTATTAGATCAGTAGCAAGGAGTATTTACTTCTGAAAACATCTTGTTGCTGTTTCTACAGCCTCCCAAATGGTGTGTGCTGTGCCAAAGCGTACAAGCAGTAATTCCTGTATGCTTATCAAAACTGTGCTTTTTTCCTGCCCAGACACCTGAGTTTTAAAACCAAGAAATTTTCATCTTCCAAACTCCACTTATGAAAGACATTTGACAGTGAACCAAAATCTTTTTATGTAAAAATATTGCTTTAATAACAAAAAGGAAAGAAGAGAGCAGAATCTCTTTGTATCTGTAGTTTTCCAACTCAGAAACTTAGTTCCTTTATCCTATGTTCTAGATTCAAATGCAAGTCCAGGGAAAAGTTTAACTCTTAATTTGAATCTTGACATATAATCCTCAAACTGAACAGTAAGTATTAGTATCTGCTAGTAAACAGACTGTTCTTTTATTCTCTCTCCTTTTTATTTTGAGAAAGTATTGCTGGTGCAGAACAGAAGGTTAATACATTCTAACAGGTTCCTATACTATAGCTTGTTTTGTCAATTTGTGAAAGTGAACACTGAACACCACAGATCAAAATAGGGTCTCCTCTCTGGTTAAACATGCACACGTAAGAAAAAAAATTCAGGTAATGATAGTTACCAATTTCACTCCCACTTCCACCATCTTGAATGCTCCACAAGATTATGCTACTCTCCGAGGCAACTGCAACCATCTTGTCCTTGTCTCCATGAGGTCCTCCAACCACCTTCGCATTGAGAGCCACTCGCTCAATTGTCCAGTCCAGATAAGGACTCGTGAACACCTGCTGCCACCCAGATGACTCTTTGATTCTGGAAGGGGCAAAGAAGAGAACAGGGAGCAGATGTCAGAGATCCAGGAAAACCCAGTCTTCAGAGATCGAGAAACAGACAACCCAATCTAACCCTGAACCAGTGTGCACAAAAAAAGAGCAGCAACTCATATATTTATAGGATCAGACTGAATCCATTTATCTACTGCCATTTCAGAGTAATGCAAACTTTTTGCTTTGCTCATAGCAAATGATCATATTTTTTTAGATTCCTGTAACCTGACAAGCAACTCTATTCATACCTGTAGCAAACAGCAAAATGGGCATAGGCAGCTACTATCCAATTGTGATGGCCAGCTACTATTAGGACCTTCCGTGGGTCCACAGGAAATCCTAAAAACAATAAAGCTGCAGTTAGGCAAGTGATGAATATTAGACGAGCAGAGACATCTATAATAGTATAGAACTCGCTGCTATGAGAACAAAAACTATGATAGTTAAGTTTCTCAAGAAACATTTTCAGCTAGATTCTAGTTACCAGTATTACTCCTCACAATCCTTACAGCTATTACAGTTCTTACATAGAAGGAAGACATTTCATCATCACTACAAGGCAAAGTGTCACGGTAAAATGTTCATAAAGAGAAAGAGGGTAGTATATGCCTCAGTTTTAAAGCCTGTCTAATTGGTAAAAAAATGAGGAATTTAATCAATTAAGAAACAATGCTTTCTCTTTTGTCAAAGTTCTTTCCAAACAGTTAGTGCAAACCTGTTTTATTGTTCCAGACTGCTAAACTGAAATTTCCCGTATCTGAGAACACCTACAGCTCCTCCATTTATTGTCTAGTGGGAACATGCTTGTTTCTGATCTAGAACTAAATTAGGTTTGGTAGAAGTGTTGGATGGCACTGGAAATTAGTGGTGATTGTACTTCCCCAAGTTAGCTCTCAGCCTTGATATGCTAAAGAACTAATGCCCAAAGACTGCATCTTCTGTTTCATTTTCCCCAAGACTGCCTTCTTCCAAAATTGCAGCAGGTTTGAGAAGAATCAGCAATTCATAACCTTATTTTTATATTACCTGGAAATAGATTCACCTATTACATACTCTAGATTTTCCTAACACTGCTACAATTTACAGGATTATAGCAGAAATATGATACTTCTAATGGCATAATTTTGCTTGCAAAGTCAAAAGCTGGAAAACGACAAGTCTCACAATTTTTTTTGTGAAGACTACATTTCCTCTAAAAACTTGACTCTTGCACAGCAAGAGAGGCACCAAGAGCAAGCAAGAAAGAGGTGGAAGAGCAGGAAGCAGGCCCTGAACAAAGACCAAAGAGACAGCGGTCTCTCTATTTTTTATCATGGTTTTAGTACAGTGTGAGGCATTTGTCTAAGAGGCCATGCTAAGACTGCATGAAGAACTTTGATTTGCCTTTCCTTCAAGCCTCACATCTTAATTGTGCAGCAGTGAGCCTTAAAAGCTGTACAGGGAGTAGTGTTTAACTAAGTATTCAGCAATTTTAATCAGGCAAACATAGAAGAACAGATTTAAACCAGATACAGTCACTATGTTTTTTGCAATTTGTTTTGGTTTTAAAACACATTCCTCACCTAGCCTTACTGTACCTTCCCCAGTACCAGCAAGTGTAGGTTGGACACCACCTCCAAGCATCTCACTCTCATTCTGACCAGTTCTAACATCAGCCGGTGGCCCAGCAGTATTATTTATTTTACGGCTGGGAATGCCTATAAAAGAAAAGAAAAGAGATGTTTTGTCCCACTCCTTAAGCTTTATAACAGAAAGAACAGTTCACTTTCAAAATACAGGATTGATACTTGTGCATTTTGATGTAAAGTTTAATTCATTTGCTATAAGAAAATCAGGCAATATTGTAACACTGAAATAGAAAATGTTGACATTCACAATTTAGGGAATTACCTTCAGAAAACTTGTCAATAATTGGCTAGATACCCCTTAGACTTCAGGTTAACACTGAGTTGTATTCATCTCTACAGAGAAGTAAAAAAGTCTAACAGCTACTCTTATTAGTAAGGAAAGCTCATTTATGGTGATTTTTCACCTAGACATAGGATACCCAAGGTAACTGCACCTTCAGAAAGAAGAAAGAACCACATGCTCCTAACATTATAATGAAATGCACTTGAAGAACTTCTGCTTTAGTCTACTACCAAACACAGCCTGCTTAGTACTACATGACATTTCATACAGATGAAAGCTTGGGTTTTAATGTTTGGTTCAACCATTCATCTTTAGCTTTCCATAGGAAGGCCTTCTCTGAACAGCTTGTCACGCAGAGTCACTACCTGAACCAATCACCCCTAAAAACTAAAGGAATAAGTGACTGCAAACATCAGACAATGAATACAAAAATACCTGGAGGAGGTAGGTAGCCATGAAAAAGGACACTGCCACAAGATGAGCGTTCCAGTTCTTCACATAGTAGCAATCTTCTCACTAAGAAGCAAAACCAAATATGACCACAGCTTTTGCTTCCTTGGAAACATTACATTATCTCAAATATCCTTGTTTTTGATAAACTTTACTTTGAAAATATTCAGTGTCACAACTGCCCAGATTTGTCAGTGGGCCATTATTACAGTAATAAATATGACCTCACATTAAGATAAAAAAACCAGTTACCTAAAGGAGTGATTCCATAGAATTCAGCTTCGTGCCTGAGAACATTAATACTCACTCCTCTAGAGAAATAAATAAAACCCAAAACAAAAAACGTCAAGAACAAAGTAAGTCAAGACCTTGAACATAAATACTTGCATATAACTGGACATTACACAATATAAATATCAAGCTACCTAACAGTTTACAGAATTACCACAAAATGCATTCAACATGTTGACGTTTGAGATTTCAGAGTGATTAATTTTACTTGGCTTTCATTAAAACAAAGATACAGAAACAAAGAAATACACTGCAAGAAGTGGTTTAAATTAAAAGAATCTACTAAAAAAATGGAATGCCACCATTTCTGCCTCCACCATGCCATACATATACGCTAGACCTGGCCCCACAGTTACCAGGGAGCTGAGTCATGTACCAGGTACCCAGCCAGATGACTAAAACTTAACAATCCTCATCTGAAAAGGTTTTCTAATGCTTTTGATTGAAATAATTTTCACTTGAAACAATTAAAACTTCTTACCGTAAGTCTAACTCCTTTGTGCGAAGAAAATTTAAAATAGGTGCAAATGCTGCTGGATCTCGATCAATAAATATCTGCAAAGAAAAATTTCTGTACTTGAGCCCTATTATGGAGCAACCATCAACTAAAATGCCTTTTTATGCTGAGTGTGAGAAAGAGGAGCTGAAGATGAGGCACTCAGCAGACAAACAAAACCCACAGTTTTTGGGCCTCTTCTTTGTTCTCGTTTTTCTTCTGCTATCCACTAATTCAACATTCCTAAAGGACATATATACAAACACTGCTGCAAATAGATGGCACTTAATAGAAGTGTTCTTGAGGTTCTAGAGTCTCCACAAAAGCCAGTGGATACTCTCACTTTCTATCCTGTGTTCAGAATGAAGTAAATGTAATAAGATCTTAAGATAAGTTTAGACTTTTTTAAATTGAGTCAATTACCATTAAAACTACCTCCGCATTTTTAGCAAATTACTTCTGTTTCTTACTATCACTCAGCAACATTACTGTAACTATAGTTTCCTATTTAAGAGTATCACATACACGGACTGAAATGGCCATTTTGCTACATGTATTTGCCAAAAACCCAACATTTCCATGTTGGATTACTCAACTACATGTGCAATGCCTATCTAGTGAAAATTACACCTCCTTGCAATACAGCAATTAGCAGTTTTTCTGTGTAAGGAAAGTACAGTTGCTGATTCTGCATTACCTGTACAACACAGAATGAGCATAGAAATGTGCACATTGTTCCAGTTTCATTTACCTTGAAACAAATTTGAGAACCAAGAAAGCCAGAGATGTCACTAATTGTCATGAAAGTTTAGCCTGACTCAAGCAGTGTAACTCCCATTAGCACCCGCGGTGAATACGCTTTAGGAAAGAACCTAACCAAAAGCATAACATTAAATTAATGGGTTACAGTAGGTTTATTACTCACAGCACCAGTTTCATCCTTTAGTGTTGAAATTCTTCCACTCAGCAAACTGAAACAGAGGAAATCTTCATTAGATGTCCCTCAGAAATGTACTAACACAAACACAGGATAACAACATTCTCAGTCAGTTTGGTCTCTTTGTGTACTTTTGGTTACATTTTGATGAAACAGTGTAGCTGAGCAAAGAAAACTGCCTGGGTGAGGCAGAAAGCCGGAGGGGGTGAAATATTGTTGCTGAATAAAGGAGCAGTGCATGCACACCTAAGGAAAGGTTGAGAGTTGCATCTTAAGGACCTTCATATTCCCAAAGAAAACAGACATGAAGCCTAGTCTGGAAAGGATGGGAAAGTTTTCCCAAGCATTCAGAGGGCTACATAGTTGGTTAAAAATCTAGTTAAATTGGTAAAAGCTGCTGAAGCAAAAAGGAAAAGTAAACAACCCAACCCAAAAGGACTTACTGGACAAGAATGGGATGGATTATTTTTAACACAATTTTACTTCAAAGCTTTTTTCTATCAGATCAAAGTATTTCTGCTCTAGACTCATATAAAACACAGTGCCAAAATCTCGTCTTAGATAAGATGGAAACTAACTAACATCAATAGCTTTATTTCAAGATTTCACCTGAGTCTGGATGACAATTATCTCTAAGATTTTCCAGTGTTGCATGACTTTTAGGACAAGATCCTTAGATAGCATATTTAGTGTTGAGAGATGGAGAATAGCATGAGACTCCCTCCTTGTGTGCCTCAAAGAAGGCATTTCATTTATCTGAACATTTCAGTAAAATAGGACCAGGTAATGCTGCCTACGTCAGCTGCCAGACTTTTATTAGAAAAGAAGTCTAGAGTACAAAAATTAAATGTAAGGAAGCAAAATTGCTAGCATTTATGTTTTCCTTTACGTGTTTAGGATTATTTGGGGTGATAGAGGTACAGCAACTACAGCACAAAATGCAAACAATAAGCAGCACAACTTGTAGAAGTACTAATGGCAGTGATACAAAAGGAGGATGTTCAATAATTCAACAGCTCCTGTATCACAAGTAAGAGCCCCCAAAACTTGGAGTTAACTCAGACTACAGCAACAACTAAAAAAAAAACCCCAAAACCCAAACAATCCAAACACTCCCACACATCAAAGGCAGTGCTACTGCATATGGCCAGTAAGATCACAAGTGTATATAGTAAGAATCAGTGGTATCTTCCTTTCCTGCAGATTTGGAGTGTTATTTCCACAACATTCCATCTAAAAAGTGACAACTCTTCAGCACATATAAGCTGCCACAGCTACATTCAAGAAAGAAGATGACTTTTAGATAACAGCCTATTTCAAATGAATCTGTCTCATTTCTTGACATAGTGTCCTTAATGCTTTTTCCCCCAATAAAGACTATTTACAACATAAATTAAGAACTGAGAACATTAATAATTTCTTTAATGATTGTTAATTTGTCTTTGTTCAAGGTGATAATATATCACAAATACCTGGAAAAAAAAGAGTCTGGAATCCACATCAGTGTTTGTCTTGAAGTGCTGAACCTAGGAAAACAAAGTTACGAGCTCAAAATCAGCTGTAAAATTGGAAGTAAGTCTGCTTTATCTAAAATTCCTTCATTTGTCCTAAAGAGCTAATATCAGACAGGTTTGGGAAGTCCAAGATCATTTAAATGTCTGCACAAACTCAAAGAGGTTGCAGATTCTTTGCACAGACTTAAGCATTAAGCAGGACTGTCTGGAGACTCCAAAAGTGTCATGCTTTATATGTTTCTAACACATTGTCCCAAACATCCTGTATTTTCATACTTTGTCAACATTAACACTTAAAAAAAAAGACCCACAGAAAACAAACGCTCCTCCACACACAGGAAACCCAAACAGTTAAATATTTATCAGCAGTGTGCTATATTTGTCATTAACTGCATGATACTCTTACTTAGGACTCTAAGCATGCTACATTGTGCACTGCAAAAGACTACAATAAGCTTCAAGTTAATATTTCACAGTAACTTTAATTATTTGCCATTTTGCTATTTAGGTCCCTTTTGGGGCAGGGAGGCAATAAAAATAACAGTTAAAAGAAAAAAAGGTGTTTCATGTTATAAGATAATACAAATTATAATATTATTTATGATGCCAGACAGTAATTTACATAATAAATAACTATGGATTATTTTCTACTTCTTCTGGGTTTGATTTAACAGGAAGGAAGACAACTGGAGTGGCAGCTTGGACAACAAGCTCAAGCTCTGCATCAGCCCTCTGGCTGTACATACCCTCTTACTAGTGCCATGACTAAGAAACCTTTGGTGACCTCTTCATTAATTAAAAAAAAAAAAAAAAGGATATGCAAAATAAAATTCCATTACAACTTTCCATGTAGCACAGGACTACAAAATACTTCTGGAATAAAAGCACTTAATCATAATTTATCTAGTTTTCACTGCTAGTATTTTCCAGTTTTAGAGAAAAAAAAAGGTCAACAGAAAGCATTACTTTATACCCCCTTTATATTCCCTAAGAGGCAGAAACACAAAGACTGTATGGAACTACCACCCTGCATAAAACATGTATTGTGTATCTGCTCACTGCAAATATAACAATGGCAAATCTGTTCTTAACAAGAAAACCTGCAGTATCAGCGTTCTAAGCACAAACATGCACAAAGTCCTTTCTTAAAAAAAAAAAAGGGCGCTTCTAAAGTACTTCTAAGTACATCTGCAGTTTTGCACAGCAATACAGGTCACTACCCTTCTTTGCTTTAAGAGTAAGGGATGATTCATCTAACTATATTACAGCATGTGTATAAGAAAAAATAATTAATTACATGAATTTTATCCAAAAATTAATCCAGACACTGCTCATAACTCGGGGGAAAGATGCAGCATCACCAGTCAGCCCTTTTAAAAGTCTCCATAATATAAAGGCTTTTATTGCCTAATAGTTTAAACACTTTACAACTTTCATTTATTTTGAGGTTTTAGAAAAAAAAAAAAAAAAAAAGGAAAATGAGAAAACCAGAGGACTTATGGTCCCAGAAAGGCATATGTAGGCAGAAAGATATCAGAGAACTACTAGAATCAGAACTAACTGGCATTTTCTACAACACTGAATGATAAATGCTAAATTAATTCTGAAACAACAGTCTGATGAGACCGTGAAGACATTCAGGATCATTGAAAAGATGTTTGAGTACTTGGCAGTACGATCTTCTCAACACACTACAGCACAATTTCTGGTCTGGATACATGTCTCCATATAAGCACGAGTGACAGTCAGTTCTTCAGAGTGCCACCACTGAAGTTTTGCCGTTTTGAAGTTTTGACCAGCTGGGTTCCACTCTAGCACTTTGTAAGTCAGATAAAGAGCCTGGTAGCAAAATTTGAGACAGACATTCCAGAAGAACAAGTCACACAACAAGGAGGACAGGAAAAAGAGCCATCAACCAACTCCACATTTGTCTTCTTTCAACTTTAGCAGTGGATTTAGACAGCACAAGGATTTTCTGTCTGTAATTTAGCACTATGGTACCAGCTTAGTAAGCAATACCTCATACTAACACATACTTTAGAACTTTTAATACATATACATTAATCTACATAAACAACAAGACAGAGTGCTCCTTTCCAGGATGCCTAAAGAAGTTTAGCTAGCAACATTTATAAGTGTATCTGCAGCTCCATGCAGCAGTCAGACAGACATTGTATTAGGAAAGTTAGTCAAACCCAGTGCAATATCCTCAAATACTCTTAAGCAAGTGGCAGCCTACAGTTATTTTAAAGAAAATATATGCATCTGGAAACAGACATGCTAAGTGACAGCTTTAAACCATAGTCTCTTCTGCTTGTAGAGTTATTTCATAACCAGAGGGAGATACATAGTCGAGAGAATTCTCCTGATTTGTTACAGTAATTTCTGTGAATTTTAATTTGCAAGTGGCTTGTGCTCGCAGTAAAGGATTTCACAAAAGCTGAGACCAGGAACTGTTGGAGCAACTGCACGCAACAGAGAAGCCCTGACAGTCCTAGGGAGCAGCAGGAACCTTGTTTCTGAACATGGAAAGCTAGGGTCTCTGTAGTAGATGCTCCACAGAATAACTGGTGTCAGAGACAGAAGACAGTGCTAATTTCCTCTTCTCATAAAACTCTACAAACAAAACTAAGAGTTTCAGGTTTCTAGTAAGAGTAATAGAAACTAATGAAGAGGAACCGTGTATAGTACTCCACGCTTGCCCATTTGCTGTCCAGTTCATTCACTCCATTTGCCAGCTTTGAGTCACCCGCATTTGCAAGCTGAAAAACATTTTCAAATGTATCTGAGGGAAGCTGACCTTGCAAAAGACCAAAACTTCTTACACAGAGGCACACTGTCTCTCTACTGAAAGGGAAATATCCACGCACACATTTCCTACTCCTTACATCCGAATGATATCCATTGACTAGAATCTAGATCTTTAGCTAGAAATTAAATGCACACAATTGTTAGTTTGCCTTATTCTTCATACTTCTCTGTGTAGGTAAACCCGCTGAGATTATCTATTTCTTCCCTGATTCATCCTCTATACCTAATTCTCTGTTCTCTACAGAGGCATTTAATAAGGAAGATCTATTTAAAATTACAAAATTGAAGCATCTTTGCGATTCCATATGTAATAAAAACCTAAAAGACAAACTGGCCTATAATTTCAGAGACAGAGTTCATTGAAGAACCTTTTTCAGCATAACATGAAATCTGGTCCAAGGCAACAACAAAGTTATCCTGAAAGCATCATTACAGGTGAGTTTTGCCTATGCAAATTACAAGCAGTTTCACTGTGATGAACCAGGTTCCTAACGTCTTATCATAACAAGGGAATTCTGCATCGATTTCTATTCCACTATACTTTGAGAAAGGCTGCAACACCCAATTTAATTATCAGACCAAGTTCATATTCAGGGTAATGGAAGAAAAATCTTAAAATAGTAGTAGTAGTTCCTACTACTCATAGCTGGCTTCATGTCATGCGCAGACTCAGGAAGGCACATTATTTCAGTTTCCACCAGCTACGATAATACAAATGATTTCATGCCTGAGCACTTTGACAAGAATATCTGCACTATTTATCACACATTCTGACCACAGCTGTCCCACAATTCCGTGCCTCAGCCTGCCAAAATGTCTACATTTGCCAGCTTCCACGCTAGATTCGAAAACAATGCAGTTCTTTATTCTGGTTGACACCAGCAGTATCGTTTCAACCTTTTTAACACCTTAGTCTCTGAGGCTGCCAGGCCGACTGTTCACCAGGAGCCTGTGGATGTGATGGCAAAGCAAAGCTCTCTATCCTCCATCCCTGAAGAAGCAGCATTCCCAGAGATGTATGCAGAGCGTACGCATCTAGACAGCCCGGGCACAGCGGGCAGACACCACGCGGAGCTGCCAACACTTCCCATGTCCACCTCCAGGTACCCCTGGTCGGCTCCCCCGCACTGTGCTGGGGGAAGGCTCATCGAGGCCCTCCCAGCGGCAGCACCAGAGACCAGGGAGCCTCGGCGGGCAGTCCCAGGCGAGTCGGCACCGCCGCCCTCCCAGGACGGGATGGGTGCCGGCCCCGCCTGAACCCCGCCATGGCCGGGGGCGCGTCCCTCCCGGCGGGCCCCCGGCAGGACCCCCGCGGCGCTGCCCCTCGCCCCGATGCCGCTGGAACGCGCCGGACACCGCCCGGGGGCAGCGCGGGGGGCCCGGCCCGCTCCGCCCGCTCACCTGGTGCCGCCCACGTTGAGCTGGATGATCTCCCCGCTCCCAGCGCCGGCGAAGCCGCCGCCGTTCCCCGCCATCTTCCCCGCCGCCTGCTCCGGCCGGCGCCCGCCGCCGCCTCCCGCCGGAACCTCGCGGTCGAGGGCAGCAGCGGCGGAGCCAGGCGAAGGCGGCGGGGAAGGAGGCGGCGGGGGATCGGCCAGCGGCGGCCGGGGCACGGTCAGCGCCCGGCCGGGCTGCGGCCCCGCGGACTCCCCGGCGCTCAGGCCCGGCCGGGGCCGGAACACGCCATGGCAACGCGGCAGCACCGAGAGCGGCAGCTGGGCCGGCGCGGCCCAAAACGCCTCGGAGAGCGGGCGGAGCGGAGCCGAGCGGGGGAGGCGGGGACGCCCCGACGGGGCGGGGGGAACAGGGAACGCCCCGCGGGGGCAGCGACGCGCCCGGAAGGGGCTGGCGGAGCCCGCCCGCCCCGGGAGGAGGGGAGTCACAACACCGGAATTCTGGTTTTGGGTGGTCTCTAAGGAAGGGGGAACAGCCTGTACCGCTGTCAGGCGCCAGCGACCCTCGCCTAAAATAAAGAGAAAAGGACAACGAAGGTGGTGAAGAGTCTGGAGCACAGCACTCCTATGGGGAATGGCTGAAGGAGCTGGGGTTGTTCAGCCTGGAGAAAAGTAATCTCAGGGGTGATCTCGCTCTCTACAACTACCTAAAGAGGAGCCAGTAGCCTGGTGGGAGTCAGTCTCCCAGGTAACCAGCGACAGGACGAGAGGACCTAGCCTTAAGCTGCACCGGGGGAGGTTTGGGTTGGACGTTAGGATCAATTTCATCACAGACAGGGTGATAGACATTGGAATGGACTGCCCAGGGAGGTGGTGGAGTCACCGTACCTGGAGGTGTTAAGGAAAGTCTGGATGTGGCACTTAGTGCCATGGTCTAACTGACGTGGTATTTGGTCATAGGTTGGACTTGATGATCCTTGAGATATTTTCCAGCCTAACTGATCTGTGAAAGCCATGGCTAATGAAGATCCCCTGGGCCTTGCATCTCCCACTACCCGCAGGGATCCCAGGCTGGGGAGTTCAGGCCCCCAGTAAATGCCAGTTCCATGTGAGAGAGCATAGAAACAGAGAATTCCTTGAAAACTCAATTAGAAGGCAGTGACGGCACAGTGAAATTTAAAGCCTGAGTTGCAGCCCACAGTAATCAATCAAATTCCACACCAGTTAAAGGACAAAAATACTAGACATGACAAATCTGAGCCCACAATGCAGTTTGAGGGGAAAAAAGCTATCACAGCATGTGAAGAAAAACTGAGGTGGAAATAAATGACAGTGTGGTTAGCAAAGGAATTCATAAAATCATGGTTTATACTTGTGAGGGTAGGCTTTATGATCGTTTCCTACACTCAAACAAGGAGAAGAATAAGCAAATATGAGCCTGATATTTTAACTTAAATTTTAAGTGAAATTTATCTAGAGATATAAAACCCACTGGGAGGTTCCACACCCTATTTAAACCTAATGTTTTTTTGCAAGAACACATGGATAAAAGTTAAAACATGCTCAAAAATTATATTTTGAAAACACAGTCAGTTAAGGGACTAGCCTAGGAATAAACTGCTTGAAGTTACATGACCACTTCTTCACTTGCATGCCTTGAAAATTAAACCTTTATTCCTCTAGCCATATCCTAGAGCTGAATTGAACAAAGCTATGAAGATGCCTTGGCCAGACAATGAAGTGTTTTGGAGGAATGACTTCTCTATCACAAGGCCCTATTGCTTTCACAGAGAAACTCAGCTGTGCTAGGCTTCTGGGGCTAAGTGGCTAACCAGCACGGCATGTTAAATTTGGGTGGGGAATTACAAATACTTCTTTAATGTATTCTGAATATCTTAGTACAGACGCTTCTACGGTGTGTTTTACCCTACAGCCAAAGGGAAAGGGAAGATTAAAAAGCAGCTGAATGTCACCAAACCCTAGACCCTCATTCTTTCTTTATGCTTTGTAATCTGGCTGTAGTTCAGGTTTCTTCTTGGGCTCAAGAAGAGATACACTTTCGAATTTCTGCTGAGTTGTCTTCTCCTTTCATGGAGTATATAACAGGAAATAAAAAATGTTCGGGTGTGCTGTCAGGCAGAGAAGGGAATTGAACTACTTCTCTATGTGGAGAAGTAGTGGACTAAACTCTGGTGGAGTCCTCTTGCTATTAAAATATTGGATAAGAGAGAGGGACAGGATATTTCTTTTCTTATATTTGAAAGGAATACTGACACTCCCTACTTAACCCCTCAGCTTTTGAAATAAAAAATTAAGTCAGAGAGGGTTTGAGGCTGTGGATTCCACTTAGAAACCATACCCTTCAACCTACCCCTGTGGAAAGACAGTGTACAAGTCTCCGCCTGTCTTCAGTGTTTCCTACAGGCCATATTGAGTTGCTGCTCGTTCAGACAGCTGACTGAAAGATCACTGTTCTGTATGCCTGATGCAATCACATTTTATAAAGAATCTAACTGCTTAGGTAGTCAAGGACTATAAACTGCACAGCAACGGGCCGCGTGTCTTAAAGAAATGGCACTGTAAGCATTGTGCATATAAATGCAAGTTGTGGCCCAACTTGGTTAGATCACTTTTGAAAAACACCTCTGAGGCTCAAAATCACGTTTGCCTCTCAGTGTCTAAACACCACTAAATTTAAGTTTTTCCTCTTCTTAAATAAAATATAACCATCATTGGCATTTGTCGTTCAATTAATGAAATTCCATCCAGGAAGAAGTAATGCAAGAAATTCAGCTGTGCATTGATGCATTCTCTGACAGCTGCAATTCTCAAACACTTCCACTAGATGCCTCTATTGTTTTTAAGGTAAACATCCAAAATGTAATTCCTGTTTAGCCTAACCATTTAAGGCATATTGAGACCTTTTCTCTTGATGTTGCAACTGAATTACACGATTTTCAGTCACTCAAAAAAAATCCCAAGCTCATTTCAAAGGACACATCACATCAGCTTTATACAATATGAATGTACAAAGCAACTTCATGTTGCTAGTTTCTATGATCTTTTTATTAATTCATAAAAAACCCCAACAACCTCTCAAAAGAGGGTCACACATGGCACTGTGCAAAAAGTAGACATCAGAATTAAATATACATCCTTCCAAGTGATGATTGTACAGTTTAGGAAATAAGGAGGCCTGTGCAGTGGGTTATTGGCTATCTGGTGGTGCACATTGTAATTCAATCTCTTTAATTGCAACAATTCAAGCTAAGAGTACAAGGAAGGGTTTCTTACCCACTTTTTTCCACTTGAATATTAGTATAGTTTTCTTATGGAACATCCTGTTTTCTGGCTAGGCAGCTAATTACTCCAGGCAAAAGAAGGCAAATTCTGCTATGTAAATTGTATTCAGAGTCACCTCCCAATGTTACATTTACCCTTAAGCTACTTAAAATACAAGTCTAGGGAGGAATTGCTACCCTTTAGCACGTTTGCCAGGTACCTGTTTTCCTAAGTTATTAACTGAGAAGGGATTTGGCTCCCCAAGAAGCCAAAGAAAGTTCAGTAATAAATTCCTTCTCTGCTTCCTCAGTAGATCCACAGAGTGGGATATTTTGTACCAGCCTGGACAGGCTCCTTTCCGATTACTTACACCAACACTAAATGCAGCACAGCTGTCTGTGCAACAGCACAAAATGGCTGGACACCCATTCCTGAGATATATATTTAGCTTTTTATATGAAGTCTAAGTTAGAATTTTTTCTTCCTTTTTTCTTTTTTTCATAGGATCTGATTTGGAACACCAATTAAATGTTCTGGAGTTGAATAAGCATTTAACTTTGATGATGATACAATATGACACATTATTATTGTCTAGTACTCTATTTTGAAATAAAAGTCATTTTGTGTATTTGAGGGGAGAGAAAGCCCCTCAGTGATTTGAAGTCCCTATTATTTTTTTAAACTATTTTCTGACAAAACATGAGAACTTTGTGACAGGGATCTTGTCACTACATCTTCCTGTAAACTGCCAGCCTTGACTGCGGGTGTTACACAATAATAATTGCAAATAAAAAATTGTCTACCATCTAGCATAGAGGGAGGAGCCTTGGAACCTCACCAATATAGTCACTCTGGGAAATGATGCTGTGAGTCACTAGAAACAATGGTTTGTGAATGCTCAGTTTTTCCTCAGCTTTACTTACAATTACTTTGCTTGAAGGGCCTGAAGTTTTAAGGTAATTCATGTAGTAGCTGGAGTCCAATAAAGAGTGCAAGAATAACTTTAAATAGGCCACAGGGAGAGAGGAAGCTCTTGGGATTAGGTGGAGTATGCTTTTTTTCATTCCTGGTTGTTGCTTGCAAATTAGGAAACAACCTTTATTTTCAGCAGATGCAGTGCTGCACAGTGGGTGGCTACCAAGGATGTCCCCTTTGCCCAGGGCAGCTCGACCTCACAGCTGACTAAAAGGAATGTTAGCAGAAATGTCTATAAAGGCCTCTTTTTTCCGTCTTAAAATAGAATGAAAGGAAGGAGGTGATAGGTACAGAATCAGGTCAGAAGAAGTTTCCTAGAAGGGGAAGAAATATTAAGCAATGTCCTGTAAAGAACTGTATACCCAAGTCTGCTGAATCCCTGGAAAATTAGTAAAACCTACATTTTTAGACATTAGGACTTAAAATATTTGTGTTCAACAAGTCTGGGAGAGATGACAATTATGGTCCAGGATAATAACATCTCAAGTGTGGGAAGTCCACTAATCCTGCTACAAAGCACTGCTGAGTTCTTTTCCCCGAATGACTACCAGGAGCTCATGCCACTCAACAGCTTTTCTCTCAGAATTTCTGCAGTTGATTTTTTTCCTGCTTAAAAAAAAAATAAAAAAATCTACCATCTTGTGAAAAGTTCCTCATCTTTCCAGTAGTCTAGACAACTTTAATATGAAAATAAGTGTTAAATTAATCACAACCTAATAATTTGCAGTATATCCTGGTGGAGCTGGGTGAGAGGAGACAGCTCAAGTACAGTAAATTTGCAAGTGATTTTGCTAGTACATGTGGTGTCCACAGCGTGGGGCTGTTTGCTAGTACATGTCTGTTTTGAAGGCCCAGGATTTTTTGCATTTAGAGCAGTAAAAGAATGCCACTGCTGCAGTCTCCAGTTTGTTTTGAAAATCCCTGGATATTGTGTGCTATGCATTTGTGTTCATCACTTAAGACATTAATATAAAGTTGTCTACATTTCCATATTGAGTCAGATTCTGTTTACGAACTGGATGTAGCTAGTAACCAAATATCTTCCCTAAAACTGCAATCCTACATAAACAGGGTTAAGTAGTAGTACGTTAGCACAGCTTCATTTATGTTGGACTGCTCTCTAAGCAAGCATACCTGTTCTTCAGTCTGTGCTTTTAAGAGTCATAGAGAGGATTAAAGAACATGTGCATGCTCTTAAGAGCAAAACACAAATTTTGAGTATAATCTGTGAGAAAATTTTATATACTTAGTTATGTTGTTCTCTTCATGGTCTTTCTGCCATTTTTGAGCCCCTCAATGTTGATTATGCTCAAGTATTTTAACACTTGTTTTGTGGTTCCTTGTTTCAATTGCAACAATTGAAGATTTAGAGATAGAAACTTTATATTCTGTATATGGAGTTGATACTGGGACACCAAAAAAGCTTTTTGACTTCTGTGAGCTGAAAGAACAACTGTTATTTGGCCTGACCTCCCGTATAATACCAAGGAAATAGCCCTACATAACACCTTCTCCCCCCGTTTGACTCTTACCCTATGTTTGGAATACCAGATCTGGATGTCTTTCTGAAAGGCTGACAGACAGCATAAGCTGGTGACCTGGCTAGCATTTAGTTACCTATTCATGCATAAAAATTTGTACCATCTCTGCCATACATTCTTGTCTACATTCATTTTACAGCCATCGGTTTGCCTTCTAATGAAGAATGTTGACATGCCTTCTTTAGATAGGAATTTGTGGACTGATCTACTCAACTGCTCTTTAAAAACTTAAGTCTCATACTGCACAACAGCACAAGGTGGCATGATTTTTCAAAATATATTCTTATTGATTGGTTTTCATTGCTGGCTTTGGCTGCAGGAAGAAATACCTGCTAATCCACATAACCATATGACTCCAAGATACATTTCTCAAATGAGCCCTCAAAAACATAATAAGGGTGAAAGAGCTCAAAGCTCCTTTCAGCTAATTTGTTAAGTAAATGTTCTTTATATACACATAAAATGGTAGTTGTGTAAACTGGACAGTTAGTTAAACTGTGGCAATGAGAGGAAACACAACAAAGATGTCATCTTTGAGATTACTTTTTGATGTTACTTTTATCTCAAGAGAACATGGAGTACTTGTCTGTATGATAGGAGCAACCCACATTCCTAGGAGTCCTTCCAGCTTTATCCACTGGATACTCATCAAGTTGATGAGTGCTTAAACCCAGATATGTGGAACATTCAACTGTGAGCAAGGTGCTGTGAACTTACCTTGTTTCATTTGATGCAAAGAGTTCAAAACTATACTGTATCCATTTTTTATTCACTGATTGAAATTACACATATCTATGTGAACACCTTGATGAAGCTTTTGGATATTCAAAATATGCATGTAAACACCAATACCAACCTATTCTTCTTCACTGTTAATTATTTTGAACAGTAACACCTATTACATCAGCTCCTTACCCGAGTGACTGACTGTCAACCAACACTTAGCAAAACATATGCATGTGTATGTATATATACTTATTGCTTAGTTCTAAATGTGTAGGGAAAGGTCATTTTAGCAAACGTTGTGTTTAAAATACTTTGTAATAACTAAGTTCCTGAAATTTTTGTCACTGGAGTGGAAGACTACTCTGGTCTGTTGTGTCCAAAAGTTGTTGGAGGAGGATCATTTGTACTCCCTGTACACTGTTTCATGAGAGCTTTTGAATTATATTGGCTGCCACCTGCATATTCTGCTTTTCCTTGAGTGAGTGAACATATTTAACTGCATTTTATTTTTTGAAGGCATGTCGAAGTGCTGAGCTCTTTGATTTACATTGCTCTGATAGAATAAACCTCTTCAAAAAGGCAAATTAAACCACATTTACAGCTGTTTTACTATAAACAGCTGGAGTAGTTACTCGAGCAGTACCATGCAGTGCATACTAGCGAGCTCACACACCACTACCACTCCAGCTGTTGATGTATGGGCCACATGAGCAGACAGTGAGGTGGCTTGACAAGTGGCTGAACAGCCAAGCACAGAGGGTGGTGATCAGTAGCATGAAGTCTAACTGGAAACCACTAAATTCAAAAGACATCTGGACATGGCCCTGGGCAACCAGTAACGGGTCACTCTGCTAGAACAGGAGGGCTGGACCAGATGACCTCCAGAGGTCCCTTCTCACCTCAGCCACTCTGTGATTCTGTGAACATGGCTGGTATTTTAAGAATGGCTTTTCCTTTTCAAACCACATAGAAACAGCTTCCTTTGGTGGCTGGTGCATTTCCTTATCATTCTCTGCAACAAAGCATCTTCCTAACCCACATTTTAGAATCTTTGATCTTCAGTAGTGAAGTTGTGGTCATGTTGAAACTAACAAAATCTTCCATACAACTAACTAGGCAATTTGGCTTTTTCTGTAGCAGCCAGTGCAAGTACAGTATCTGTAGTCTTACGTTACCAGATTCTGTTCCTTGCAGGATGGTGTTCTCCAGTTTCTTATCGTAATACCAGTCTTCAGGCATTTAGGCTGAAATTTCCCAGGTTGTGTTTCTTCCATGGGCTCTGTTTGAAAACTGAAAATACTAAAAACTGTTCTGGATATCTAAAATAGAAAAGCAAGATTCCATTTTAGAGAGGTTAACAATTTTTGAGTTTACTTAAAATGTTTAAGCATGACTTCAAATTTGGAAAAATCATCTCCTTTTAATGTGGGGGAATATGGGTTTGGCCAGCAATCCAATGAATAGTCACTGAAATTTGACCAAGATGTTAGCATCTGAAAACCTCAATCCCAGCTACTCAAAAGCAATCTAAACTTTTAAAGCATAATCTGGGAAAAATGACTTGGAAAGATTTTCAAATTTATAAATCCTTAGCATGCTATCATTGGACCAATAGATATTTCATTGTATTTTAAATAAGCAGCTATCCCTTTCTTCCTCCTGAAATATAGTATAATTAAGAGTCTTCCAGGGAGGCAACTGGGAAGCAATGATTAGGCCAGTACATACAGGGAGAGAGAGCCCTAATCCCCAGCTGTTGTACAACACAGCTGCTTCTTCTAAACTGGCCTAGGTGGTCCATAAGAAGCAGAAAGACCCAGAATCAAAGAAGGGGAAAACCAGACTTTTGCAGGTCACCCAGAAGGCCCTTGACAATTTTACCTTTCCCTTATTTGTTCTCTCTATTCTCATCTTCAATGAGGATTTCAGGTAGTGGGGGGTTGTTTGTTGAATGATATGATTTTCTTTGCTCTCATATCTCTGAGTTGCATATCAGAAACCTCTGTTTATAATAACCTCTGTTATTTTGGCATATTTCACTAGCAGTATGTCAACAACAAGAACATTTTAAAATGCTAGATCCAGTTCTAACAGTACATAAAGAAAAAAGGCAAAACTGCATTATTTTCACACTTTGTCAGAACCATTTCTTCTTACCACAGAAGCAATTAATGTTACATCATCTTTCTTTTCATATTACAGTCACAGTGCTTGACTCAGGAAAGGAAAGGTAATTTTCAGTTTTCTGTGTTACCATTACATAGACACATGAAATCTTATTAATGAAAAAAATATTCTAATTCTGAATAAAACTGAAGTCTCTTGAGAGGCTAAAAATGAATAATAATGAAACCATTTATCACTTATTGAAATGGACTAATTACAATGGCGATTGCCAATATGTTTTTCCTTTCATATTTCTGGAAGAAAGAAATTGGTAGAAATGTTGCAAAGATGAAAAAAAAAATCTTCCACATTTTGCTGTGTTTCAACTTTGCACAGCAGAACTAAGACTTCTGTTCAAAAATCTATTAAAACATTGTCTTAGCTAATATTACTAGAGGGACAAAAAATATTAACTGTGGAAGATTTTTCATTACACGGAAGTCTCCAGACATGGCCCAGACAGAGACCATTAATGTCATTAATGCCATTAATGTCACGTTTATATCAATTAGTGTTCTATCCTTACCTTGCATACTGCTTTTCATCTTGTCATCAGATATTGAAATAGAAATGTGAAAGATTTCCTTGGGGGTATGGTTTAGGGAGGGACAGGAAGGAATTTAGAGAAAATGTTTGAGGGAATGAAATGTAAGAGAAGAGTGGAAGCAACAGCTTGGAGAAAGTAACACTTAATATTGAAAGGTCCTTGGTTTAAGTCAGCATTTAAAAAATTGAGTGAGAGGATCTTTCAAACTTTGGTAATAGTAATAAGAATACAAAACCATAAACTAGCAAATAGAAGAAAAGATAAGTGTTCTCATTTGCAGTCTGTGAACTAACTAAACAGAAGAAAATGCATCTGAAATATAATGATTAAAGACATAAAAAAGAATTTTAATTTTTTACTTAATATGTCATGCTTTTAAACAGGATTAGCCATGCATGTGCATAATGAAAATACCCATAGTTACACTATATGTTTACTGCAAGCAAAATGTCACCTCATAGCTCTAAGAAACACATAATGTTGTTGTTCAAAAAGTTTCTGCTACAGGATTTTTGAATTTATCTATGATAGTTTTACTTTTGGACGTTGGACAAGGAAGTCATTGAACTGGCTTAAAACTGACTTTCAACACGTAGGAACCTCGCTGTTTCTGAAGTTTTCTTCAAAATATATCCATGTGAAAATCCAAATATTAAGACATGCAAATTAAGAAGTAATTTTAAAAAATCAAGACTGAAAAGTCCAATAACCTTTAGCAGTCCCTTGAGTCAGAGTTAATAAAATCCTAGCTATGGATTTTTTGCACCCATGTTGGCAGAGAAATGCTGTATAATTACAGTATACAAGCTAGTTGATGGTGACTTCATGAGTACCACAAAAGGGTAATGAGCCATTTCTTTAATAAAATGTATTTAATGAGTGATGTTTCTACTTATTCCTTTCTCATTTTAAATGGATAGTTTAGCTCTGATTTTCTACATTTCCAGAAAAATGCTTCACATAGTAGACCATACATACCAGTTTATGAATCATTGACTGTCCTCATTTTCATTGAATTTTCAGTTTAATAACACAAGATGTGAAAAGACAGCCAACAACATGTCAGATAAAATGCCAGTAGCATCTTACTGGGAGTGAAATAGCAGCAGTGTGGTTTCGCTCCAGGCTTCCTCCTAGAACTGTGTTACTTAATGCAATTCAGTAGCCTATTCCCATTTAAATGAAATTTCCACCTGACATAGAAAAGACTTAATTTTAAAATGCTGTAATGTAAGAATATATAAATAAATAATATATAAACTATAGCTTTGTCTACTATTATCTGCATTTGTGTTTCTTTACTACTTTCATTCATAATTCATAGAATTATCAGATAGACTTGTATTTTCAAACAACTGGGGATGACGTTGCTGGTCTGTAAATCTTCAAATTGATTAATAAAGCATTTAATATATTACCATATTTCTAATCTCAGAAACATTATACTTAAAACAACAACAACAAAAAAGTTTGTTACATTTCTCTAGACTGACACCTCTGTGTTTCTCCATTTACCCTTTTATACCCTATTCATCAGACCACCTATTTTTCTCCACCTTCTACCCAATCAATACTGGTCCCCTTTTCAGAAGGGCATCAGCAACTACCTCCAAACTATTTATTTGCATATGCCACATAAAAACATTCAAGTTAATGTTTTCTGTGGCCACCAAGTTGTGTTCCAGAGAAAGAATCCGGTTTCCAACTAATGAAATAAAACTTTCTTTTGTATTCAGAATCACAAAGTTGACTTGAGAACCTAAAATGGAGTAAAGAGATACTGTTTAATCTTATCTGGACTTAATACCGTGTTTATACTAGGTTTATGTACAGCACAACACTGATGCTTTAGTAATTTTCAGACCTTCTTAAAGATCACAATATCTCCTAGTAGTACCTCCTGCTGATGGCAATGCTCATTGTCAGGGGCTTCTTTATATCCAGGCTGTAGTGACCATGATTATACAACTAAAAAGTGTCTTCCTAAACCTTGTCACTGAATGGATGTCTTAAGTCTGGAAGCACAACTATACTTTATCCTATCTAAAGTAAATGTGCCTGATTTTCTTTCTTCATGTCCAATTCCTGTGGATCTTCCTTTTCTTTGATTTGCATAACTTAGTGGCTTCAGAAGATTTTTTTTCCCTTTTTCAGTCAAGCCCAAGGAAATGCATACCAATGAGGTTACAGTTATTATTAAGAAAAGACATAAAATTCTTCATCCTCTATGTTGCAAGAGCATGAAGATTATCACTAATGCATTCAGGAAAATGGCTTCATGACAGAAGCAATTTGAAGTCTAAGGTATCTTTTGTTTCATAGTAAAAATCTGAACTTGATGCCCACTTAAAATACATTGTTTTAATTTTATCAACCACGTTTTGTGATGATGTATCAACTTACAGAAAACTCACAGCTATTTCTTATTATGCTCAAGTCTCCTAGGATTCTTAGAGTTGGGAATTGTTTAAACTCCAGTAGATCATAGAATCATAGAATCAACCGGGTTGGAAAAGACCTCTGAGATCATCAAATCCAACCCTTGACCCAACACTGCCGTGGTTACCGGACCATGGCATTAAGTGCCACATCCAGTCTCATCTTAAAAACCTCCAGGGATGTTGAATGCACCACCTCCCTGGACAGCCCACTGCAACATCTGATTACTCTCTATGTAAAAATTTTTTTCCTAATGTTCAACCTAAACCTCCCCTGGCACAGCTTAAGACTATGCCCTCTTGTCCTACTGCTGGTTGCCTGGAAGAAGAGACCGAGGCTACAACCTCCTTTCAGGGAGTTGAAGAGAGTGATTTGTTCTCCCCTGAGCCTCCTCTTTCCCAGGCTGAACAACTCCAGCTCCCTCAGCCTCTCCTCATAGGACTTGTGTTCGAGTCCCTTCACCAGCCTTGTTGCTCTTCTCTGGACCTGCTCCAGGACCTCAATATCCTTCCTGAACTGAGGGGCCCAGAACCGGACACAGTACTCAAGGTGTGGCCTCACCAGTGCTGAGAACAGGGGAAGAATCACTTCCCTGGTCCTGCTGACCTTTAAAGAATTAGTAATGTAAGAAAAAAAAGAAATACTAATATTTTTCCTTATTGAATATTCTGCTAAAAGATGTCCAGCAATACTGAAATGCTGAGTTACCTGCACCAAATCTTGTGAATTTATAGCTGTAGTTTTTTATGCCATGACCAAAATACTTGCTGTTTAAGAGCATGCTCTGTTTGAAATAAAGAGGATATATACATAAAAGCAAAAATGATGATCAAATTATGCCAGTCAAAAGATAAACCCATTTTAATGGACTGGCTGTAACATGAAAGTAGGCAGCATTTTTGATCCATATAAATGGATATGGGGAGAGTCATTCAGTATTCAGCTGTATCCCACTGAGATGGGGTGGTGGGTTTTTAAGTCTCTAGAAAAAAAATCTAATCTAATGGAAAGGAAAAGATCTACAAACTTTGAATGCACTTTTTGGAAGTCTGGAAAATGAAAGTTTTTAAGTCAAGAAGATGATAAAAGAGGATATGGGGAGTTGAGTGCACTTTTCTTTAATCTCATTAGTTATATTGAGAATAGCCAAAGGCTGAATGACAGCTTTACTTAAATTCTGTGATTTTCATGGGCTTTGGGTATTTGGTTATAGCATTAACTGCATCAGTTTTAATGTACTTCACTCTAAATAATAAATTATTAATACTAATTTTTCCTTCTTTTACAAAGGAGATAATGTCCTCATTAAGGCATTGTATAAGGCTGTAAACAAAATTATTGCCTATTGTGTTTCCAAAAGAACTGCATACATTCTAGCTAAATTGGGTTTTAAATCTACTTTTCAGGCATTTATCTTGTTTATTATTGTCTTATAAAATAAACCTAACAAATCATAAAGCTATTTTCAAAGTTTAAAAAGGGCTATTTTGCTATTTTTCTTATTTGGCCTGTCATATCACTTTTTCTTAAAAAATTAATTAAAACTGCTTGAGAATTGGTACTTTCGTATCCTGAGAAGATGGAAATGCATTCTCTATAGTGGTATCTGAAGAAAAAGATAGTTTCTCTTTCTTTCCAGTGTATGTATAGATGAATATTCCCAAATTTCTAACATTGCTCCTTATCTAAGTATTCATCAGATGCCTGTAGTGATTTACAGAGTCACAGAGTATTCTGTAGAATGGATCCACAAGGATCATCAAGTCCAGCTCTTAAGTTCATGGCCTGTACAGGGATCATAACTTGCGACATGACCTTGGTGTTATTAGCACCCTGCTCTAACCAACCTATTACAGATAGCAAGTGATGTTGTGGAGTTATGTATGAAAATAGGAAAAAAAAAAAACCACAACTAAACTCCAAACACTGACAAAAATACAGTAAGCGTAAAATTCAAGGAATTTCCTTGTTGTTATGTAAAACTTGGCACATAATTCAATTGTTTCCTTGAAGTATGTATAATCCTAAATAGACAATCATCCTTGCTTCTCCCTTTGATGCCCTTCAAATGCAAATCCACGGAGATACCAATTTGTAGCTAACCAAAAGTACCTTTGATTTACAAACATTTCTTCAAAGTCCAACAGAAAGTGAGATCCTTTCCTGATCATAATCTATAGTAAATGAAAAAGCGTTTTAAAATAAATGATACTGAACTGTGCTTGTTATGGAGATTAAGGCAAACCCTAAAACCAGATAACTCTAAGTCACTCAGTTTATAATTCCCCTCCTCTTCCTTTTTATGGTGAAAATTAGCTGTGGTTCTGTATAAAATATTAGCAAAATCTCAAAGAAGCCTCCCTTTTGTAGTTCTTCTGGCAACAAACATGGAGTGAAATTCTTCTCCCTGAGGAGGTGTAGAGACACAAGTCTCTTATTTCTGTTTCTTTAACCACTGAAGAAAAATTATTTACTTTGGCTTCAAAATACTGACAAAGATTATATTCTTGTATTAGCAGCAATCAGCATTTTGGGCCATCCGTGTCAAATTGAAGGAGGAGTAAGCATTTTTAGCTATTACCCCCCAAAAAACAGGAAAGGAACTCTGCATTCTGTTCTACTAAGTGTCTTAGAATATCAGTAAATTTGGAATATTCAAAGATATGTTTCCCCAGAAAGTGTTCTTTAAAACAGAAGTATAAAACCTGACATTTCTTTTAAAAAAATAATTTAAAAAGTTAACTTGTAGGATTGTGCTCTCCAGGACCTGATTAAGCTATGTATTCACAGGGAAAGTTTTCCTTGGTATGATCTGTCCAGTATGGACTATAGTTTACCTATCAAAGGTCCAGAGAACACCACTATAAACCAGACAAGGGGTTGGTCACAGTATTTGATTTCTGATTGCTAGAACAGCTCTGCAAACTCCATGCAAATAGAAAGCACAAAAATGTATTAGTATTTCAACATAGAATCATAGATAATCATATTTAAAGTATTTTATAAATATAACCTCTTCTTTTAGAAGTGTTGGTCCCCATCTCCTACATTTGCTTCAAGTAAACTCAAACTTTAAACTTTGAATTTCGTGCAACTTAAGATAAAATATCTGGATCATTTACCTCTGAGTCACTTGAATATTACCATTATTGAACATGATGTTGAACACATACTCCCGAGAGAGCCCTGCTGGGTTTTAAAATATTGGAGTAACAGACTCTTTTACTTGTCGAACAATTGATTTAGTTTTCAGATATCTTCTGATGTTTTTAAGTGATTTAAAAACAAGGCTCTTTCCTTCTGTTCTTTGGTTTAAAAGTATTACTCTGTGCTCCATAATGTTGATCCTAAGCAGGATGAAGAACAATAAGACAGAAAACATTAGTAAAACCATAATCAAGCTTTATGACAACATATATTTAACAATGGGGTAACCTCAAGAGAAAGACGGAGACACATTCTAAAACACTGTTAAGGAAATTGTATCCTATAATGATTTTACATATTAAAGTCCTATTTGAATTAATAAACAAACATCTAGAGGCAAAATTTCCTTCATTCTGGATGGTCATAACTCCATCAGCATTTATATCTAAAGCCTCAAAAAATGCATTGAAACAAAAGTATTTTTGAGTAAGACTGACTCTGTAGGGAAGCACAATTATTTTTGATCCTCCACATAGACACCTACTCTGAGTTCTTATGAACAAAATGATCAGTTTAAAACCTCTTTTATGTAACAGAAAATTCAATAGAAAACTTCTACTAAATTTTAGGGGGCTTCATGAAAATCTACCTGAAAAAAAATCCTTTTTTTTTTTTTGGAAATAGAGGAAAAAAAAGTTGCTAATTTTAAACACAGTAATAGTTTGGGGGTTTTATTCTTTTCAGAGAAGTACCCAAACTATTTTATGCAGAAATAAATTCTTTTAAGTCATATCCACTGGCTGTGGGCATTATAAAAGATACTAAGAAATATAAATTACACATATACCTCGTGAAACAAAATGGTCTACAATATGTGTGCCACAACGCTCCATCAGGAGATTTAACTGGCACGGAAGGGAGGGGTACCAGCTACTAAAACCACTTCTGTAATGTTGTGTGTTTCTTGGCAGCAGTTTCTTCTAGCCTCATGATGAAGTTTAATATTGCTTAGTTTATAAAAACGGATTTGATTGTAGACTAGCAAAAGTAGAGTCCCTGCTGGAGCACACCTTGCTTTTAATTCTGGACTGTCAAAACCAGGCTATATGCATAAAGGGTAAACATCAGGAGCAAACCTGTGTAGGAAAAGAGGGCGTTAGAGAACAGAATTGCTGTAGAAAGTGGAAGTGTTGTACAAGATCTTTTTGCCTATAAGAAGCTGGAGCATGCACAGAGAAGGGCAACAAAGCTGGTGAGGGTCTTGAGTACAGGTCTTCTGAGGAGCAGGTGAGGGAGCTGGGTTGTTTAGCCTGGAGAAAAGGAGACTAAGGGGAGACCTTATTGGTCTCTACAACTACCTGAAAGGAGATTGTGGCCACGTGGGGGTTGGTCTCTTCTTCAAAGTAACAACATTTAGGATAAGGAGAAATGGCCTCCAATTGCACCAAGGGAGGTTTGGGTTGGATAAAGGGTGGTCAGGCATTGGAACAGGCTGCCCAGTGAAGAGGTGGAGTCACATCCTTGGAGGTATTTAAAAGGTGTGTAGATGTGGCACTTAGGCACACGGTTTAGTGGTAGACTTGATAGTGTTAGATTAACAGTTGGACTTGATGATCTTAAATGTCTTTTCCAACCTAAATTATTGTATGAAAAATCTACCAGGATTTTTGCCTGTTCCTGGAGTTTGACAAGTTCTGTTCTACAGTTTTCCCTGTACCTAATCACTGTTCCCTTGTTTGTTAGGGTGAGGTGCTGCTAAAAAACCAAAATAAATTTAGCTTCTGTGCTATTCTCAACTTAACATTATGCAGGTATTTGTACCAAGTTAGGTGATTATGATTTAGCTGCAGAAACTTGCAACTTGTAGAAACTCAGATTGTCTGTTCACCTCTACAGTATTTTAATAAAATTTGCCTATGGCAAAGAAATAAATCAGGGTAATGATACCTCATAATTCACTCCAAGTACTGTGACAGTTATATACTGGCTTTGGGTGAATAACTTCAAAAGTGATCTTGTGGTCCCAGACAACCGGAGCCTAAGGTCTCTTAAACATTTGTATCCTTGGCTAATGGAAATAAGTGCAGCAAACTGTTGCTTACTATTCTCCTTGGAAATAAGGAATAGGAAACACCAAGTGTTTTAATCAAATACAGGTGATTCATATACTAACTTCCCACGTTTTAATAACTCTTTAAATAAAACACAGCTCTTTTGAGAGCATTAATCACACATCTACGTACATGTAACTACAGTGTACATAATTTACAACAAACTAGAAAATGCAGAATCAAATGTCATATCCACCATAGCTGAAATTAGTGATACATCTGTTAAGACAAATCCTGTTACTGCAGAGCTACCTGTACTCAAAGTGTTCTAAGTGAATCCTGATATCTAAAAATGCAAAGAGTCAAGTAAGACCAGAAGAAAAAAACCATGCACCATGAAGCTTAATTTTTTGGGCTTTTTGGTCAAAAAATATATTTATTTCTAATGTAGACTTAGAATATTTTCTTCACTTTTGAATATCCCTTACTTTCCTAAGGACTTTAGTGTAGTATTATAATATACTCATATTCTAAATTAAAATAGGAGAACAAAACAGCCCACACAGAGCAACCCCCAAAATATAATACAGCTTCCTAGCTCTTGGTGTTGAAACAGTACAGAACTACAGTAATCAAGATGATACTTGTCAGTCCTGCAGCTTGAACTAAGCTGAAAGTTAAGGACAAAATATTAACAGAAAGAATAAAGTACCCCAGCATGGTATAGAAGATGATTAGAAAATAATCATTCTCTTACCACAAGGGATTAATGACTTTGATGATTACAATATTGATATTTTATCAATTTTTCATAGTTATAAAATTTCTGAGTCATGGTATATGTTTAAGAGTATTTAAAAGAAAAATCTGTGAGATTATTTTATGAGCAAGCAGTATGGTTTCCTCAATCTCTTTTACAACTCAGGCTTGAAAGCAGTAAGATGACAGTGACATTTGCACTGTAAATTGTGTTTTACTGAGTTGGATTTATTAAAATGTGGAGTATGTAAAAGACTGGAAAACCCCAATAATTAATAGAAAGACCGATTCCTATGAGAAGAGTCCTTTGTGATCTACATCAATCTACATCCATTCTGACTTCAGAACTGTTGTGAGAAAAGAACTGAATGGAAATTCTGCAATGCAGCATGACATTGGTATCTATAAATCCACGCCGCAGGGTATCAGATCAATTTTTTCTCAATTGGCAAAGATCCTTCACCAGAAATGCCAACTGCCCATATCCCAGTTCAGAATATTCTAAGAAATATCCACAATCTAAGGAAGCCTTGTGTTAAACACTGATCAACCAGAATTTGTATTGGTTTCGGTTTCTAAGTTTGAAATGAAAATTGAGGTAGAATTCTCTGTAATAAAACACATTGATCACCAAGACAAACACAATAAGAAAAAGGAAAGTGTCTTTTTTAAATTTTTATTAAACTATGAAAACATACTTCCATCCACTGTAGCTTTGTCTAAAGCTCAGACTTTTTCCATATGTAATGCAGTTCTCCCTCATACTTAACGTTCACTATTAATGGTGTCTGTCACATAAAACATTAGTTTTATAGATCAGAATAAATAGATATTAATGATTCATCTGTTGAAAAAGCAAGAGTGTAACAGAGTGGTTTTATTGAGTGCATCATACTGTATCACAAATCATAAGACTAAAATACATTTCAAGGGTGTCATCCAGGCTAGACCCTGTTCCTAGGCAGGATCAGTATCGTTGTTAGTACAGATACCACCCTGCCGGCATACTTTGTGTTGAAAGATTGCTTTGATGTAAATATATTGTTTTCAATAGTTGATATATCAATAGCTAGAAAACATGCCATGACAAGTGTGATGGAAACTGTGAGGCAAACAGTGGTGAGTGCAGGGGGACATCTAATGCCATGAGCTACCCACGATGCCTTTTGATGACAAACAGTTGTCTCTTCAATGCAAAAAGGTGTAATTTCCCTACAGCCATGTTGTTCAGCAGGTCAGGTGTATCTGCTTTCACATTCAACCTTGTCTAGACATTCTGGATGCTTTAATCGGTGGTGGAAGTTTGTGAAAAATATTTTTATATGTGTATAAATAGGGAAGGTCTTGAAAATCCTTACTGGAGTGAATAGCTCTTATTTACAGGGGAGACCACTGAAATTCATTCCTCTGTTAATTGTGTAGATTGAGTTAGTATGTGGCATATAGAGAAGCCAGTTCCTAGTTTTACAATCCCGGCACAGAACTGCGAAATCAGAAAACAATGAAAAAACCTACCATTTGTAAAGTCCTGACTATAGCTCCTGGAGAAAGTCAAGGAACATTGTGACAAAACACAAAACTTAACCGAGGAAAATAAAGCAAAACAGTGAAGCACAAAAGGGTATTAAGACTAAATTAATATAAATACCTCACCCAGAGGTCTTATTTTGTCAGCAAACTATGGATCACATTAGTGTGCACTAAAACATGCCAGCTATGTTTTATTATTTTGTTTTCCATCCCTCCATGTTATTTAAAAGATGTATCATGATGGCATTCTAATGCAGCCATATATCATAGGAATAGCTCTTTAAAACAGTCTAGCTTCTACCGTGTCTTTCTGAAGAAAGAGAAAAGAAATTTATAAGTAGAAAGATTGAAATATATTTCTTCTTCCAAGGAGCAACAGAAGCAGGGCTTAAATGGAGGTCCTGGAGCCATGGGCAGAGCGTGTGAATACAGAGTCCCTACTGGTTAATGCCCTCATACATCAGAATGAGCATCAACCAAGGAGGCAATCATGAATGGCACGGTGGAAAGGGCCTGCAGCTTTTGCCCCTTGCTGAGCAAAATGGCTTTTATTAAAATATTGCTCTGGATTAAATGTGTCTCTGTTCCCAACTCTGTGGCAAATTCATGTGGGAGATCCTAGGCTGACCAACCTGTTGTGTGTAGCAGGAGGGGTTTCTGAAAAGAACCTCTGTGCTGAACAGCAGAAGTGAGAGTACCAGTCCTGTGGTGAAGGTCTTGGAGATGACTTGTTCTAGGAATGGAAAGAGCCTGAGTCCAAGTACTGGAGAAGAAAGTACAACAACAATATTGCTTGAAAAGCAGTTGTAGAGAAGCCTGATGCCTCTTTTGTTCAAAATCTGTACCTTCAGTGACATGGATTATGTAGCACAGACATTTGCCCAGTGTAAAATCAACTTTCAGTTAGCTCTTGTGCAGGCATCTTAAAGGTACATTCTTTCCTTGGTTATATTGACTTTGAAGGTATTAATCTCAATTTACATGAATATAAAGACAGATAAGACTTGAGTTCTTAAATTTAATTTTCAGCTGTCCTGAGATTACTTATAATGAATTCCTGTTGCAACCTAAGTAAGCCCAATATTGTACAAACACATGTAATTAAATATGCAGAGGACACTGAAAGCTTCTTTGGCATTGTAATAACTAATGCAGAGCAGCATTTAAGCTCTTTATCAGATCCAGTGACAGTCCAGCTCTCATTAATATGGTGATCAGAAAATTAACAGAGAACCAATCACTAATGCTTATGTTCTGTTCTGCAAAGCTGACAAATAGAACAAATTTACCTTTTTCCAAATGCTGTCATTTTGCTACTAAACCTGATTACAAAAGAAATTTCTCATGAACATGAAGCTGTTTTGGATTTGCCCACTACTTATCTGTGGGCAAATGCCATGGTTATTTGACTAACCCATATATGTGTGTGACAGTCTAAATGCATACTTTCTGCATTATAAAAGCACAGAGATGCTGTTTTTCTTACAGAAAGATTTCTGGCTTGTTTATGACCTGGAAATGCCTTGGCCTTATCCTTTTTATAAGGTGAAGTATAAATTGTACCTCTTGTGCTGTCATTTCACTTCTCAGGCTTTTCCCTTCCATTATCACTTTTGTTGCAGCTCTTCACCTGCATTTTTTGAAGGTATTATGAGCAGTACAGTGGGAGGAATGTTATATAAATGATTCAGGTGACACTTTGTGCTAACTAGATGTCACGTTTTTTCGAAGTTATCTTTTGGGTAGAAGATTCTCAGAGAAATGCTGATCCGTTAAACTATTGGGTTTATCCTACTGTGAAAAAGAAGAGAAGTTTTCACAAATTAAGAAAAGCTTCAGCTTTACCCTGAAAGATGTATCAGTCTTGATGACTGGTGCATAGGATTTAATGAATCTGGTTGCATCTGATTTCTAATGAATGGTCTTCTGACTCATCAAAGACATCTTGGTTCTTACTTGTGGCATCAATGCAAAATAATAATTAAAAGCCAAATAGAGAATTAGCATTTAGCTGAAACTACCTTTTTTTTTAAGACATGGTCTATTCAAAACAGACTTCCTGCCACAGCACAGCTATGACAAGAAGTTGTGAATTTCTCTTGTCAATGCTTTTCTGAGTCTTCTGTAAACATGTAAAGGACTTCAGGCCAAATCCTCCAACGTTCCTGCCTACTTTACTCCTTTCAAATCAATGAGCATGAGGTGCTTAAATACCTTTTATTTAAAGTACTATCTTTTGGAAAAAGATTGTGAAAGCAATTAAAAATTAAAGCAAATTACAGCAAAAGAGAATGACATTTGAAATAAGAATATTTAAATAAAAGTCTAGGTACTACCTAGATACAACATCATATATAGCTAAATATATTTTTAAACACTAATGTCAGTGAATTCTGGTAGGAAATAATGTGATTACAAAATTAAGCAATAATACTACAATAATAAACATCTTACCCTTGTTATTGAATACCAAGCCAAGACTTGATTATACAACACAGATTGTTGGGATGCTCTGTGGTTCATTCTGGCTTGAATTTATGGGCAAGATTTTGGCCATCCAATTTGCTGAGACCTGTGGGTACCTTTTGGTCATTGAATCACGTGTTGCGGTCTGCTGTAGCTTTGTGATTACAATGTAAATGAGTTATTTGTGGATGATCAGCTCCTTCCTTTTTGATGGTAATGAAGAAACACCTATCAATTCAAACATAAACAGGAAATTAAGAGCTAAAGTAATGACTCTTTTACTAGCAAACATTTTTCTTTCCAATTACACAGGTAAATGAAGGATTACCTCTTAAAGGGATACTCATAGCATAAAAACATAAGCAATATTTCCATAAAAATATATAAATAAAAGCTCTAATACAAAATAATAGATACAGTTTAAAACACCAGTGATTTTATTTTTACATTCAAAAAAACTAACACCTAAATAAGTTTACTGGTTCAAGTCTCCTTAGCAAATATGCATGTATTCACTCATATTTTGGAGTCAAATTCTGCAACAAGGTACATTATAAAAACTTTAATTCAAAAAGGACTGCAGAGTAAAGCTCAAATATTTGTTCACTCTGAGCAAAGTAAGAAGAACCCTATAAATATAATGAAGAGAATACATTAATATTTGATCTAACTTTAGATACATTTAGTAATTAGTTTCCAGCAAGATGAAGCCAACTGTTGCAATAAGGCAACTGCAGAATGCAAAAGGAGGAGAAAGAACCAGCAGAAATGTCTGTTTGCAGTAGAAGAATGAAATTCTGTGTCTGCTCTGACGAAGTGCCTCAACCATGGGCTGCTTCAGCAGATGCTGAAGGCATGGGACTGCTTTTGGTGACTTTAGCACATTCAGAAAGAGTTCTTATTTTCATGTATTCCTCTGTCCACCCAACAAGGCAGTATTTTTACAAGAAGATATTCAGAAACATCTGCTTGACCCTACGGGACTAGCAATGGTTGTCAATTATTCACTGTTTCTGACAATTTCCCTCCCATTTCTGGCTCCTGAATTTCTATCTCAGCTTTTTACTTTTGAAGTAGCCATCCCACCAAAAGATCTCAAGGTATGTAGTGTAAATGATGAATTCATAGCCCAAAACATGAGATCATTCTCTCCAAAAATCACAATTAATAAAATGAAAGTAACATGTTAATTTTTTTATTGTGCCTCTCATTATATTTATATGTAACTAAATTCAGACTTTACCGAAATAGGAAAGAGAAACAGTTCTTTCTGAATTTACCAGGAGTTTTTCAGTGTAAGTGAAGACTCATAACAAAGAACAGCATTATGCGAGATATTTGGGAGATCTGAAGGGAGTTTTTCATTATATATGAGGTGTTTTTCAGTATCAAAACAAATATGCACCACAGACTCTTGAAATGAAATGACCTGAGCTCCAGCAGAATAAATAAAACTTGTTTAGAAAAAAATGTGGAACCAAATAGCAGAAATTTCTCCTTCCTTGACACCTTTCCCCATTTTAGCACTCCAGTCTAGAATATCATTTTTAGAGGCAATGAAATTAAACTTGACAGAAGTTTAGATTGGGAAATGTTATAAATAATTTGAACCAAGCTAGGAGCTTGCATGCTCATAATTTTTATCACACTTTCATCCTCAAAAATAACATTAGACTAGCTGCTCTGTATTAAAGCAGTTCATCAGTCGAGGAAGTTGCTTTTAAGTAATATGGATGATATTCATGAGAAGCCATCTGGCTTCTGTATCATCCAGGCAGGGTGCCTTTTTGCTGCCTGGTCTTCTAAGTGACAGCCCACATCCTTCTTGCTTCTCAGAATATCTGCTTGATGGTATTTTAGACCCTGATTGTTCCATCCTCCCTTTCTCAGCTCCAAGTGATTCTTGGGGCTCTTGAGTACAGTGACACAGAAATTATCTTTCAAAGGTGTCTATTTCCTTCTTCTCTGCCACAGCTCTAGTGAAGGTACTACAGACATTTCTTCCACTGCCACTTTGTAATGAGAAAGTCTGAGGAGGGGAAACCCCAAAACTGGCACCACGGCAAGGGCTTACATCCAGCCAGGTAAGAAATTGCCATAGGCAGCACACCTAAGAGCCACCATGCACACAAAACCAGCATCTGTTCTGTCCAGTGAGGAACAGGGATCAGTGCGCAGCTGTACACCTCTTCCCCAGCACTCATCCTGCCCCAGGGAGATGTGCTAGATTGAGAGGATGGAAGAAGGCAGGAAGGATTAGATTTCTTATGTGGCTTTGGCATCCTCTACTTACCAAAGATGATCTCAACGCTTCATGTATTTGTCCTCTTAACACCTCACTGTAGCAAGTAGAAAAATCTACACTTCTGATTCAAAGCTCACGTTACTCTCTAGGCTGCTAATCACTGCACACATGACCAAGGGCCAGACATCATGTAACAAGACTTTATGCCTGGGTAGATGGATGCTAACATTGCTTTTGGGATAGCAAGAAAGAGCATACCTACTCACTGGGAAGGTTAGTAACTCTTGCTTTCAGCCTGCTACCTTATTGTAGCTGATTCCACCAGATAGCAGTACAAGCCTGGCAATCCCCTGATCTTTGCTTTAACCTATATTCCTTTTAAACCCACCTACTATGTCAAGCATGCCTTTTAATAATTGAAGACAAAGTCGACTTGGGAATAAAGCAATTCAAATCTGCATCCAAGCATTACAGCTGATCACTGTTAAACTGCCCAAATGTCAGCTTATAGCATACACTGTCAGTTTGCAAAAAGTGCTCCCACTTTTCTCTCTACAGTGTGTGCTATCTCTTCAGCTGGCCTGTAAAAATGATAGAGTTTAAGCATATACCACCTGTTTTGATAAGATGCATCCTTAGAAAAGAGCGAAGGATTGCTGATATTACTGCAGAGGATGGATTCACCATGTGTGGATTTGTTATTTACATGTATTTTTTTACTTATACTTGCTTCAGGGCTCCAGGAAGGAGTTAGAAGTGGAACTGAGAGGGAATGTAGCCAAGAGGACATGCTGTTTCCAAGCCTTTATTGTCTCTAAAAAATGGATTAAATACTTTGCTAAGTTTTCCCAAGCAACAAATTAGGACAAATGAAAAATGTAATTAATCCTGCCTGTGCCTCCTTTTTCTTGCATCTTCTTTTCTGGACACTCAGAAAAGGCATGTGAACTGCAGCTAATTTCAGTCCTCAGATCCGGCCCAGTAGTTTCAGAATGTTAAAGCAAGATTTTATGTTTGGACAAAATTTGTAAGCATATCAGAGACTTTTGTGTGAGAACGGAGGTTAAGGACTTGTCCCTGAGCTGTTCACTGAGGGTAGACTGAAATACTTGTCTATTTATCTTGTTGGGTGCGGGTTATACTAGGGAAATTATATAGACTCCTAAAATTACTTCTCTGGCCATGCTGTCTCTTGTCCCATGGATCAAAATGGCTGTGCCAGCTGCTTCCCACCCTTTTCGTGCCTCTGTTGGCCAAGCTCATACTCTGTATATGGTAAAGCAGAAGATCTGAAGATTTCAACAGCAGAACTTGCCCACTCACTCTGTGTCTCCAGTGGAGAAGGGAGATAAATGGTTTCAGCTAGCACTTGTGTTGTAGTGCCTGCTACACTACTGCTGCCTCTGTAAGGGGAAGAGAAGAATAGTTGAGAGCTAAACTCTTATTTTTTGTGTTAGACATCATGCCACAAGAAAAGCAGACAGGTGAACTGATGGTTGTGATCATCTTACAGGAAAGAAATCCACTTTCAGACCTACAAAATGTGTCATCAAAGGTTCTTTTCTACAGTTTTCAGCGATTGACTTGGCTTTAGACAGGATGGAAAAGGATGGCATTAAGGAATGTTACTGCGGCGTGTGTTTCTCCATGCACCAGTTTATACAAATTGAGAAGTGACAGGACCTTCAATAACTTTTTCAGTTTTTATTTACCATCACTTTTCTTGTCCCTGGCCCTCAGATAGAAATAGATTGGTGCTACTTAAGACTTTCTATTTTATTGAAAATATTTTTTAGAAGTTCTTAAAAGATTTAGATGCTGAATACCATGGAATATTGTGCACCTAAGTAATGAAAATCAAAGGGCCTTTGGTAATATTTTACTATGTTTCATTATTTAATATTCCATTTCCAGAAAGAAAGATACTGTTTTGCAATATTCATCAATTTTTTTCCTCCTCTAGAGTCCTCTACCTCAATAGAAACAAGAATTGTAAAAGGTTTTCAATTTTTAGAGTATTTCTTATGTCATTAAAAAAAACAAACCAACAAAAAAAAAAAACCGAAAAACCAAACCAACCTAACAAAAAAATCCCACACAACAAAAAATCTCCAACCCTAAGAAATCAAACCTAATCAAACCCAAACCAAAACAAAAAGTGCCAAACAAAATGCCAACGAACCCTAAGTAATACCAAATTTGTACACTTCCCCTCTAATTTAAATAATTAGTATTTTAAAAACTCTACTGATAGGAATATAATACAAATATAGCTATACTGTAGCCCAGCAATGGTGCATAGGAACAAGGTTTATGGGGAGAACTTTTGCAGCCAATACCACCTTTAGGCAGCCCCATATTACCTGAAACTCTCAGCTTTGTCCTTGTTTTAACTCTGAACCCTAACAAACCCCCTTGGCCTTGGCTAAACCTTGTCTCAAAACACCCAGCCATGAACAGCTCTTGGGAGAGAAATCCTGTCACCTAAACATCCTTTGGCAGCCCCTTTGCAGCCTAGCTCCAACAACAGGTCTAGGCTGTTCCTCCATCCGAGCCACAACACTAATCCAAGCTCTAGGGTGTGTTAGAGGCTTATGCTAAGTCCATAGTTAGGGTACAAAGTCCTCAGTGAAGAAATCTTGCAGCTTTCTCTCTCTTTTAGTAGCCCCTGGCAACCGTGTGCCACCTGGAGGCTTAGGCTTAGTCTGTCTCCCAGATAACCTTATCCCAGGACCCATAGCAGTGACAAACATGAACAAGTCTCAGAGGAAACTTGTCACAACAGCCTGTTCTCTCCTTCAACAACCTCCTTGCAGTTCTACACCACCTGAAGCTCTTGACTTTGTAGCTATCCAGTCATTTACTCAAAAACAAACTCTAGGCTTTGACCAAGCCTTAGCCAAAGACCAGATCATGGTCTACCTCAACAAGCTCTCTGAGTGCTGTTTTTGCAGTCTAAGCCACCCTTTGGCACTCCTTTGTATTCCAGCACCACTTGGAGCTGTACGCTTGCTCTCTCTCCCAGCCTTAATCCTGACCTTGGACTTTCATCTTGGGCCTGAGGCACTCATCCATGGACCACAGGAACAAGCTCTAACAGGAGAAGAAGTGGTGTTTGTAGAAGAAACAGTGTTTGCTTCCATGAACAATATATTTAATTTAATGTTACAGTGCATAGATAAGTTATAACTGTATCTTTTTAATCTAGAAAATTACCATGGAAGACTATTTTAGAAGGGGTTTTTTTGGAGTGACTTAAATTACAGGAGCTGCTTTGCCTTGGGGATGCTAATATTTCATACTCATATTAAAATATGGATAAGGTGAAATAGTATTTCATTGTTAAAACTGTATTTAATTTAGATTAAATTTCATACTTGGTGGAAAATGTTAATTATTCTCTTTTTATGTGCTGTTACTTTACAGCATATTAATATACCAGAAGTACATCCCAAGCCTCCTACTGAAATTGAAATTTGTACAAATACAGAACAACATTAAAGAATTCACACCATAAAATAGATATGGAAAGGAATCCATGCTATCCTTATTTTACTGATGTGGAAAGTAAGCAAAAATATTAAAATGAGAGATTTAAAAAAAAAAACCTGAAGCAGAATTTAGATAAAGTTGCAGTTGCTGCCCTGCAGTCCCCACTCCACCTGGATATCTAACCCACAAGCATTCTGATTCTGTTCTTGAAGATACATGGCCTTAAAATATCCTTAACACCTATAAATTCTACTTTCAGACACACAAAGAAAAGTAATACTTTTAAGAGTCCTATGGTACTGGGTGATCACTGCATGTCTAAATCAAGGCACAAAAAGTAGAAACCCCTCTTGAAGAAAACAACCTTCAAGCTCTCATCAGTTTATTCATGAGACACTACTCAAAGGACTGTTTATTTACTTTATCCGATGGATAATAGTACAGAAATGAATTGTTGGCATCTTCCACACATTGCAGTGCTATTCTTTTTTCAAATCTGTTCAAAGGGTTAATGTTAGTAATGAAATTACTCTTTCAAAGCTGATTTAAACACACAAATCTGAGGCTGAGAAATAAAGGGTCTTCTGCAGAGGCTCTTGCGTGTTTCCTTGTAAATACTGTCAGCAGAAAACGCCAGAGATGTCTCAGTGTTATAAGTTTGAAAATGTACTGTTGAAGAAGGAAAGTTAGAGACTTGAGACTATAAAAATATATTCTTGAGAAGGGTTCCTTCTTTCCAAATATGTGTAGGAGACAGTAGGCAAGTTCTTTGTAGCAGGGATCACGGAAAACAAGGAGATGACAGTCTTCTACTGTTCTCTTTCCCACCACAAGGATACCTTTGCTAAAGAAAGAATTACTCCCTCGGTTCTGATTCTTCTTTCTTCTTTTTTTAAGGCAAAGACTGACATGTCTAATACAAAGGATATATTTCTCCAGATTAAATTATCAGTGCTTTGCCACTATCCTCTTCTTTGCTGATGCTTCTTTTGATGCCCTTGTGCTCAGGGTCAGAGCCATCTGGACACTCCAGCTCTCTGCTCAGATCTCAGTTCTGCTTGTGAGTTCTTCACAAGGCTTGGTTGTTCTTTCATGAAGTAGAAGAAATGCAGGACAGGGCCTGAGAGTTCTAGATGTTTGGGTTTTTAAATGATACCTGTAGCTTGAAAAAAGTATTTGCTTGTTTGAAAGAAAAATTTTGTTACAGAAATTGCTAAAATGCATATTTCTGAATAAAACTAGACTCTCACCATTGTGAGTTGTTTAGTTACAATCAAAATTTTCCCATTAAGTGGGGAACATGTTTCACTTAACAGCTGTAAAATTTCCTGAAACCATGGTCCTCACAAAGTGTGTGTTCCATTTGCCGACATCAGGGAACTGTCTTTAGGACTAAAACATTCCTGCTGATGAGCACATATGCAGCCTTTTCAGTCAGGGAGAAAACCAACAGTTACTCAACTTTGTAAGGATCACTACACTTAGCCATGTCACTGATAAAATATCAAACCATGACACAGGTCACACCTGTAATTGGGTGTTCTGCCTTAATTTTATATTTTTCTACAGGAGGGAGGTTGTGGTGACAAAATGAGCGAATGGGGTAGAGGAGTCAATAATGTATCTGCATATATGAAAGGGAAGGGGAGGCAGTGTTAGGAAAAGAAATTGGGATGAAGAGGGACTGGTCATTTCCCAATAGACGTGGTATTGTAAGTGATGGAAGATATACTTTGCTCAAGTGATTTCTTTTGGTTAGTTGTGGTTGCTGAACATACTGACTGTTTAAAAATAGCATATTTTTTTGCTATTTTTTATAATGTACCATGCTCACTACTCAAATACTGAGTTCAAAGATGCTGGTTCAGTCTGAGGGTGATGGAGTCACATGTTGAAATTTAAAGTATTACAATTCCCCCAACATTTTCATAGGTTTAGTTCATAGCTTTGGTCAAGGGCATGTTCAAAGCCTCGGGGGGGGTTGGCAATGGAGGCCAGGTGATGGTGAGCTGCTGCTCCACACAAAACTCTAGCAGAAGGCATCCATTATCGCTACAGTTTCCAACAGCATGCTTGCCTAATACTCCTTTCCAGGTTTCAAAGTTCTTTCCTACTCTGGCATTGAAATCACCAAGAATTATGATCCTATCATCTGCAGGAACCTTTTGGGTAAGGCAGCGCAAGTTGGTGTAGAATTTATCTTTTTTGGCAGGGTCAGCTTGGAGAGTTGGGGCATATATACTAAAGAGGACAACATGTTGCTGGTTGTGTAGTGGAAGGCGTAAGGAGATAATACGATCGGAATGACCTGTCAGTAAATTTTCAAGTTTAGAGACGGCAGAGTTTTTAATCATGAAGCCAGCTCCTGAAAGATGACTTTCAGTTCTGGGTTTACCTGACCAATAGCGTGTATAACTGGCATCGTGTTCTCTAAGGCTGCCTTCCTCATGGAGGCGAACTTCACTGACAGCAGCAATGTCGATGTTAAGTCATGACAGTTCGTGGGCAATTAGAGCAGAACAATGCTCAGGACGTCCGCTATCCGCAGTATCAAGCATGTTCCAGCATGTGAGAGTCAATTTCAACACATCTTTAAAGGCAGGGGTATACCTTTGTCTCTTTATCTTTATTTGACCTCATCAGAAGATGCCTGTTGGCTGCGGTTAACCAACCGGGTGAAAGGGGAGATGAGCTTTGGTTAGGCCGCCTTTTCTAGGCCCCTCTCTGTGTGGAGCAAGCAGTGCTTTCCTTGAAAAAGGCTGCTTGGTCATCCAGGATGTTGCCGAACAAGGCTGTCATCTCTAGGGTCAGTCTTAAGCGACCAATGTCCTGAACCACCTGCATGGAGGTTGAGTCTGCGGCTTCCAGTGCACCTTTCACCTGCTGTTTTGTCCCTCGTCTGTCGCTACAGGGCTTTACAAATGTGGATATATCCTTCAAGCCCGCCCAGTGGATTTTTTAGGTGAGGCACAGTATGCGCAGAACTGGTCCCACCCTTTACTCGTAAGGTTCATCTGCCAGGGCCTAGCGAGCTTGGACGGTGACAGCAAAGTCCTCAGGACATAGGTTTAATTAGAGTCTCCTTCTCTTGGGTGGATGGCCTTACAGGGCTAAGCGAGCTCCATCTGTCTGGGTTTGAAATTAGAGTTGTTCTTTTCCTAAGGATGACTGCTGACAGGCTAGTGAGCCCGTCCTGCCCATGGACACATTTTATCTGACCCTTCAGTTTTGACCTGTCTGGCATGGGAGACCCTACCGGAGGCATAGACCACTGCCAGCACACCTCATAAGGGCACACAAGCTACTCCCCCACTAAAATGATTTGGACGAGCCTTTCTCTCCCTGCTTTTAACCCCCAGCCTCCTACACTCAAACCCAAGGACATTCCCTTGTCCTAAACACCCTTCCAAGAAGCTATAATTCCAAAACGAACCATACCTGGGCAGAAGCCACAAGCAAGCTAAGCCCAGCACAACTCACCCTCACTGCAACAATGCTGGAATAGGGAGCGATCTCAACACACACCCAGGCAGGACGGGCACACAGATAAGGGGTCTCCACACCACCAGGGCTCGGGTACCTCCCACAGCTCCAGCCCAGCCTAAACCCCTCAACCCCAGAAAAACTCACTACCCACCCTAACCCCCCCTCCCCCCACCCCCCCTGTGTCACTACAGGCCCCCCCTCACACTGCACACCCACAGCCTTCCAAACGCGACTTCCCCGCCCACCCTCCCACTGGTCTGGGGATCCCTCATGCCCACCGGGCCCCCTCTCGGTCCCCACCCAGCCCAGCCCCGTGACCTGGTAAACGTCCTCTACGGCAGGTGGCCATTTCCCCACCACCACCAAATCACCCACCAGAACAATTCTATTGAAAATTGTCAACAACAAATTATTTGTTCAACAACAGTTTTTATCAGAAAATGTAGGCTCTATGAAATAGTTTTTTCTTCCTTGCTTCAATAGATTCTCAAAGAAAATGTTGAATGCCTACTTTTTTATTAGACAAAAAGTGTCAATTTCCATTTGGACAATTTTCTCATGCAAATTAAAATGATAGAGGAGAAAGGAAACTGTCTTGTATGTGGATGACAAAGGAGAAGAGAGAACAAGTATAGACGGAAAAATTTACAGTCATGTAAATCATCAGGAATTTGGATTCTTATATAAACTGTTAATATATGCTTTCTCTTGGCGTAGATAATCATTAATTGTTATTATTCATGCAAGCTGAAAAGTCTGCAGTAGAGTTGGTATACAATGCCAGCTGTGGGGTTTTTTTCCACACTTGTCTCTGTTAGATAATACATCACAGCTGTTAAGCCAATGTTGATCAAGTTATTATCAAAAATATATGAAAATGCTTTGAAATATATTAGTTTAGAACTAAAATGGCACAGGAAATTGAAGGTTGCTTATGTGAAACAAGCAAATTGCATCAGGGCTTCTTCAAAAAATATATATTTAAGACATTATTCATAGCTTCTGAGAAAGAAGATTGAGCAAGCCAGGCAAGCTATTTGGCCTCTGATACAATTGGATATACCATATATTTCAGACAGAGATAATAACTCTGATATGCTAATACTGATAAAACCAATTTCTATTACCATTTTCTCCACCACCACTCAAAAAAACCCAAAAACCATCTGAGCTGTTATCTGCCTGTTTATCCTCGCTGCCCAGACTCCAGTAATGAAACTAACCCTCATGTCAGCATCGGGGCGAGGATTTTACGTCAACAGTTCTTATTCCATCTCTTCAAATCAATTTAATGTTGATTTCCTGTTATTCTATATATTATCTAAGAGATATATAATGATACAACTGTTATTTTTCTGACTTCCTTCATTGTACTGGTGCTATGGTATCTGCGTTTTTGCCCAAACATCATGAAAAATCAGGAATAAATTGCATATTACCAAAGAAGAAAATTGTAAATAAACTTTAAAGCATGCAGAAAAATGATACTGCTTAATATCATCCATGAGAAGACCAGTTTCTCTGACAGAAAGGATACCTAATTGTCAACCCATTCTCAGAACTTATATTTACCTAAAGGGCTGCTATCACACCCTTGTATAGTAAACACAACATTCCTATGAGATTGAAAAGCATGATATTGATTCCTATAAACATAAACAGGCAATTTACAAAAATATTAATTTAAGATTTGCAAAATTTCCAGATCGGAAGAGTTTTAGAGTTTCTGGATAAGCCTCAGAAACACACGTTTGTGTTTCTACATTGTTACACTTCTTTATTCAGTATTCTTTATTTAGCTGAGCCATTTGTGAAGCAATAGCCTGCTTTACAGCAAGCTGGTCCAGAGAATGGTGCCACCTTGCATCTAAATCCCCTAGATCACAGTCTCACTCTAAAGGACAATCCTACACCCATCCTACAGGGTCGAATTCATATTTATAGATAAGTAACAAGACATTTAGAGCATCTGGATACAGTGAACAGGACTTAATCAATTACAATTTAAATCTAAGCAGTTATGCAGTTACTGAGACTCTAAAACTGACAAACATTTACAAATTAGTTTTTTCAAATAAACTTAAAAAAATCAATCATCATGTAGTGGACCTGACAGAAGCTATTTATGTTAGCTTTTTTCTGCTTTGCAACAGATGTATAAACCATTCTGTTCATTACAAAGAAGTTCATTACAAAGAAGTGTTAAGTGGCTTGTTAAAATTTATGTCAAAATATGCAATACTGTTCTATCTTTGAAACACTAGCCAAATTTACTCTGATTTAAGCTAATGCACATGCCTGAAAATCCATTGACTGCAAATAAGTGTAGATCTTGGTTTAGCACGTTCCCTCAGCATTGATTACAGTTTTCATTGGCTTATTTTTTTCCATTTATTTTAATTGTTAGTATTTGTTTATTATTGCTGCAGATGTTGACTTCACAGTCCTAGAAAGTAAAATTATTAGTTTACTACAGACTTCCTTCGGCCTATTATCCTAACAACGTCTGTTAACTTCTACTGATTAGTGAGGCACTAATAACCTGGCCTGCTAAAATAGCACAGGGAGCTTGGATTCTCCTATTCTCGTTTCTGAAGTGTTGTGGACCTCCTGTCATTTTTACTCATCTTGTGATCTATCATTAAATCTTACCAGGGGGTCATGTATCACCCCCACTCATATTAGTAACCTACCAACAATTAGAAAAACCACTCATTAAAAAAAACAACAACAAAAAACAAACACACAAACAAACAAAAAACCAAAACACAAACCCCACAAACCTCATAGAACACCAAGGACTAAATCTGCAATGAAACCTAGCCCACCAGTTGATCTTGATTATTATGACCACCCTCACCTTGATCTTCCTCCCACTCAAATTCTCATGGCTTATTGAAGCTCAGGTCCCTGAACTATGTTGTAAGTGCACCTACAGCAGGCCTTGTCCTGTGCTGTCCTGACTTGCTGACTGGTTTTCCTGGATGAGCCTCAAACCTTATGTTGTGTCTCCAGCTCCATCTCCTATTGCTCCTAACTGGCACCCCTAGTTGGACACTGGATTTATTTATTTGCCTCACCATGTCTGGTACTGTAAATAGACTCAATGAGTAACCCAGCTGTGTCCTCTGATATTTTGGGACTGCCCCTACCTGTGTCACACTTGGCTCCCAGCTCATCCTCTTTCTCAGAGCAACCCTCTGATATTGGGTATCTTTCAACCTAGCAAAACCTTGAGCTTCAATCTAGAAACTGAACACTGAAGGAGAGCATTTACAGAAGACAGCATGCTCAGTTAGAACCTATCTCATGCAGACCACAGGGAATCATTAGGAAAAGAGATACATAAACCAGGTAGGTCTTCCTGTAGTTCAGGATTAGCTCACTTAGAGCTTATGCCATAAGAGGCATACTGGAACAGATCCAAACCTATTATTTAATCTCTTTCAATGTCAAATAATAGATGTTCAGAAAAGCGTACAAAAAACCAGCATATATCAAAAGTTTATTACTTGCATACACTTCTGGACATATATAGATATAGGAACATCTGAGACAAGGTGCCATCAAATTTCTGCTTTTAATAGCCCCAAGTGGACATACCCTCTGTGACCTTTTGAATCCATTTAGATGTTAGACCTCTACAATACCCCACAGTAATAAGTGCCACTATAAAACTGTTCATTGTGTGGAAAAATGCATCCTTTAACCACGAGCCTGCTGCACAGATGCTTTGTGCTTCTCACACTAACAGATCAGAAACCAAATCTCAAGTGAAACCAAAAGAAAACTGAAGACAAAGCAAATCAAGAGGAAAAAGATGGAACAAGAACAGGTGACCATTCCCAGGCTGTAAAGTATTACATGTGTCCTCCTGCACTTTTTAGGATTGAGATAACCAGGCTATGTGTTCCAGAAAACACACTGCATGCAGCTCCAGAGCCTAAATAAGCCAAAGTTCTGAGGAAGAACAGGCCAAAGTGATTTGTTTTTTTCTTTTCAGCAGGATCCAAGTGACAGAGTTCAAATCTGGATGTGCTTTATTTGGGCGCGAGGTAAACACTCGGGCCAGTGAGGGTTCCTGGGTGAAGTCAGCATAAATGCAAGGCATGCCTTCCCACGGAGCAGGCTTTTTTGTCAGAGCAGTAAAACAACAAACAGAACCACAAGAAATAACAAGAAATAAAATACTTGGTGTTCTAATCTATCGCAAATGTTTGTCTAGTAAATACATAGTTCAAGTGCCTGAACTATCCAGATTGATTTAATTTTTAAAAAAATCTTGTGCGCAGACCATGTTCCAGGGGGAGCAGGTCTTATTATAATACATGGCACGTTGCTTCCCTGGCTGCACAGCAGAGCTTTAAAGACCTTGTTTTACTGGGAGGAACAGCCCACTTGCATTGCCCGAGCAGCAGAGCTCTCATCACAGAACAAACAGGAGCTCCTGTCCTGCATGCAGGGCTTTAGTATTTATTTTTTTAGATGTCTAATCACTAAGGTTACTGGAAAATGTTCACCCTGATGAAAAAATTTTCCCTGTTCAGCCATTTTCACTTCAGTTCACAGCCAAGATGTGACAGGCTTGGATAGCTTTAAACAGTAGCAGGTGGCATTTCAGCAATTGCTGGCTGTCAGTCTATGCTCACCTATTGACACTTCCTTGCAATTTTACTTTGAAGTGAGATAGACAGGTTAAAATGACTATCAAACAGAAATCAAACATTCTGCACTATTCTAATAATCAGGTTGTTCAGTGAAGTCCTCCCAAGGGCAAAAACAATATTCTTTTTTTCATCTAAAACATACAATTTCCTCCTCTAATCTGAAGAACAGTCTCTCCAATACCAAATGTCATTTGGCACATGAGTAATGGGTGTTACTAGTACATATCCCAGGTTTAACTATTTTCCTTTTAATCTGACAGTGTACCTTTAAGTATTACCTAGTTAACCAGAAGACTTGAAAAGAACAGATTGTCATCAAGAAATGCTTTACTAAAATCAATTTAGTATAAATGATTATACAATAATTTGAAGATATACCTCTTCCCACTCACACTAAAATATTTTAGTTAGATATTTAAATCAAAAATACATTTACCTCTATTTTCAGTAGTCTTAAAAATTTAGCTATTTTTCCTTGCAAAAGGGAAAATACAACCTTCATAATAACCCTGTAAAGTGCTTACTTAGAATGCTGATGTTTTGTATGTTCTACATTTTTATAGGTCAGATTCCTGCTTTAGTTCTGTGTTACAGTGGTGTTCAGTACAGTCAGATCTGACATGGATCTGTTAAATTATTTCAAGTCTGCAAGGAATAATGTCTTAGATTAGTGTTCAGCTGATATTTAACCTTAAAGGCTATGTTTATCAGACAACACTGGTATCATCCCCTCCAATATATGCTGCTGCTTTTAACAGAATAACAAAGCAATAGAAGATAAAACAACAGAAAAAATCTGCAGTTTTTAAATCTGACTTCTCTTCCTCAGCTCTGATTTCACCCATCAGCACTATTTTGTCCTTTAATAAGGCCAAACGGTACTCAATTTTTTCCTACTGACTTGCAAAAAACTCCCCAACATATTGTTAATATACTGGATATTATTACTTAACTGTTTGTGTCACTAAAAAAAAAATCCATAAACAATTGTGGCTTCTGGTTATACCAGTTTTCAAAAGTTCTACTTTTCATTTTCTTCAGAAGCCAGCAACATTTTCTGATAAGAAAAGTAAAACATCTTAATGTATTTTATCACTGTAATCTCCAGGTCAAAAGATAGGTCAGACTGATTTTATTTATTATTCTATTAGATTCAAAGACAACATGTTGCCTTGAAATGCTAAAAGTTATGCAACAAATCAAAGACCAAAATCATAATAATCATAACTCAGATCACCTGAAGATGAGAGTCATGAGCCATCTGAACTTCCTGACTAAAACTATGGGATTCTTCCATAACCTTGTGTCATGGTTTAAGCACAGGTGTCAACTAAGAACCACGTAGCTGCTTGTTCACTTTCTCCATCCCCAGGTAGGATGTGGAGGAGAATTGGGAAAAAAAAGATAAAACTTCTGGGTTGAGATAAGAACAACCTAATAATTAAAATAAAGTAAAATATACTACTCATAATAATGATAATAATGACAACAGTAAAAATAATTGCAATGGGAAGGCAACAGAGAGAGAGAGAGAGAGAGAGGATTAAAGCCCAAGAGAAACAATTGATGCAAAACACGGTTGCTCATTGCCTGCTGGCAGATTCCTGAGCACCAGCAGCCACCCTCCAGCCAACTCCCCCAGTTTAGATACTGGATATGATGTTCTGTTGTATGGAATATCCCTTTGGATAGTTCAAATCAGCTGTCCTGTCTGTGCTCCCTCCTGGCTTCTTGGACACCTGCTTGCATGCAGAGCATGGAAACCTGAAAAGTCCTTGACTTAGAGCAAGCACTACTTAGCCACAACCAAAACAATGGTGTTTTACCAACATTATTCTCATACTAAATCCAAAACACAGCTCTGTACCAGCTACTAAGAAGAAAATTATCCCAACTGAAGTCAGGACACCTAGTTCAGTGCAATCCTAAATCTAGCCTTTCTCTGGTTCTCTCCTACCTTAATGCTTTTATTTGTGTTGAGAATCCACTTACATGCAAAATTAAGCAACCCTCTTACAAATAATTCTTCATTTAGCTTTATAATCCTTCTGAATACAGGTTTTCAATTTCAGCAGCCTCTGGAAAACACAATTCTATATTATAGCCATAACCCTGGTATGTCTGCAGTGCCACCAGGAAATATTCATCTGCATTCAGTTCAGGCACATACCTCCATGCAGGCCTTTACTTGCAGCCCTGTAGACCCCCATGCTAATTCATTCTTGATCATTCCTAAAACATTTCCCAGAAGGTCTGAGATATCAGAGGAACTTGCTAACCCTGGCAGAAGTCTGCACGCAGAGAGCACTACAGAGTCCTGAATTTTAGTGCTGATGTCTAACTGCAGTACCAGCAGGCACTCCAGAAAGCCTATGGAAGATACAGGCTACTGATTTCTTTGGCCAACTCTGTCAGATTTACATATTAATGTAGTAATTAGTGAGACAAAATGTTTACACATGCCACTCACCTGGTAGCAATAGAGCTGCAGGGGCTATTTGCTACAGGCCCTGGCTAGATTTCTACATGCAGGACTAGCACTCTGACCTGGAGCATTTTTCTAGTACTCACAAATGACCTAACTGGATTCACACTTCAAGAGAACAAAGGATTTTTTTCATGTTACCATATGAAAATTTGAGGAACTTTCTAGAGTTGAAGAGCAGGTAGAGCTGCCATGGAGATACAGGCTTAGTCTCACTCAAGACAAGCACAGAAGCAACACTATTAATTCCTTATGTTTAGTCATTATTTAGGCAAGTTGATGAATGTTAACTGTAAGCAGGTGCTGTAAAATCTACAAATCCGTCTAGGATGGAAATTATGGACAAATGTTCCATAGCTGTATAGCACTGCATTTACTACAGCCACACTAGATAATGTGGTTATACCTTCATTTCTATTCCAAGTTCGGAAATCTGTGACTGATTTCCAAAGGAAGCCAGTCTTGTTTTATGACAAAGGAAAGATTATGGTCACTGTGCAAGTCTTAACTACTACGGATACTAAAAACAACCAGAGAAGGTAACATTCTACTTAGACAATGGCTGTGCAGACTAAAATCACAGAGAGAGAAGAACTTCAGTGGAAACCTAGTGAGGGTCCCTTTTTATCATTTAAATAATCCACAGAACAGTGCTGATCAGAGAGGAGGTATACAGCTTTCATATGTGGTTTGCCAATTTTGTTTCTATATTAGTTCATTATACTATTTTGAAGCCTGAGAATACAGTTTCACAAATGACAAAGTCAAAGAGTAGATATTTTCAAGAATAATCTACGTTTAACAAATTATTTTCAGTGATGGTCATATCTTCATATTTCATCAGTTGAGATCAACTAAGATAGGCAAAGTAATACAGTCTCTGTTTCTATTATCCTGAGAGTATCAATAATGTTTAAACTGCAGCCGCTTAAATGATAGAATCATAGAATGGTTTGGGTTAGAAGGGACCTTAGAGGTCATCTAGTTCCAACTTCACTGCCCTGGGAAGGGACACCCTTCACTAGACCAGGTTGCTCAAAGCCCCATCCAACCCAGCCTTGAACACTTGCAGGGACAGAACACCCACCACTTCACTGGGCAACCCATTCCAGTGACTCACTACGTTCACAGTAAAAAAATCTCTTCTTAATGTCTAATCTAAACCTACTCTCTTTCACTGTAAAACCATTCTCCCTTGTCCTGTCACTACACGCCCTTGTAAAAAGTCCCCCTCCAGCTTCTGTAGCCCCCTTTAGGTACTGGAAGGTGCTGTAAGGTCTCCCTAGAGCCTTCTCTTCTGCAGCCTGAACAACCCCAACTCTCTCAGACTGTCTTCAGAAGAGAGGTGCTCCATTCCTCCGATCATCAGGATCAGGTAATTTTGCAGAGATATTTCTCTGAAACTAGAAGTATCAAGCCCTTTATTTCTACAAGGGCTTGTAGAATTAAAGAGAAGTGTTGAATTTCGACAGACTTCAGTAAGCACTTCAGAAGCAGAGCCTCCCCAGAAGCACAGCTGCTCTCCAGCCCTATAGGCTGAGCTACCCAGCTTTGGGGAGCCCCAGGCTCACAGTGTTGACTGCCATGTCAATCTCCCATTGCTGATTTGTTTTTTTAATCCATCAGCCCAACCAAACATCACTAAAATCAGATCTCAGAAACTAACTGGAGTTCCACTAATTCTTCCTTTTCATATTTGTACTTTTTCCATAAGAACATATGGAAAGTAACATTAAAAGTCTGGAGCTTTTCTTTTATATTTTAGAAGAGATCAGAGTCCATCAAAAAAGAAGTACATTTCCTCATGCTTTATTATACTACTCTAAGAGACAACCAATAAATTTTAATTAGTTCAATATCACTTTGCAAGTATCTCTGAATTGCCAAAAAAAATAAGATATTTGCAAAGTGTCTGAATAATGGAAGCTATTATTAAAGACTATGGGGCTTTGATGTAAATGCTCTTTTATCACCTCAAAAAGATGACATACATGTCTTCTGAATCTCCTAAATTTATAAAATAAGGTGATTAGAGCTGCTTGGATTCCAGATATAGGGAAAGGCTGGAAACTGAAACACAGAGAAATAACCCACATTTTGCACTGACAGCTATTCATGATTATTGTTATTTTCAGCTGGCAATAACTCTTGAAGAGTCAGTGAATGTTTCCCTTACAGGAATTGTTTTTGTTCAAATCATATGTCATCACACAGGCCAAAGAAGAATAGATTTTCATGTCTTTTCTCAGGCATTGAACCCAAATAAGGGTTGACAAATAGTTTTGCTTGTGTTGTTAATAAATCCATAATTGTGAGAGAAAAAAAATACTCGAAACCTCACTATAAGGACACAGGTGAAATAGAAATGCAGAAGGAAAATAGAAATAAATTCAGTGCTGAAAGAATTTAAATATTCATTGGAAAGAGAAAGTAAGAGATTTACTCTTGAGTGCTTGTCTAGCTCTGTGTTCCCCAGCTCTGTGTTCCTGCTCCAGGAAAGGCTGCAGGTACCAGGCTTTATTTATAAAAAATGGAGTAGCTCCAACAAGAAGAGAGACAGTGTATGTTTGGACTGGCAAGTTTTCTTGGGGCTGAGGTTCATGCTGTGCCACAGCTTCTGCTTAAACTCCTGTTTCTGTCCACTAGAACCACCTGCGCTTTTTCCAACCAGGTCCAGGTCTCTAAGGCAGCTACCTGGTTCCAGATAGGAAAATCCGGGCGTAAACCTCTGTTGCACTTTCACCTGAAAATAATTAAAAACTCAAGGGTATTTTAATAAGAATGTGCATTTTTTAGGTCCTCAGAGACAACCTTAATTAGTCTGATCTTTTGCAGGCACTTAGTTAAAGCAAATTGAGCAGTAGCATCATCTTAGCTTGCAATTCAGACTAAGATTTTTCTATAGTTTCAGCAGATACAAAACTCAGCCCACAAACTTATCCTCACAGTCAGCACAATCTGTTTCCAAGAGTCTGGGTTTGCTAAACTCTTTCCACTTCAGTTAAAAAAGAAATCAATTAAAATAAAAGACAACAAACAAAAAAACCCCAACTAAAACAGTGCTAAACTTTGGGTCCGTTCACAGAATGGAACAAAATGCTGTTTTTAAATATACTGAATCTAGCTCTTAACAATCTTATACATTTATACATATGCCCACACTATTGCAGGGAGCTGTTAGGAATCACCTCACAAGTAATAGAGCTGAAAGTAGCACAGTTTGTGCCTTGGAGCATTTCACCATACGTAGCACCTTCCCAGCATGTTGTACCAGATGTTTTAACTACAGCAAGTCATCATATGCTACAACCATAGCACGCCATGAAGTGTCAAGGGTATTGCCGTATTTCAAACTCACTCAGACTTCCTTAGTACAACTCCCAGAGGGCCTTGGAAGTGGGTGGCACCATGTCATCCAAAGAAGTGTTAAAAGCAAACAAAAACCTTTTCACAGTCTTTAATCAGCTGTTTGGGGTGTCTGGGGAGCAAATTTGATCTTGGCCCTAAATCAGTTTAACCATGAACATATAAGAAATATCTAATATGTGGTGCCACAAGAGTGTGAGAACACCTTTTCTTGTTTATCCGTGGTAAGTCTGCAGTAGTTCACAAAAAATGACCTGAATACTGGATCAAGTGGAGAATGTTCTTCATGCTCAACCATTCTCACCTTAACTCCAAACAGGACCAGCTCTAAACAGAGGATTAGTACAATAAAAATACAGTGAAAACAAAGTAATCTAGTGTCCTTCCAATGAGGAAAGCCAATTCTTTGGGACACTGTACTACACGGGCACTGTTATGTTGTTGCTACTTCTAAAAAAAATTCAGCCAACCCCAGCTTTGGGATTATCTGTAAGTAACCCACAAAGCAGGTGTTAGCATGAACTTTTTAAACCCTCTTAAGTCTTCTACATGATAAATGCTCATGCAGGAAGTAGTATTAGGGTGATTCACATGTGAAAAACCTTTCCAGGTCAAATATGAGATAAAAGAGCTCACCTTTTTTTTTAATATAGTTACTGCATTAACAAGTATCCAGGGACTTATTTCTTGCCTGATACAAGATATATTTTGCATGCTGCAGAATTTAGCACACGTTAAACTGTAAATTCTCATTTCTAAAGAAATAGCAACAATGAAAAGCAGTGCTTAACTCCCAGAACCACTGGGGAGCTTTTGTGGTTTTGCAAGCTAATGTCTTTCTGCATCCAGACTTGTGTGTGTGTGTATACAGCTCCCAAGATATAATTTGTTTCATGAAGAAAAAAAAAATAAGAAAAAACCCCAAACTTTCTGCTTTCTGCTGTCTTTATTAGCCTTATTTTGCACCTGTGCATTGTAAAAGCCACAGCACGGATCAGCGCCACCCTGTACTGAGCACTGCACAAATGGAATGAAAAATATCACCTCCAGCTTAAACAATTTATAATTCAAGCCCATAGGGCAAATTATAGTGAATGCTAAAGTATCTTGCTAGCCAAAACCATAAACAACTGCAAATGCATTCAGTTCTGAATCTTCTTAAGTTTTCAGTCATTTCTCATTTGAGGAGAAAAACACTCCTGTTGTCATCACTAAGAACCCTTAACTAAATGAAGAGAGAGTTAATTTACCTTCCCTCAGATTCCACACAGCTTGTGAACAAAATTGGGGCCATTTGTCTTTCTTGTCTCTGATGTCTGCCTGCTTTTCAAGGCTCTTTGTCTACTTTCCTCAGCATGTCTGAAGGAACTTTTCTTTAAGTACTAGAAAATGGTTTAACTAATTCACACAGAAAATAAGTCGTTCATGTGCACCAAATTGTAATCAGAATTGGTTATATAATGAAGAGGAATTTAGAAAACACTCCAATAGACTAGAAATAACTTGGAGTTGGAGCAAATGATGGAGGAGGAAAGATCTTTTATGGAATATATAAAAAAAAGGGAGACAAAATGTAGTTAACAAAAAGTCAAGACTTGCTAGAAAACAGTGGTGTAAATATACCTATGTGCAACATGTGAAAAAGAAGCAAAGAGCTGTAGAGCAAGGATGCTAATGAAGACAGGTTTCCTATTGATTTCTGTCTGCTTGCTGTGTTAGGTACAAGTTCTGACTGAAGCTTTTGCTGCTGGGTGGGGATTTTGTGAGGTCGCTCCTGTCTGGACTCCCTAATGAAGCATGAGCTCCAACTGCCTAGGCAGTAAGAGAATCACAGTTGTTCTGCACCTTTATCTACCTAACTGTTTTCATGGACCTTAAAGAAACTTCATTATTAAATTGTATTGAAAGTAACTAATGGATACAAAAAGCATTTAGGAAAGGAATGAATGCACAGACAAATGTATCAGTCCTGCACAGCATGGTTAAGCTATGGATAAGCCTTCTATCTCTTCAGAGGGGGCAAGATGGAAAAAAAAAAAAAAAAGAAGAAAGAAAAAAGAAAAAACCATGAACGGTAGAATAAAAATAACATAACATCAAATGAATTAGGTCATGCACATCACACCAAGCAAAAAGCAATCCAGCAATTTTTAAAATACACAGATGTCCTCTGCTGTCCTATGTCCCGTCTTCACACTCATTTGCCTCTGCTCCTGGTTACACCAGGGTGGACTTCAATGCATGATTCCCATAGACCATACGACAATTTGCATTTGGTGGTAATATGGGCTATCAAGCAAAAGCATTCGCTATGTAGATTATTTGAACTAAGCATTTTAACACAGGTAAGAATTTTGTCTTCTTTAAAAGATGGCATAGTAAATCAGTAAGTGCAAAATTACATTAAAACTGCAGAAGATATATTTAGAGCACTGGCTGGTCTCTGTTAGAAAGTTTAAATTGTCGTATATCATACATTATTAAAAGGATGTATGTGCAAAGAAGGGTCCTGCTGCTAATATGCTGAATTAAACAGCTTTATGAACTGGTATTAGTCCTGTAGCACCATCCAGCACTGTTTCACAAGCAGAAGTCACCCCTCAGTCCCGTTTTGCTGTCTCTGCCTACTGCCACGCTGCTTGCTCCAGCCATGGTAGAAATCACAGTGACAAGAAACCTCCACACACCCCTATGTTTTATTTTAAAGGTACTGCTTTCTTTGTAATTTCTCCTTTGCAATCATATAAATCTTACTCCTTGCACTGCTACTAATATCTGCTTCTGCTTAGCCTGGGAAAGACATTCTGGATTTCCTGGGCTCCAAGGGAAGGCAGGAGTAAGTCAGCTGCCAAACTCCTGCAGGGTTAGAAATGTTTATTTCAATATCATGCTGGTGCTGCAGATACTGGGATGAACTAACTTGTACTTTTTCTGTCCTGTCCCGCCTAAAATAACAAAGGACAGGCAACAGCTGAGAGCTGCCCTGATAAGGCTGCAAGCACTGCAATGCAAGGTGGGTGAGCAGCAGCTCACCCAGCATTGGAGAGATGGGCACAGATGCTACCAGCATGCAGGAATCCACCACCTCTTCAGATATTAACTGAAATCAGAAACATCCACACACAGAAAATCCTGAGTCAAGACAATGGAGTTCAAATAACTCAACAGGTTTGTTTTGGTTTGGGGTTTATTTTGGGGTTTTTGTTTCTTTTTTTTTCCTTTTCTTTTTTAAAGGACTTTGATCTTAACACTTCAACTTCTTTCTACTCTGTACCACCTTGAAGTGCCATCATCTCCTCTTTCCAAAATGACATCTGAACAGATGCACAGAAGGAACTATCTTCTGATGAACCAGTTTCTTCTCTGGTTGTTTGCAGATTGTTATTGAGACTTTCTCAAATACATGTAACCAGCAGAACATGTAGGCAGGCATTCTAGAAACACATCTGATGCATTTGAAGCACAAAAAGAATTATGCAGAAAATGTAAAATCATCCTTACGAGCAGGTCCACACATACAGAAGATTGGTTTTTTTCAAATTAAATTAATTGTACAGTAATACTGTAATATAAATATCTGAAACATAGTGCCTTACAACTCCATATTTTGTAGCAAATTATCTGTCTGTTGCACTTGGGTTTAAGGATAAGGATTTAGATAATTCGTTGCTGGGACAGGAGGACTAGCTTTGAACTGATTCCCAGCACTAAGCAACAGCACTGTGTCTGCTTGCAGGGTTCTGGGTCTCTCCTCTGGCACAGACTTAAAAGCATTTTCAAGAAGATATTCCAGCTTCAAACTTTGTAAACTCATTCCTGTGAAGAGCTGCCTTGTCACCTCATTTACTCTCAGCTGTAAGCATTTGGCAGCATAAAGCACATAGATGATTTTGAGCAATTATGTTCTCTGATCTCTGGCTCCTTTCCCAAGTCATGCATCAGTCACAATATTGTATATAGGCTTACACTGATTTTTTTTTTCAAAATCTGTTCAATTCAGTCTATACAAGATCAAAATCAGGAGAAGGAAGACATCTAGCTTTTTTTGTTTTCAATTTAAGAAAGTGCTACCTGACAGACAGCTCATTTACACTGCTGCCCATTGGCAAATTGTTATTACACTATTTAGAATAAACTGGTTTTTTGGCAGCTGTTCATTAGTGGTAACTGCATTACAAATATAATAATATGGTTTAGAACTCATTTTATTTTTGTAGGAATTAAGGAACAGAATAGGTTCAAAATTAATCAGAGTATGGATACCCAATTAGCAGTAATTATCCAGTACTTCCAGTACAACCAGTACGTGTCAGATAAGCTACGGTAACCAACAGTGTGGGCCCTCCTGGTAGCATACATCCTCACAGCTCACATCTACCGAGATGCCATGCAAGGAAGCTTCATCATCTGTCTTCTTTAAGGTCCTTTTCTCATCCCTGCACCCAGAAAGCAGGACCTAACAGGGCCACAGAGCTACCAGCTGTCTGGATTGAGGAGAAAAGAAGGGGGTGAGAGCCCTCTGACTCTCCCCTCTGCTCTGTCAGCCACGGATCATCAGTGGAAACTGCCTTCCGCAGACTGGGGCTGCTGTGCCACTGGCGGATTCAGGAGCAGGTCCCACCTCCTGCCCTTACCTTCTTCTACCTCTGGCTGTGCCATTCCCAGCCCCTCAGGAGGTCCTGGTCTACAGCTGTGGTCACTAAAAGGTGCTGCCAGGCATTAAACATGCTCTAATTGCTGTTCTTCCACCCTTCTTCTCAAATATAAAATAGGATGGATTAATTCAGCTTTTACCTTTGAGAAATGGAAATGTAGCAACCAAAGAAGACCTCACCTTACCCAAAAGAGTGGCCAGCGAAACAAAACCTTACTTCTCCATTTACATAGAGGCCTCATGTTACTGTCATTGTTTCAGGAACTTACAGTACTAAGGGCTTGATTTTGTCCTGGTCATTTCCCATATGTCTCTTGGGACCTCTTTTTGCCACACTTTTCATCAGCAATTCTCAGTAATCAGTTGAGAGAAACTTCTTTGGTGGGTTTCTTATCAAATTATTTTTTCTTGTATTTTTATTTCTTTGGAGTTGCTCACCTTGGTGACTAAGTGCTAGTTTTGGTTACACCTCATCTAAATCTCCACCAGCTTCTTTGGCACTAGTTTGAAGAAACGAAAATGTACTCACTAGCATTTTCAGTTTTCTAGATTAGCACAAGCTGTATCTAACCACTTTGAACTTCTGCCTACTAACTCCAGGGCTCAAATTGGTGTTAAATAAGAGTAAATTTTAGCATGGAGAAGGTAGAAGCTGACAGAGGTGGTACCTTTATGTTAGACTTTATGTTAGACGGAGTTGCAGATCCAAAAGGGACTATTTGTAAAAGTATAAATTCTTGTTTAGAGGATGATTGATAGCTAAAAATATTGTTTTATCATACAGTTTCTAAATCTAAGACATCTCAAAGGGGGAATTATTAATTACATCTTTTGTTGTTCATTATTTCTGTGAGGAACAAAATTACTTTGTAATTTAAACATGAGAAATTTAAACATTCTGCACATATAGGCAATAGAGTAAGCATGTTTAAAATTATAAGTCTTACACACCTCCTTGCATAGGGGCACAGTTTCAGTGGATAAAGGGCCTTCTCAGCTCTGTCCCTATCATGAGGTTGGACATTACTTAACAAAAAAACCCCAGTATATCGTGTATATATAACATATGCTTCTTGCATAGATGCTGTATATAGAAATATGGGATAATATAGGGGCCTCTGTAAATTATGTGGTCTAATCCCTGCTCACCAGGGCTAAACTCAGGGTTTGATTAGGTTGCTTAGATCCTTGACCAGTCATGTTTTAAACATCTCCAGATTCTGAGAGTCTCCCTGCCCTGCTCCCCAGCGTGGTGTCATTGGTGAGCTAATAAAAGCCTCTGTCTCATCATCCAGAAAAAAAGACAATAGACAATACACATTACTGCCACCTCTGTTGAACCTAAAAAGTGTTGCTAGTATCCAGGCAACAGCTGCCTTTTAACTTTTGAAGGCCATTACTTTTGAAGCCCAGTAGTCCTGACAGTTTTAAAATCACCTTGTAGTTCACCCATCTACTCTGCATGTCTCCAATCTAACTACACAGTACTATGGGAGACCATGTTAAAGGGAAAGTATGTCCACTGCTCCCCCTCATCCACTGAAACAGAAACTTCATCCTAGAAGACAATGAGGTTTTACAAGCAACATTTGTTCTTAGCAAATCCACACAGGCTGTTCCCAGTCTCTTTCCCTTCAAAGAAATAATTTCTGGGAGATTTGCTCTGTGATCTTCCCGGTGACCGACCAGCTGGTAGTTCCCTTGCTTCTCCTTCTTCCTCTTTTCTGATTGTGGTTGTCTTTTTTCAGTGGTGGGGAAATTTCCCTGACTGCTACAACCTTTCGAGGCTAATGGTAGTGGCCTCACAATGACATTGGCCATTTCTCATGGCACTCCACTTATGCATCCTGTCTGGCCCCATGGCACTGAGCATGGCCTCTGCCTCAGCGCTCCCTGACTGCCCTTCCCCTCCTACATTACTCACCCAACACTGCTCCTGGGCAAAGGAACCAGAAAGGAGAGGGTAAAGATAAAAGCAGGGGAGGCAGCCTTTTTGTCACCAGGGCTCCCATGTAATTCAGCAGCAGGGCTGCCCACTCAGAGCAGTTGCGTATGCACAAAATGACCTCACATATAAGCTCAATATAACCGCATATTCTTGTGGTGTTGGGCATCCTCCAGCTGACTTCTGCCAACTGGCTGTAGCAGACTACTCACTAAATCACAGGACCCCATAAAACACAGGTAACACAAACCCTCTGACTCTGTTTTCCAGTGCTGCCCAAGAAGCCCAAACAACTATAATGAAATATGGGCTTGAACAGTAGTTTTACATAATACTTGCAGTGGAAGGAAAGAAGAGCTTTTTTCATTTTAATGTAATTTCTTCATAATTTGGGACTCATATTTTTAATGGAAGTCTTAAGGTCTATGGGACTAAAGAAAACTGAAATTGCAGATTACATAGAGGTCATAATCTATCCAAATTTGAAGTCACAGAGCATGGAGAGATTGTTTTGCTTATTTTTATTACTTATTTTTATTACTTATTCATGCCTATTCCAGACTTTCATCTCAATGGAGTACAAACACGACATTTTCAAAAGATATTAGTACTTTGTACGTTAAAATATCTTTTTCTTGGAGACATTTATGAATTTAAACTCCAAAGATGAAAATTATAAAAATCACTCTGAACAGCTAATCTGACACAGAACTGTACTCCTTTATACCTAGTTTATACTAGCATGCTTAATAATATGCACAAATTATGCATAACTATTTTATAAGGTCATTAAAAAATAAATAGATAAAATAAGTATATAACTAAAAATTTAAATAATTTGCCTTAGAGAGATCTAGAGAGGTTTAGGAGCAGTCTGCTGCTAAACAGGGCCTATCAAGAAGACAGGACTCCTCTTGGTGGCACAAAGAGAAAGAATAAGAGGCAATTTTTGAACACTGCAGCAAGGGAAATTCCAGATGGACATAAGAAAAAAGTTTTGGTTAAGCCCAGAAACAAGATGCCCATAGAGGTGAGTATGCCCATCCCTGCAGATATTCAAAACTCAGCTGGACAAAGTATGTATACATATATAGTACATTAACTATGAGTTTAAAATTTATTGTAGATTTTTGAGGAGCATTTTATGGACACTATTGTTGGCTGTTTTATCTTGCTCTTAGCTCTGAGGCACTGCATTTCTTGAACCTGGACTTGCATAAGCCTTCAAGGGATACCATGAGTGATTGTGTGCATCATTACATACAGGCAGAATTTCACTCTGAATTATCCTCTGCTACTAGAGGAGAGAGAAGCATCCATTTGGAAACCAAAAAATAAAATGCTGGGATTTTCGAGGAAATTGTTTATAACAAGAAAGACTCAGGAAGAACCTGTATTTCTGACTCCCTTTCAGGGTGGCATTATCTTTCTGCTCTGATGGAAAACATTCTTCTTAGTATCTCAACAGTCCACAAGAATGAGAGAGAATGAACACATTTAAATCACTGTTATGCTTAGAAGTCTGAATTGTAAACTTTGACAGGATTGATCCTCATTTACACTTGAATCCCATTTTTACTACACTTACAATGGAAAGACAATCAAGCATTAGGAGTTGGAATTGATACATTTTTAATACACATTGGCACAGAAGGCCAGAAAAGGCCAACTCAGGTGTTGAGAACATCCCTTCCCCCTGATATAAATCACAGTACCTCTGCCAGGATTAATCAGGCTTTGGCTCTCTAAACATGAAGTAGCAGGTAGCTTAAGGCTCAGAAAAGGGACTAATTCTTCCTTTTATTGAGATTGCTGCTTGATTGGTAGTTGGAATTGTATTGCTCTTCTTTTGTTTTCAATTTGGAATAGCTAAACTGAAGAGACACCACTCATTCATACTCTGCACTTGAAGGTTCTCCCAGCAATCAGGAGGATTGAAATGTGAAAGCAGCACGTTTAAGGATACAGTAAAGGTCCTGGATTTATCGCATTAGAACTCTTGCATACTACATGTCCTGCTACCTCTTGTGCTGTTATTACCGCTATTTTCAGGTTGTAAAGGGGGGTTTTGCTGTATTTTAATTATGGTTATTCTCCTTCCTTCAAATAAATTATCATTATGCCTCAAAGTTCCTTCTAGCACTTGGTCAGCTTCTCATGTACCATTTTCTGTGTTATACATCAACAATGCAAATTGCTGCTGACAACTTATGGACACACTTGCCTCTAAAGATTTTACTCCTTTTTGTTTTAAGCCCATGAGAAAGAGGTCTAATTAATCACTCTAGATAGAGAAGTCCTTTTCTTTCCCAGGAAAGAATTAAAGAGCAAGTGAAATACACTTTTCACCTTGTGCCTCAGCCATGTCTAGTACAGACTTCTCTGAGTTGAATTTCATTCAGCCTCCCTGATAAGAGAACTGTTAAAACATTTAATTTATTTGTGATAGGTACATTCACTCACTAAAAACTGATGTACATGTAGTAGGGAGTCCCAAAACTAATCTCAATTACATGTCTGTAAATACAGAGCAAATGTTTAAATAGATAAGAATACTTCCTGCATATCATCTGTAACAAAGCTGATATTGGATACACTGATTTTAATCAACATATGTAATTTAAGAGCAATAATCTACAAATTCCACAAAATATCAAAGTGGTAAATCCTACTTCTGGTGAAGGTGAACTCCAATTCAGAAATACTATGTTATTAGTAGTAACATCATATTTTTTCCCACATTGCTTCTGCTCTGATCTTTTTCCTTAGTTTTGTCTCAGAGTGCTTTAGATTTTATTTTAAGGATCACAAAAATAACATCATTTTGTTTTCATCTCATCCAAATTTCAAAAATTTTGCTATGATGACGTTTTCATTTTCCCACATTTTTAATGGAAGAGGATTTTTGCCAAAGACAGACATTTTAATCTGCCCACATTTGCCACCAGATTCACCAGGGTTCCTCTCTGGTGGACATGTAAATACAGAACTGGTTTAAAATCACACTCCAGATACAACCTCTGCTTTGTATTTACTTTGCCTTGAACTGTTTGCAATGCTGAATTGCTTAATGTGCTGGAGAAGAGCAGGAGGGAGCCTTTTACCTATAGCCAGTGAACTGAGCTTCTTACTCTTTTGTCTGCTGGAGGTCTCTTTCTAGTTCTCAACAGACATTTACTCACACAACAGCATCACTAAGTTTACATTCTTTGCACTCTTTTTCCAAGCAGGCCTTTGTCCTGAATTCATCAGGTGTTACTGAGAGCTGTAATGATGCCCTGAAGCTAGATAATATTTGTTAGATTTTTGGTACCAACTTCAATGTCTGAATACTGATGTGTTTTCTGAGTTGAACTCCCCAGCTTTCTCAACACAGATTGTGTGTAGCTGAGATGAAGGTAGAGCAACACATCTCGCCACACAGGGCAGCAGAATAGAGCTGTGTCCTTCCATGAGACCCTGAAGGCTGACATCAAGGCACAGAAATATCCTTGAAAAACCATATGATGAATCAAAAGATGAACATTTGCCACAAAAATACAGAGGAAGATGGTGAGAGATATTTGTAATATTACAGCCTTAACTTCATGCCCTAATGTTTAGTTTTAAGCCATTCACACCAAAATGTGAGCAATACAAAACCTTACTTCCAAGATATGGAGGTTTACTGCCTCCTACTACTGTCTGAGTAATCAGCTTTTCTCTTGCATAATACTGGGAACACTAGTATTTCACCCGGGTTTTCAGTTTCCGTTACAAAAACTGCAAATGAACTCAGCTGCAGTGCCTACCCCACGAGCCCCCTTTTATTTTCGCCATACAATACCTGGGAATATACACAAATGCAGTCCTGCTGCCAGGAACCTTCTTTTACTTAAGAAAAAGGCATATTCTACATTTTCCTGAAACAAGCATCCTCTGTGAATTTTGTCTACAGATTATTGATCCTCCAGATATCCTTCACGGGCTCCAAATTTTCCAGCTTTAAAGCTCTAGGGAAGTAAGCCAGATGAGATCTTCAGACTACCTTGCAATACCATTTTAAAATAACTTAATGGTTTCTAAATTATGATTCGAAAGTCAGGCTGTTTTCTGCAAATTAGCACAAGGTTTTGACTCATAAAATGCATATAAAATGCAAAGAAGCCACTTTGATATCTGTAGGGAGAGATGCAATTGTGCAAGAATTTGTAATGAAAAGCTAGAACTTGTTTCACTTAGAAAACTGCAAAACACCTTTTCAAACAAGTTAGATTTTTTTTTTCCCTCCTTCTGCATTTCAGAGAAAGTTACAGGAAGAAGTTATGAGCGGATATCTCTCTCTGTGATATGCAGAAAGATAACCTTTTTGCAGATATGTACAAGGCCTTTTTGGGCCAGAGAGAGTTGGGGAGGAGAGAGAGAAGATACAAGAAACCTTGGAGAAGGTGGGGCACTACCTTTTGCCCCTGAAAGGTCTGATATGCTGCATCATAAAAAGCTGTCCTTGGATCTGAAATAAACCTTTTTTTAAATCCTTCCACTGCCTTGGCATTCTTGAGAAGAATACCTGAGTATGTTTACCTTAAAATATCCTTCCAACAGAAATACATTTGTTCCTGTTGTTGAGTAACTTGATTTTGAAAACTACAGGGTATAGGATTTTAATAGAGTTCTCTATCCAGAAGTTATTAATGAAACATACTTCATTATAGGGGTTCATGCAATCTGGTGGATTATTCACTGTGATTGACTGCAGAAACTGTAATAGAGCTTCACAAAGATGAGGATTTTGCTTGATATCCTGTAGATGAATGGAATATTTTTGATTATACTGTGGTACACTTAGGAACTCTTTTATGGCCTGTCTACCACTTCTAGTTACCACTAGGAAATACTGATTTCTGTTCTAGTAATTCCTTCCTTAAACTCAGAGAAACTGGTCCAAAACATTAGTTGGGGGGGGTAAGAATTCATATATATATTTAAACTCCACGTGATTTCACTGTTTTAATGCCTGTGAAAATAGAAATTCTGTTGCCAACATAGAGAAAAGAGTTCTTAATTTCAAATATCTCTATGGAAAAGGTCTCATATGGAGATGGAGCCCTTATCTGTGTTGACAGCCTCCTTTACATATGAAGTTTAGCACCTATTCTGTTCTTGGGAGACCCTTAACACAATATTCTAAATATGAAAACACTTAACAGTTAAACAGCTAAACTCAAGTAGTTCTCAGGATTTTCTAAAGCAGAAAGTAGAATTGTGATGTTATTCATGATAACAATACATACTTGGTATCTCTAGAACACATGGGATTGCAAGGTGTCATCTAGGGACACTGTTCTTATTCTGGGACATTTATTGGAAAAGTTACAAATGGCCACCTTGTCTCAGAAGGATAGATGCTATTAATCTATCAGTGGATGATAAAGATGCATGAGCATAGGTCATATTTTTTGTTATTTAATAAGTGTATTGCATGCTAACCTGGGCCACAGGACTCATCCAACAATTGTTATGATTTACATTTCATGAATTGTGAATAATTAACAACACGATTGTGGCCAAGAATTAAGTGATGTATATTTTGGTGCAATGAGAGTACTTAAGAAGATGAGAATTGTGCTAGAACCAACATGAAAAATTAGAGGTTGAAAAGTAATTGAGGTTACTATTTTAGCACTGATATACTTATACCATAATTTTTATCAGCTGAAATGCTGTCAGCTGGGTACTCCTAGAGAGGTATTGAACAGCCTTTAATTATAAGATTCAATATTTATTTCCACAAAGACTAAATAAAACATGTTTTATCATAGTTGTGTTTGCTATATCTTAACAGAGTTAAACCCAAGGTTTCTTAAGTGTTTTGAAAAGGTGTCTGCAACATCATGACTACAAAGAACTGTGATCATACAAATATAAAAACACAGTAATTCCAAAAAAAGAATACCCAGGGAATGGGTGGATTTTGACTCCAGCAAAACTTGAGTAAGTTCTCTCTCATAAGAACTGATGAGATCGAGTTAGAAAAAAGGTGACAAAAAGGTTCTGAACTCCTATGAATATACTTTCACTGCTCTTATATCCTGTGAGAGTTTAATTCTGCTCTGTAGATGTCCAATTATGCTAATATTGGGTGTACTGCTTTTCCAGAAATGCAAAATTACTTGAACACCTATGAGTTTTTCTCACTGCTTTTTAAAGAAAGTAGTGAGACATTAATAAACACCGGATAGTCAAAACCAAAAAGACCGATTTGCCAACTGGGAATGTAATTGTCCTGATGTTTCTAAGTCAAACCCACCTGGCACTTCTGCTGTTTCCATACCAGGTGTTCCGGATGTCTAAGCTGGATTCATAAGGACTGCCAGTTACAAAATGGGAAAAAACCCATCTGTTTATGAGCTCTCAATGTCCAGGTGCAAGGCTTAAAGTGAAATACTCCCACATTCTTCTGCTTTGACACTGAGGAGGTTGATTATGGTCGACAGGTCCCTTCCTGTTTGGAAAATTTCTGATAAAGCATTCATATCCTGGACCCGTCAAGCTAAAGACCAGAATGTCACAGATTGAATTTCCTCCTAGTAGAGTAAGTGTTGATAAAACACTTTTCCCACTGAGTACTCTCACAAGCAGTAATAGTGCGTTTAGACCATGAAGGTATTGAGGCAAGCAGGCAGTTCAATGAACCTGATGGGGTGCAGTAAAAAAGTCTCCCTGGAGTCTTCTTGGAGATTTTCACATGCAGACGTGGAAGACTGAGCCCTACGGGCTTTCACAGCCTGTACATCTACACTGATACATCTACATTTTGAACCTGTAATATGTTGTCATAATCCAGCATACTTGAGGAAAATAACCAAAGAAATAGCTAGTCAATAGCTCTCAAAAAATAGTGCGTAGGGAAAGTATTTCAAAGAAGCAGGATCTCACAAGGACAGGCTACATCAGGAGATTACAAAATCAGTATTTCCGTAATCAGACTTTCCCTATATTCTAAATTTTAGAATTTTAAAAATTTTTAGAATTTTAGAAAATTTTAGGCTGGAAATGAACAAAACATTTGAAAGCAGTTAATTTAAGCAAAGAAATAAACCTCAATTAACATTTAGTATTAAGCAATTATATTCTTTGCTATGTCAGTATGTTTTGAGAAATCAATATATTCATACTTTTGCATACAGGACTAAATAATGTGGTTTTCAGTAAGATAACACTTCCTTCCTATTCATACACAGAAATACTTTCAAAGGCTTTTGTTAAAGCCTTCAATATGCTCAAGGTTTGGCACAGAGCCATGTGTCAAAAATATGTCCCCACCTTATACCTAATCAAAATTTCAGCCTATTTAGCTAGGTCTCTAGTTAGCAATCCACTTTCCTTTTTTCTGTGACCTCAGAGAGAGCTGCTGGCAAGTAGGAAGACAAAAAGGTCAAGAGCTGTATAAAGAGATTTTCTTCTTGGAAAAATTCTTAGCTCAGGAGTTAGCAGGGCTCGTTGAGAGAGCTTTGAACTAGATTTGAAGGGGGTCAGGGACATAACCAGACTTGAGAGAGAGAAGGTGTGCGAAGGGGAGAACTACAGTAACCACCCAAGTGGCAAAAGGAAGCTTAAGATGGGACACCTCCAGCGAGTACAGGCACCCAAAGATGTAACTACGAGAGATGACTGTGGGGAATCTGTTTGCACACCCACTGGGATATTGACACAAACAAATACTTCTATAAAGTTCCAGTACACCAGTGGGTGCAGCATGTAGAACAAACAGCAGGAACTAGAGATCTGTGGCAGTCACAGGGCTTCTATCTCGTTGAGATTATGGAGGCACGGCGGGATAGCTCATATGGCTGGCAGGTTGTCATAACAGACTTCATGCTATTGAGGAGAGACAGACCACAGTAGTGGAGTTGCCCTCAGTGTGAGGCAACCCTTGGATTGTATCAGGCTCTGTCTTGGGGTGGATAACAAGCTTATTGGTTAGGATAAAAGGGCTGACATTGTCATGGGTGTGTGCCACAGGCCACCTGATCAGGGGGAGGAAGTGAATGAGGCTCTCTACAGTCAGCTTGAAGTAGCCTCAAAAGTCACAGACGCTAGTTCTTGTGGGGGACTTCAGCTACCCTGACATCTGCTGGAGAAACTACACAATGAAGCACAAATAGTCCAGAAGGTTCATGGAAAGCATTGGTGGTGATTTGCTGTCACAGGTAGTGGAGGATCACACAAGAAATGGAGTGCTTCCTGACCTTATGTTAACAAACAGGGAAGGCCTTATTGGAGATGTAAAGGTTGGGGGCAGCTTTGGCTGTAGTGACCACGAGAATGTAGAGTTCAGTATGGGATGAGGAGGAAGTAAGGCAGCAAGTAAGATCATAACCATGGGCTTCAGGAGACCTAACTTCATCCTCCTTTGGGATCTTCTTGGAAGAACTCAATAGGAAGACGTCCTTCAGGGAAGAGGGGTCCAAGAGAGTTGGTTGATATTCAAGGATGACTTGCTCCAGGCTTAAGAACAATGCATCCTGAGAGCAAGAAATTGGTCAAAGCAGGTAAGAGACATGCATGGATGAATAGAGAACTCCTGTCATTATTCAAGTGTAAGCAGGTAATACACAAGAGATAGAAGCAGGGTCAGGCCACTTGGAAAAAATATCAAGATGTTATCAGAGTGAGTAAAGGTGAGACAAGGAAGGCCAAGGTCCATTTGGAATTAAATCTGGCCAAGGATGTCAAGGAAAACAAGAAGGAAATCTTCAAATACACTGATAACAAAAGGAAATGAAAGTATAATGTGGGCCCATTGCTAAATGGAGGGAGGACCCTGGTAACAGAGGATACAGAGAAGGCAGAGTTACTGAACACCTTCTTTGCATCTGTCTTCACTGACAAGACCAGGCCACAGGAATCTCTAAGCAAGGAGACCAGGGTAAAGAAAGGTTTTCTCTTGATCAAGGAGAATAAGGTCAAAGAACATCATGGTAAAGCTGATATCCACAAGTCCATGGGCCTTGACAAGATGCATCCATGAATGCTGAAAGAGCTTGTGGACACTATAGCTAGGCTGCTTGCAATCATCTTTGAAAGGTTATGGTGATCAGGAGAGGTACCTGGAAAAAAGCAAATGTCACCTTGGTTTTCAAAACGGTCAAGAAAGAGGACCCAGGGAACTACTAGCCAGTCAGCCTCACCTCAATCCCCAGAAGGGTGATGGAGTGCCTCACTCTGGAAGCCATTTCTATCCACATGGATGACAGGAAGGTGACCAGGAGTAGTCAGTATGGATTCACTAAAGGTAAGTCATCTTAACCAACATGATTGCCTTCTACAATGAAACAACTACCTGGATGGATGAGAGAACAGTTGATATTGTCTACTTTCACTTCAGCAAGGCTTTAGACATCATTATAGGCAAACTCAGGAAGTATTGACTAGATGAACAGTGAGGTGGATTGAGAACTGGCTGAATAGCAGATTCCAGAGTGTTGTAATCAATGACATAGGGTCTAGTTGGAGGCCTGTCACTAGTGGTGTCCCCCAGCATTCAATACTGGGCCCAGGATTGTATGAAGGGGCAGATGCCTCCTCAGCAAGTTCACTGACAATATGAAGCTGGGAGGAGTGGCTGAAACTAATTCTAACCTGAAGCAAGACTGACACTTTTATGTGTAGATACAGTACATTTTAAAGTTACTTTCAAATTTTAAATTACTGAAGCAGCCCATCTAAAGATAACCTGGGAAAACCAGGCATTAGGACTTCTCAGGTCTGATCCTTGGTCTCTGAAGCTCAGATCTCAGGCCCCTGGTGCCTAAAACCCATCTGTTCAGATACCTTCCCGAGTTCAATAGGGAGAGCCTGCTCAGGGCAACACATCCCACCCAGCATCTCTCTGTCAGCCATAGCCCAAAGAACCTGGGCTCCTAAATTGGGCCTACAGGTCTGTAGAATGATTTTTCAAACACATACACAAGCCTGGGTATGATTCCTGACTTCTGCAGCCTTCTAACTGACAAATAATATTTCGATATATTTTCATTAAGATTTATTTCACACACACATAACAAAAATTAACATGCTTGCCCACTCACTGCCTCAATTTTCACAACACTAAGTGCTGTTTTATGGCAGCAATTTTATTTGTACAAGGAAATAACATTTAAAATAAGAAAAAAACCCACCAATAACAAAAAACCCCAAACCCTTCAACAAAAAACCGTCCTTGAACTTGAATTTTTCTCCCATATAAGTAGTCCATTATTGAAAAAAGCCTTCTAATGAATGGACTTTCAATTCAATTTTGAAAAATACATCAGAAAACTGAAAACAAACAATAATCCTCATTTTGTTACAGAAATTGCTTACTTTGAAATGGCATTATTTTCTCCTGCTTCATTTTATATTTTTTTTCTCTCTGCTTTTACCAGTGGAAAAGATAAATTCTTCACCTTTATAAAAGAATAGCAAATCATTTCTCTTACACTTTCTAGTTATCCTGTTCTATTTTCTCGTGGCATATTTTCCAAGCCTCTTCAAACCTGACCAAACATGTTTTGTACTGTATTTTCAAGCCTCAGTTACCACTGTATAACAACTTAAAAAATTCCTGCAATTAGACCTGTCACATTAATTGCTTAATTAATTATTTTTTATAGCACAAGAGCCAATTGAAGTATTCTAATAATGAACAGTAAATCTCGAGTATCTTTTTTTTATAAAAACAATTCATTGATTTATGTGTCCTGTTTTTGAGAACAACTTGAAAGCTGAATGGCTATAAAGACATCCTCAGTGATTTTATTATATTTTTCTCTGTAGTAAATGGTATTTTTAATCCTAGCCCCACAAGTTTTTTCCTGAGTGCTGACTTTTTGTTGGGAATAATCTACTGAGGATAGTGTTGCTCCTTATGGAAAGGACCAAGTGTAATCTACTTTGGATAAGCATCTGAGAATCTGGTCTGAATTCAATTATTTCTAGACCTCAGACTGGCTTGGTGTCTCATGTAAAGAGCCTTTAGGAAATAAACTCAGTGGATACATCCCATCCTAATGGAAGCTGATAATGTGCAGGAGTGAGAAAACACCTCGAATTGTTCATGGGTGAAGACCATGGGAGACCCTTAGAAAGGAGGGGACACAGGCAGAGGGAGCCTGTGGCAGTCACAAACTGGGGTGGATTTATGGGTACCAGGAGGATCTCTAGATGTTCTTGAGCACTGCTCTGCACATGCTGAAAGGAGATTATTTTTATAGTTAATTCTCTGAACTTAAAATAATTACTTTTATGCTCCACTCTAATTCCTGCCACATGCAGTATTCAGACCGTTTTTTTCTACTGGTATTCACTTTAATTTCTTCTATAAATTGAATTTCATAGCTTGCCAGTCTCATAGTTTAGATTATATATCCTCCCTGTATTTCAAGATGGTCTTTCACAGCATGCTCCTGTGTTTTCAGCCTGTTTGTTCAGAGTCATCAAGGCACAAAATGTTGTCAAGTGTTAGCATTATTTCACTCTCATCCCTGTGATCTTTCGTACTTGCTGCTTTGTAGAGAGGTTGCAGCAGAACCTCAATCCTCTCTCAGAGACTCTTCTAGTTTACATGGCTACAGAGGAACAGAGTAAGGATCAGAAAGCTAAAAATAATGATTTAATATTGATTTTTTTAATTTAATAATTTATAAGTCAATCCATAAATGTTTAGCAGTTAGACATTACCATAACCACCATCATCATCTTCTTGACCACCATAGGCTGCCAGCCAACCAGCACATAAACAGAGAGGCTCAGGACTATGAATTGTACAGCCAGGGTGGGGACCTTTCACACATCCCAGGTGCAGTAACGAAGTGGAAGTGTGATGGAAGACCTTCACGGCTCTCTCTGCCCCTTTTTGTGCATTGCCCCTGCAGCCTTACGGTGACACTGATCTGCTCATAAACCACCCAAAATCATCCTCAGGCAATTTGTTCTGTTGGAAATAATTGAGATAAGAATAACAGGAAATTGGTAGATATTGACAATTAAGACAGTTATTGTAATTGATTGTATAGTATGCCTCAAATTATTATAAGGTTTAATAATCAGAAGCCCATAACTAAGTCATCTCTGCCTGTGGAGAACCATGAACAATATGTGCCATAAAAATAGGAGCATCTGTAGTCATTGATGTTCTCTGATCTTCTAAATGCACACTGGAAATTGTATTATCCAAGATAACAGAAAGGGAAATGTCTTGTTTCAGAAATAGTAAGAACATAATCAGATTTGTGAAGCCAAATAATTTTAGTAATATGGAGCACTGTGATCTGAGAGCAGAGAAATGGGTTTATGAATTGTAGTTCACTACTCAGTACATGGCAGAAAATAAGCCACAGGGACTCAATCCTTCACTGTTAGCATGATTGCTATTTTTGACAATTCAATATAAATTAAGTTTTCTCAGGTGCCACACAGAGGAAACATAAAATGGAGAGAATGCTCAACAGAGTATCTTCAGAGTAGCCAGTTGTACTTTAAAGTTGCATTGAAGGGAAGAACTGCATGGAAATGAAAAGTCAGTGAAAGTCTGCTCTAGGAGTCATGCCTTCCTTTATCAAGTCATTCTATTCCTACACTGTTCATATGTGAATCTTTCATGAATTTTAAGTGCTCTTTTCCCAACCAAGCTTTTGCACTTCATGCGTGTCCCCCCTCTCCAATAGATGAAAACAGTTTAGATATTTTTCCTATTTTTTTAGATATTTTTCTTACTTGAGAAAAAAAACCCCTACATTTTAAGTTGAAAAGTTACTGCTTTAAGTCAAAATATGTCTCATACAGCTGGGCTGCTCAGAGTCATACTATTCAAAACTAATTATCTATATAGACCAACTATATATTCATTTTAGAGGACCATAATAAATATGTCTGAAATTATGGCTTTAAGGCATGCCTGACATGCATTTCATGGGCTGATCTGCCGAAATGGGACACTGAATTTGCCAAAGCAGTGGGTTGTAAATTAGCTATCTACAGGTGTGACAACATACTTTGAGGTATAAAAGCAAACACAGAAGGTAACCTCATTTTGCCAACACAATTTCCATCTGGAGTGTTTGTCTGCATTTTTGCTTCTAAATATTATTAAACTGTAAGTGGAAATCATATTGAAGTGCGCTGTCTCACCAAGCACCACTTAATGCTGTTCCACATCACTAGCTCTCTCACATCATACTCTCTCACATCTTTTTCCTGTAGCTTCTGGTCTGTCAGTACAGATGAGTTATCAACCCTATTCACTCCTCTTTCTGTTGCAATATGGGTTCTTGCTTTCTCCCATGCTACCCCTTATACCAGAAAGTTCTTCCTCATCAATACCCTCAAAGTCACTTCAGTTTTTTCCTTCAGTTCCCTTCCTGCTCCCTGGAACTCAAACAACAAACTGTGATACATTTAGGAGAGATTAAAACTCAGATATGTTGATATGACTTCATATTGTGGAAACCAAACCTATCCCACTGCTGTCTCAATTCAGTGACTTCCATCTGTCAGTCAGCATATGCTGCCCTAAGACTTTTATATGGATATTAAACTTTCTGAGACACAGAAAGCCTCAGTTTTTTAAACTCAACGTTTACAAAACTCCTAACACAGGAAAGAACTGGTCTATAAATGATTATATAGGCAATGTGTCAATTCAGATAATTAGTAATAAAAAATGCTTACACAAACACTACATCTATAATTCAGTTGTAGCAGAAAGAATCAACCATTTCTACCTAAAGGTATATCAATCATAGCTTGGAACTCCAAGATTCACGATAGCTACAGAATATAATGATGTTATAGATTAAAGACTAAAAAAGAAGGAAAACCTATATTGGAATACTCTGAGGTAAGAAGAGATGTTCCATCATATGGGTAGGATGCAGGACAAAATGGACCAGGAGTCTGCTCCCTATATAACTACATAATATGCAAAAAATTGCAACATGGACACAATTATAAGAGATGGCTAGGACATGATCGGCAATGTAAAAAATACATTGCTTATGTTTTCATGTCAATCTAGTTTTATCAAATGTAGTTCTTATTAATTCCTTGTCCTTTTTGTTTAATAAAGCAATGCTTTAATGTTCATACCATTAAACACCATATTTTCCTTCCCCAAGGAAACTGTTAATTTACAAACGATGATTTGAATCCGTACTTGCTTAAAAGATTAACAAGAATAAAGTAGCAAAGCAACTACTCTCCTGTATATTATTCATAAATATGTTAAAATAATTGCCATATTAGAGATTTGAATTAATCTGGCAATTTATATTGCAGTAATTTTAGAGTAAGCTGTTAAAAGATACTTTAAGGACCTTTTAGATACAAAGATGCTAAAATTATATTTAAGATACATTTGTATTATTTAATAGTAGAGACATTTAGCCTATAAGTTATAACTTTGACATTATTAAATCAGACTTCCTCTGAGCTAGCTGAGGTAAGTAGAGATATAAAATCAGATTCTGGACTTGGAGCCAGGAATTGTAGCATCATGACACAGGAAAAAAAAGGGGGGAAAAAAAGGAACCATTTCTGCTGTGACTGACTGCTCCAGTCAAAATACAAGGCTATTTAGCAAAAAACCTCTTGACTAAGGTGGAATCTAATTTAATATATTTTACATTTCCCTACCACACTTCACAGATTTTTCTCAATTCAGTAAGACTTTCTACTGAAGGATTTAAGACAATAAATCCAGGGATTTGTATTTCACTCTAGGTAAATATTTTTAGCTACTTCTTACAAAGTACCTTTTTCTTTTGTGTTTAGAACTTAACCACTATGAAAAATGGCCTTTCAGAATATTATCTGGTTGAGAGACACTTAACATCCCCCATGTGCTGGTGCTTCAATGAGTAGGCTTTCAAAACAGGTTTTAAATTACATATTTTTCAACAAGCTGATTTATATGAAGGAACAGCTGGTGATTAAAGAGAAGAAGTCTAACAGGAACAATGTGAAAATGTGGAAAAACTGGAAGCGTAAAAATCTGAAAACACTTTGGTGAATGCCAACACACCTCCAGGGGCCCTCCTGTTGGTAAACAAATGGGTAGTTCCTCTGTTTGTTATTTATACATTAATATATAGCTTCTCTAAACCCTGCTCAAAAGTCAGTGCAGCTCACAGTTTCAGCGGAAAAAGAATCAGGCAAAAGCAAAACAGTCTTCTGCTGAATTTGTCAGATGGTTCAACTAGCTCAAGTCCACATAAATGCATCTGCATGATGCATAGGGAGAAGAGTTCTGTGGTCAGTTTGTGAAATCTCAGTCTGATTCAAAGCCTGCTAAAGCCCATGGAAGTCTACAGATAACTTCATTCTAATTTTGTATCAAAGACACTAGAGCATCATATTCATAGCACATCAACAGATAACTTGCAAAGTAATTGCTGTACATTTCTCTAGGTGTACACGACCAAAGTTCCCTCTGCAGTCACAGGAAGGGGGTACAATAAATAATGTGAATGGGTTTCAGCTCCGCTATATTGATATGTTTTAATTCCAGCAATTCTAGTCCAAAATGGGTGGGGGGCAGGTGTTGTGATTTTTTTTGGGGGGGGATGATTTTTGGTTTTTTGGGGTGTTTTTCTTGTTTGTGTAGTCTTCTCGTTTGTGGGGTTTTTTGTGGATGCTTTGTGGTTTGGTTTTTTGATTTTCTTTTTTTCATAATCCAGCTTGGCTAGAGATTTTTATCACTAGGTGAAATGACAGTGTGGTGAAATTTGTTGGAGAAGAGTAGCTGCCCATCACCATTTCACCATTCTGCATTTGTCTTGTGAGCAACCTGTCTTTTCCCACTGTGGTTAACTGAGAAAGTGCAAACTCTAATTTAAGGAACAGAAGCCATTTATACACACAGGTCAAAACACACCTCAAAATTCCTTTCCCAAAGCCACTTTGCTTCTTAGATCAAGTAAGACTGAGTCCCAGAAGCCCCTGTGGGGTCTGGATTGCTTCATCCTTGCATCAAGGGAAAAGTTCCATCTCCTCCCTCACCGTGCTCTGGCACAGCCACCATGCCAGGCAAGGGGCAGATCACTATTTGGGAAGGGAGATAAAAAGCCAGTCAACGTTCCTAGTTCATTACTAACTTCATGGCAAGAGATGAGGGAAGGTGGAGGTTGTCAACCTTAATTAATGCCTGTTTTAAGAGCACTTTGCTTTCCTTGCCTGACATGTGCTTCACAAAAGCCAAGAGCTGTTGTTGTTATTAACAACTTGCAGTATAAACACACTTGGCCTGATTTTCCTCTCTCACACAAAAGGCTTCACGCTTGTTTAGGTCCTGACTGGGATGGAACAAGCAGGCTTTCTGCCGTCAGTGCAAGGGGAGGCCCCGAGAGGTGCCATACAAGAACCTCCAGAAGAAAAGCCAGCAGGAAAAAAAAAAATTATCCTGGTTAAGTGCTCCATTTCTTGAAGGCTGAGCATAGAATCAAAACAACATTGATTGTATAAGCTTTTGCCTCTGTGTGCTTCTTATTTGGTTGAGTGAAAAATTGTCTTGTTTGGAAAACTAGTTTTTTCCACAAATGGTTTTTTCCTTTTCACTGTGTCAAACTACTTATGACACTGCTAAAGCTAGGGAGACATCAAAGAAATTCTGCTGAGGTGCTTTGATCAGGGAAAAAAAGAGCCACCAAACAAACAAACAAACAAACAAAAAAAGGCAAAGAAAGGAGGCAGGGCTCATCAGCTTGGATTGTGAAACACTTTTCTCTAAAATATTAAGATATTTGGAGAGGGAGAAAAAAAACCACCAAAACCCTGTCCAGTTCTCAGATCAGTCCCAGAAGTTATAAGCTTTAATGTTCTCCAGGTCACAGGAGGCCCATCAGTTTGTCCTTGATCCTTTCAAGTAGCTGGAAATGAAAACACTGCAGAAGCTGTGGCTTCAATTAGACATAATATCAAAAAAAGGTTGATAGCTCTTCCTTGCTAATAAGGAAAAAAACAAGTGCTCTGGAAGAACGCCACCCGCCCTGCCAGCTGACGTCAATAGAGCAATCACACCCATCTAAATATTATAAAAGTCAGGCTAACTCACAAACACATTTTGTACCTTTTTTCTTTAGTGACTGGCTCCTTTAGAGGTAAAGCTAACTCTCCTCCTTTTCTTAGATAAAGAAGTTTTTGATGTTTTCCTCTCATCTTTTTAGCATGTCAGAAAAAGTATCAGTTAGGAAAGAAAGTGCTGGATTTTTTTCTCTTTTCTCTTCTAATTTACAAATCACAGCAAGGAAGCAAAACAGCTACTTCTACAGTCACTTATCCTTACTGGTAACTTTGCCCCAGTATCAGAGATGAGATCTCTAAGAAAGATAATATTAATTTAGGAGAGGAGACACGTCAGGTAGCTTAAATATCGGTTTCAGTCCTTATTCTGCTTAACATGGTTTGTTGCGTGTGGGTGTTTAGGCCTACATGAAGCACCTGTTCCTTTACTTTTATGCTTTTCCACTTAAGTCAATGGAACTTGGAAAAGTATCAAGAATGTGAATGTACTTGTGGGGTTTTTTTAATGGTTATTACAGTAGCCATCAAATCTTCTTTAGTTAAAAGATATTATCTTTCTTACATTTAACCAGTGTTAGATTCAGTTACATGTGTAAGAAGTAGTCTTTTCCCAGCAGCAAGCATTAACAGCTGGGATCAAATAGTGTATTCGCTTGGAAGTAACTTAAGTTACTTGTAATTTAAATAACATATCAGTTACTTTAACACACTGCTATTATTTTAAATATATTGTAAAATACACAGGAAACAGTGATGCCTTTAAACAGTAGCTCACATAGCCGACATTTCACACACTGTTGTAGGATGAAGTGTGATTTGACACAAGATAGGAAACCGAGCTCAATTCTCCATTGATGCCTTACCTGTTGCTCGAATATGAGATATGTCTTGAATGAGTCAGGTCTCTTTTTTGGAAGGCATTAGCTCCAGCCCAGCCCAGTAGCAAGGCCTTGCTCCCCTCTGGCACCAAACACTGCTGCTGTCTTTTCTGGTGAGCAGGGAAAGAAGTGAGGGATCACATAATGATTTACCAGTGAGATAAAATACTGACCATTTCCTCAAGTGAGACCTAACTAAAATAAAACAAACTAACAATTTCTCAGAGAATTACATATTTTAACTTCTTCAAGCAATTTGTTTTCAGAGTCTTTAGCATCATACACATTTATTCCAAGACACTTAACCCAAACTGCTTATGGAATTGCATAGCTCTAGTTGTTATAGTGGAAAGTGTTGGGAAACTTTCCTTACTTTTCATTAGTTATGACTTTGCAAAACCCTAATCTCTCTATAGATTTTGTGTCAAGGATGCAGGTCCTCTAGATCCTATTAGAAGTACCCTTGAAGATCATTTTTTTGCTGGTAATTGGTAGAGACTCGCTGGACCTTGACAGCTACAATGTTTAAAAACCTACTGGAGAGGTTGCACATTCATTAGGCTTAAACCAAAGCTGAACGTACCCTAACCTTTTACAACTCCTTCATGTGTTCTTCCCAGAGCAGTGAAATGTTTGTGCAATTTTTAGACTTCTAAAATTAACTTTTACCATGCTTTGTCATGCAGATGTGCAATGAAAAATAAAGATAGGAAAACTGCTTCTATGGAAAGCTCTAAGTTCATAGCTTTCCAAGTACATTTATTCATCTCCATATCCTCCCCCACATCACCCCAGAAGGTAGTATACACATAGCAGTTCAGATTCAGAAATGGTGCATTTAACAGCATTTTTATTTGCTAAAACTTTGAAGAAAAAGTCTTTTGACCCCAAAACTCAGATCCTTATTTTGTACTATTTAAACCAATTAAAAAGTTACTATTGGCATTTTCACCAACCACCATGAAATTCTAGCATTACAGGCAAGCAGATCCTCTGAGCATTGTGGCAATGAAGCTGTACAGATAAAACAGGGAATACTTTTGAGCCACAGTTCTTACTGCTATTAATTTCAGAAGTGTTAATCATCATCATCATCATCTTGCTCAATACATATCCCTTGCTTATTATTGTTGTGCGTGAGAACACAGAGTGTTTCCAATCAGACATTTCAGAGTTTATGGTCACCACTGCTCTGACGCTGCTCTCTGGATTGGACAATAACTACACAGGTGCAGTGACTACTGACACTGTTTTTTAGCTTATTCAAAGAAATGGAAACTGAATAGCAAGAAATCTTCTCTTACATATAGCTGTTCTTTGAGGAGGGAACGTTTAAATTCAGATTTAATTTCAGATAGAATAACCGGAGCACTTCTACTACTTCCTTTTCACCACAGCATATGGCCAAAAAAAAGGAGGACAATTATTAGGGATTCTATTCTAGGAAAAATATTCAAGAGGGTTGCTTGAAATTGCACCTTAACATTTTACCCCTAGGGATAACATCACTACCATCTCTAAAATATCTACATCCATGCAGGTGGAAAATTCTGTAAATGAGTTTTAAAAATAAATCTGCTTCTGAAAACAATTAGGCCTCCTCCATGAGTCTTTCTTTTCTGGGTTAGAAGAGAAAAATAATAAAATGTTTTAGTTACCCTGAAGCAAAGGTGTGAGGTTATGCTGGTAGTATTCTTCTGTTTTGATCTTGACTCAATATCAGCAAACCTAAAAAAAAAAAAAGTTACAAAGACTGAAAATTATTGAAGACAGCAGGCCCATGAATCCCTGGAGAGCTGCACATTCTCAGTTCATATGCTATAAAAGGCAAGCTCAGAATTCCTTTGATTAAGTTTGTCCTTAATTACTGAAGAGCAAGGTAGTATAAATAAGGGAGAGAGAAAATGTGCTCAGATCTCTAGCATTATTTATACCTTTTCTGTCTAAACAGGTCATTTTAAGTCTAGTTTTCCAGATGACAATCAGACAACAGAAGTTATGGTTGACTCTGCAAAAGACTTCCTAGCAAAAGCGCTGGGCATCCTGGTTTGCAAATGACTTGTTAGTAGCTAAGTTAGCAAATTTTTTGAAATTTTTTTGGCAATTCAACAAGGGAAAGAACTAACTTGATGAAATGGTCATCGCTGACAGATCTCAAGAATTTAGCAAAAAAATGACAGAAACAACCCAGACCCCATCACCAGAAGTGCTTTAATTAGAAGCAGTCATGCAACCTTTGAAAATTGTTCTGGATTTCAATGAAAGCTCTGGAGCTAGATCTGAAACAACATTTCTTATTTGTATAGCTTCAAAGTTTGGGAGAATTCGAATTTGAAGCCAGACACAGCCAGGTAAGTTATCTATTGAAACCAAGCATGACCTTTTCTCTTCCCACAGTGCAGCTGTGAAGGTTAGGAATTTTAAGAGAGTGAGGGGTAAAGATCTCTCCTCCTCCTGAGCAAAGGAGAACGAATTGTGCTTTATTTATACGTACATTATGTTAGTATTCTATGCTTTATTTTAACTGTACAATGCCTTGCATGTTGTGTATATATTGCACTGTAGAAAAACAAAACAAAATAAAACAAAACCTCACTATTATAACATGGAAGGGTTTAGCTAAAGTTTGCACACAAGTCAATTTGATAGGCAGTCAAAAATAAACCTCTCCATCAGATAAAAAGAAAATCTAAGGAACTTTCAGATAAGTGCAGCTAAGAGGTATAATGAATATAAAGAATACAGGTCCAATAACCTGTACTGTCTTCCTGAGATTTTTTTTCCTCTGCTTTCTTTCAGACTTTCTTCCCTCTATGAAGAGGAGCACAATTTTTTTTTTCCAATCTTTGTTCCAAAATACACAATAAATCTTTTAAAACTTTGCTCTTTTTGTAGTACTTCCATTAAAGATTAATATTGCAGCCTTGTTTATGGTTAGGTTTGATTTAATTTTAGTGAATTGCTGGAAAACTTCTACCTTCATACATGGACCTGGAAGGAAAACCCCACGTTCCATCACAAATCCTTCAGTGAGGTCCACAGCACACAAATGGCCTTAGCCAGTTTAACACACAGCTTGTTCTGCATTTAGAGTGCATCCTGCAGAAAGTCCTTAGGGAAACCCATGAAAGGTCAGCTGATTTACATGAAATCATTACAAACACAGAACTGGTGGGCACATATGCAGAAACACACGTCATGGCTTATGCTTTTTAATTTACTCTGAATTTTAGAACGGGGTAAGAGAAATATTGCAACTGTGACACTAAGTTGTCAAATACTCTCTAATTTCTAACATAGTGGGACATGTGCCTTTTCTTCTGAAATCTCACATAGGCAGATTGTTTGGCCTTATGTATCTGTTCTCTAATTTTGTAACACAGTGATCCAGAATACAACTTCCAAGAAATTAAACTTTCACTAAGTAAACTTCAATTTTCAGAAACAAGAAGCTAGAAGTATACTTGCTTAAAATAATTTCTAACAATAACTAAATCCTATACCTAGGCTTCATAGCACTTAGAAGGTTTTGATCATCTACCACTCCAAAAATGGCTGCAATAACTTGATTTGTTTGCAAGGCAAATAGAGTATTTCCTTACTTGAAGAAAAAGGAGAAGACACCTATTTTAGTTGAAATGTATCTCCAGAGCACACTTCTAGAACTCAAAATAATTTTTTAACAAACAAATACAAGTTATTCTATTGGCTAATTATAAAAGCCATCAGAAAAAATAAGTTCTCTTACAAAATTGTTGATATCCACTCAAGAGTTATGTGCATAGTAATCAAATATAAACTTCAAATCTTGAAGAAAAACCTTGCATATCCTTGGAGAATCCAGCTCAATATTACCAATATAAAAATAAAAATTAAACTCCAAATTTAAAGTGTGCTGCTTGTCCCTACAACTAAATTAAAAGCAAAATCAGACACTGAAATGGTAATCAACCAAGTCCCTGCATTTAGTTAGAGGTGATCATTAGGAGACAACAAAGTATTTTCCATCTCAATAGAAACAGAAACACATTCTGCAATTTATTTTTTTTTTTAAATTGGCAAGGAAAATGTCCCAGACAAATATAAAAATAAATAAATAAAAAAATCCAAGCATGAAAACTCTCTTAACCTTTCTAAAGGACCATGCATGTTCTGGGCTTTACCCTTGATTAAAACAGACATGCCAGACAAATTCTACAGAAAAGTACATACTCTCAGCTGAACTTTAACTCTTTGGTTCAAAGGATAATACCTTGACATTAATAATTGTAACACAAAGGCAAAACCAGACAGCAACAGCAAAAACCCATTGTCACTTGAGCATGATTTTCAGCTAAGACAAGTTTGGCTGACTGAGACCAAACTACAGAAAGTCACCTCTTTTTGCCATGCAAGGTGAGTGCTGATTGAGAATCTTTTCTACTACAACAGTAACCCAAATCCTGCTATGAATGACTGGGATGCTGCCAGTTTGAAGACAGAACTGTGAAAGCATGTTAAGGATTAGTGATCATTAGAACAGAAACAAAAAAGTCCTACTTTTGTGTTGTTTGACAGCAGAATTTTTCTCTATTGAAAGATTTTTTGTGTTGTTTCCTACAAACTCAGGTTTTGCAAAGAGAGGGGATTTTAAGCATACTCTTATCCTGGCTACATACAGAAGCACTGGAAACATGATTCAAATATTACCAAACATCCAAACTACCTTCCAGATCAAACAGGTACTTACACATTTACATTACTATCCCCTAGTGGAATGACTTGAAGATTGAAAAAGTAAAAAGCAAGTTTGAAGAATACCCGTAGCTTCTAGCAGAACACAATATTGATATTCAGAGAGATGAAAAGTCTTATTTTGTCTAGAGGGCAAGAACAGCACAGACAGGTGCTGGAAGCTTTCCATGTTGCCCTATGCCTCAGAAAATACAGGAACAACAAAAAATTTTGAACAAATCCATTTTCTTTATTAATTCCAATGGATTTCAACTCCATCTTTTCCCCACTCCAATGAATCTTGGGCACCTCATACAACATCCCTAATAAAAATAACAATGATAATAAAAATGCATCTTCCACTTAAAAAGCACTATAGATAGTAAATCATGGAACAGTATTGTGGTTTCCAAATGCCAGTGTCTTTGTCTTATCTGTCTTGAAGATATCTTCATGGTTAAGGGACTAAGGAGGGCAGACACAGGATTCACCATCAATCACATCATTAAAAGAAATTTTGATGACTATTTCAGAGGTATGAAATCTTTGCCTGAAATGTCTGTCATCCGTAGATCAGCTGTAAGGCCAAAGACTTTCCTGCATAACCCTTCATTTTTAAAAACTTAAATTTCTGTGATCAGTGTGCTGTATTTCAGTATTTCTGTATTCAGAAATATTTCATTATTTCTAGAAAATATCTCCAATAACACTAAAGCACACAATAAAGTTTGACTGTCTCTCTAGTGAACTTGTTTCAGCTATTCTGTTTCGCAGCTACAAGTTTCTCTGACTAGGTAAAGAAGACTATAAATGATATCCAGAGGCCAACAAAATTTAGTGGAGTCACAAGTTTTCCCCATGAACAAATGACCAGGATACCTAGACATTTTCACAGCATTCAGAAACAACAGAATTAAGATTAGGTGAAGGAAAAAGTGGCTGTTTTTATCCTTAGTTTAGGTTTCATTTTATCTAATCTATAGTGGTAGGATGAAACAGTGATAGGTATTCCACTGAAGTGTTTGTCATTTCAGTTTGATGAAAGTGGGTGAATAAAGGTATGACTTGCATACAAATGGACTGCTAATTTTCAAAAGTCTCATTCTGATACTGCTTAACCTATAGGTAACTCCAAATGAAGGTAGAGATATCTCAAAGGCATTTCCAAAAGCCCAGTATAAAGGTCACAGATCTGAAGATGTCTGGCACCCAATAACATTTGATCCACACAATCTATAATGGATTTTTATCAGCACTTTTGAATATCCAGAAATGCAGTATGTAACTGATCTCACATTTAACTCCTACTAACTTGTTTGCCTAAGCTAATAAAATCAAAAATTGGAAACCAGACTCAGTATGCCAGGACAGCAGCAAGCTGAGTAGGTTTGCAATTTTCATTTTCACTTGTAGTGAGTTCAACAGGATAATTATTACAGAGATTAACATCACTGAAGTTTGGATGAAACTCTGCTAAGCTTCAGGTTATACAAAAAAAGAATAATTTGGGTATAGTTTAGCAAATGAACAGACCAAAGAGAATGATGTTTTCTAAAAGCTTCAATAATTTCAATCTTTAATACCCTCTTCGCTACTGGTAGAAATAGAACTACATCAAGCTGCATTTAAGGACACTGGCTGTTTGCTGAAAATCTAGTGGTTCCTTCAAATCCTGCCGTGTCATTATATTGTTGCATTTTTCATATTAAACTACAATTACCCGCTTTCAGTGGTTCAGTTGCACTGATTTCTGGTTAGAGTCAACATAAAGCAGATATACTTAAAACAGCTTCAGCTCCTTTTGGAACTGTGCTATTATTGAGAGATATGACCATTTTGCTGGTGTGCTAACACCCTTCAGACCTGGCCTGAACATTGGCAGCTTTTTATCCCCTCAGATGCTAACAACATCATAAATAATTAAAAGTCAAGGGGAAAGAGCACAGATGTTCCAAAGAGAAAACCTTAACAAAGTTCTCCATCCACTCCTCTTTTTCTTTCATTAATATCGAGATTACAGTACAGTTGGAAAATAAACAGTAGAGATTGTTATATGCCATACATGCTTGCTGTCACACTTTCAACTTTTAGTGCTAGAGCATTGCCTGCTGCTTGGAATCACAGAGAAGGTCATTATCTGTCAGAGTCAACAAATTCAAAAATTCAGGTTTTATTGTTTAACCCTGTTGAAGGATTTGCCAATAAGGCTATGCAAGTAATACACAGAAATTAAATTCACTTAACTCCACAACTAAACTCTCTATGACCACACAGTCTAAAAATATTTTACTAACTGATATGGGGTTGGGTGGGAAAACAGCTTTGTGGATATCACGGAGCTGAAGGTGTGGGTTTCCTCAGGTCATCACTACAGAAGGACAGAGTTAACATGGCAGTTTAATTTTTTTACAGAGTGCACTCTGCATGTCCTTTTCTAAATAGTCTTGATTTAATTTTGAAGTCCTGTTTACCAGTAGTTTGACTACACATTAAGCCTAATATATGAGTCCTGGTTTTGGCTGGGATGGAGTTAATTTTCTTCTTGGTAGCAGGTACAGTGCTGTGTTTTGAATTTAGTATGAGAATAATGTTGATGACACACTGATCTTTTAGATGTTGCTGACCAATGCTAAAAAATAGTGCTTAAAATACTTGTACAAATACTCTAAATCAAGGACTTTTCAGTTTCCCATGTTTTGCCAGCAAGGAGATGCACGAGAAACTGGGAAAAAGCACAGCCAGGAAAGCTGATCAGATCTGGCCAAAGGGATATTCCACACCATGGAACGCCATACTGTGGTGGTGCATCCTTCACCCCTCTCCTCATGCCTGCTTTACAATCTCAGGAGCCCCAGAGAAGCTTTGACTAAATCAGCTGAGCAGTGAAGCATCGCTGTACCAGACTAGTTGGGCAGTGAAGCATCCTTGACTGTATCAGGCACTCCTGTACAATACAGGTGGAAACAGCATGGACCATAACAGGAACATCAGCTGGCCCACTGGGGTGGGGAACAAGGGATAATCTGTCATCCCTGACAGCCTCGGGGCATTCCCTATCTGAATCTTAGCCCAAGTGGAACAGTAACATTGTTTCCAGTAGTTCCCACCTGGGGATACTGTCAGGATAGAAACTTACTGGTGACTGAAGCTAGTCATCTTGCGACCTTGTTAACAGCAGTCCCAAATAAGACCCCTTGAGCTCTCCTGGACTGCAGCCCGCAGGACCAGCACCTCCCCCTGAGTGGGATGCCTCCCAGAACATGTGAACCCTCAGGTCTGTGACACTCAAAAGACCACCTCTGACAGTGAGGTGCAGGCTGACACCCCTGCCACACACACATAACTCCTCAAAGTGCATCCCACGTCCGTTGAGAAACACTAAAGGGTTTGACATGAGCGCTCACTGAACTCAAGGGGAATTTTTGGCAGGTGCCTTTGCACACATCTTTGTATATATCTCTTTGTCTATGAATTGCTTGTGGTAAGAACGCTGTTATGGTGAATCTATAATTAATTCATTGTAATAATTGTAGCAAATCCTATTAATTCACTTTTTTAATGTTAAATTAGTCAATGATTTGCACCCTTATATCTTTGTATCCATATTCTTTGCACCCTTATCCTCTTGCATCCCTGGTCCTCATGTAAAGCATTCAAAACTGATTCTAATTTAATTTTCTTAGGTATGCTTCCTCTATGTAGTATGTAATAGAGTGAACCTCGCCACTGAACTCTGTAAAAGTCGCATTCATAAATTCATATTAAAGCTTGCTTTTTGCCAATACCTTAGATGGTTATTCTTTAGCAGTCTAACTATTCATTTGTGACACATGCCCAGTATATAAACTGGGGGAAATTGGCCAGGAGCCATCAATCTCTGTATGGGGATGGGCTGGGCATCAGCCAGGGTGTGGTCAACAACTGTATCATGCATCACTTGTTTCTCCTAAGTTTTATTCCTCGATTTATCTCTTTTTTTTGGTTGTTGTTTTTATATTTATTATATTTTACTTTATTTCAATTATTAAGGTGTTTTAATCTCAAAAAAAGATTTTACCTTTTTTCCCCTGATTCTCCTCCCCATCCCACTGGGGCAAAGGAGTGAGTAAGTGGCTACATGGTACTTAGTTGCTGACTGGGATTAAACCACAAGAAATATACATATATACATATATGTAAATATATAGTATAAAACGAAGAAATTTGCCTGAAGGAGGACTGTAGAGGAAGACCAGCTATTCAAAAATAAACCAAAAAAACCTCCTGTATCTTTTGAAATTAACAGGAGAAACATATACACAACTCTTAAGTTTCTAAATATTTCAAAAATACTTGCTTATTTCTGCTAAAAGGTCTCATTTAAGAAGCTTTTGATGACATGCAGAAGAGATTTTGGCATATGACAGTGGCTCAGTGGTGCAGTCAAGCATTTTATATCTGCCCTGGAATGATCCTCTCTGGAATGAGTGTACAGCACCATGGCACAAAACCCTGCAAAAATTGCTGTTCAAGGGTTTTCCTGGTAAGGGGAGGAGGGGGTGGTTAGAAAGAAATAAAAATGAAAATAAATAAATAAATAAATAAATAAATAAATAAAAGGAGTCAGAGAAAGAAAAGAAAGACATGGAGAAAAAAAGAAAAAGGCAGAAGAGCAGGGAACTGCTTGTTTTATTGTTCATCTGTCATGAAAAAAAATGCCATATGCGTCCTGTTGTTAGGATGCAGGGTCTCTCACCAAGGAGTCATCTATGCTATGGTCTTGCCAGCATAGCCACAACATAAAAAATACATTTTTCAATTTTGCTTCTGGGAAAAGTGACCTGGCAGCAGCATCCTTCATCCTTCATTTTATGCACAGGCCATTCTTTTAACCCTTTGTCTGATGCCTCTTCCAGTGCTTTCATAGTCATGTTTCAATTCATATTTCATTCATGCCAAATGTAATATTTCTTACAAACCTTTATTGACAGAGATAAGAACGTGGTCAGACAATCAGCAAAGAGTGACTCCAGAAATATTTTGCAGGTTGACATAAATGCAAAGTGGCCAGTGGGTAACGTGTACACACACACTCACACACACACACACTCACACACAAATGTAATTCACAGCCTCTCCAAGTGTAGCCCACAACTCATGGCTACCTCAGCTCATGCCAGAAATGAAGGTGGATAATCTTAATAATACATACACCCAAGCAAAATACTTTGCACAGAATAAAACTCTCACACAGAGATCTGCCTTGGGCTAGAAAGGAGTATTTGCAGCTCCGAAAGCAACAACAAACTACCGTAGTCAGTACAAAGAGAGCACCAGAGTGGAAGCAGACTGAGGCAGGCTAGAACAAAGGGAAAAGGAAGTATCTATTCCTCTTGAATGCAGAAAGGAAGATATTATAATCAAGCACACAAGCATCTGGCAGATGCAAAACAAAACCTAGCAAACAGCCTCTCCCAGAGGAATACGAGACAGAAACAGGTAACTAAATCAACATAGAAGGACAAAGCAATAAACAACAGTCATTTGGGGGGAGGTTTTAAACACTAAACCTACACATCTGTTAATTAGAACCATGTATTGGGTTTGCATGGCAAGGTTTTGGTAGCAGGAAGGCTACAGGGGTGGCTTCTGTGAGAAGTTTCTAAAAGCTACCCCTGCATCACAAAAGAGTCAATGCCAGCCAGCTCCAAGATGGACCCAGCTGACTAAGGCTGAGTCCAAGAGCAATGGTGGTAACACCTTGTGGATCATATATTTAGGAAGGGAAGGAAAAAAACCCTGTGCAACATCAACTGCAGCTGGAGAGAGGAGTGAGAATTTATGAGAGGAACAGACCTGCAGACACCAAGATCAGTAAAGGAGAGGGCAGAGGTGCCCCAAGCATCAGAGCAGAGATTCCTTTGATGAAGATCATGGTGAGAAGGCTATCCCCCTGCAGCCCATGGAGGTCCATGGGGGAGAAGAGATCCACCTGCATCCCATGACGAAGCCCCATACCAGGGCAAGTGAATGCCCAAAAGAAGGCTGTGACCCCACAGGGAGCCCACGCTGGAGCAGGTTTGCTGGCAGGTCTTGTGAGCCTGCAGGGGACCCATGCTGGAGCAGCCTGTTCCTGAGGGACTGCACCCTGTGGAAGGGACCCAAGCTGGAGCAGTTCATGAAGAACTGTAGCCTGTGGGAAGGACTCATATTGATGAAGTTTGTGGATGACCTCCTCCTGTGGAGTAGGGGAAGAGTGTGAGGAGTACTCCCCCTGAGGAGGAATGTACAACAGAGACAACTAGTGAGGAACTGATAACAACCCCCACTCCCCCTCCCCCTGGACTGCTGGTGGGGAGAAGGTAGAGAAAATCAGGAGTAAAGTTAAGGCCAGTAAGAAGGGAGAGGTGGAGCAAAGGTGTTATAAGATTTAGTTTCTATTTCTTACTATCCTCCTCTGATTTGATTGGTAACAAATTAATTTTCCCCAAGTTGAGTCTGTTTTGTCTGACGGTAACTGCAGAGTGATCTTCCCTGTCCTTCCTTATCTTGACCCAGAAGCCTTCCAACATATTTTCTCTCCCTTGTCCGGTTTAGGAGGAGAGTGATAGAGTGAATTTGGTAGGAGCCTGGCATTCAGCCAGAGTCAACCCACCACAGTCTGAAAAGGCAGGCTCGCAGGGGTTTTTTAGTTTTTTTCAAGAGCCAGAACAACAGAGTCACCTAATATTTTTATTGTTTCGGTGATTTTCCCTGGATTATCTCAGTATTGTTTCTGTATACACAAACCTAGTGACACTTTTTTCAAAACCATATTTAGCATTTCCTAATTTGACAATTTCACCCAAAAGCCCTAAGTTTTTTATTTATTTAAAAAAAAACCAAAACAACCAATAAACCAAACACACACACAAAACCATCAAAAAAATCTCCCAAGAAAATCCATAAAACAAAACATGAAAACACAATCACAAAAATAAGACTGGGAATAATTATGCATTTTTAGGCAACACTTTTCATGCTGCATCAGTACAGATGAATTTGGATCAAAGAAAAGATAGAATAGAAAACAAAGGGCTAAAGAGGAACTTAAAGAAAAGTTAACTGGCATGCGACTTCTTCCTTTTATGCTTAAACACGGACTTGCTTGGCTCCTCTTCTGAAAAGCAGTAGCACACACTGATAATTACTTTGTCATTTTAATTATCTCTGGCAAAACCCCACATTCATTAGGTAACCTTCAGCAATAAACTTGATAAAGCATTTTTTCAGCAAGCTATCAACATAAAAGCCATGAAGAATTGTAACAGGCAACTCATCTGATTTTGCATAGTGCATTTTCTTTCCTCCTATGCATTTGATTAATGTGCTGCTTCTGCTTGATTTCTCTCTCTGCAGAACAGTTGCTCCTGGATTCCCTAGCATCTAGTTTACTTAATATCATTGGAATATTTCCTACAGCTCTCCAGGAATGCCATAACTGTAGGAAGAATATTAACTTGTCACCACTAGTCATAATATTTTCTGCAGGAGGCATCACTATCTTGGCTCAAGTACAAGAGAACCTCAGATTTAACAAAATTCTCACTTCTAGGTTGAGAGAAAAGCAGGACCATAGTGTGTTAGAAAATACTTATTTCTTTAACTGTGGAACAGTGTAACTCCCCATCGCCTACCCCTTGATTCCCCACCTGGATACAGTCCACCTCTGGAGAAGCCTCTCTACTTGCAGGATTTCCATCTCCTCAGTTCCATGATTTACCATCCTCCATTTTCAATCAGAAGTGAAAGTCCTACCTTAACAGCCTGACCTATTGCCCCATGGTTCAGCTTCTCTTCAGGGATGTTAACTCATTTGCTCCAGCTAATGAAATTCAATCTCCCAGACAGCTGTGGGGTAAGAGCTATTGTGTAAAAAGAGGCAATAGCAAAACCCACTTCAGCCTTCTCTGACTGCATAAAGTACAAGGTCCTGCTAAGTGCTTTGAGGGGGAAAAACCTTAGTTAACAAATTAGGTCAAGGACTGTGAAAAAGCATGTCCAAGCCTCCTCAGATACATCTTGAACACAATGCTTTCCTCTATTTTTACTGTTTCTGTTGTTTAAACCAGGTCTAGAATGAGGATTCAATGGGGAGCTGAAGGAAACCACAACTTAGAAAACCCTGATGCTTCCTATCAGATGGCAGAAGAGAGCTGAGTTGCTGTTCAGCCACCCAACACCACCACATCCCCTGCATCATTAACAGAGCCACATCCAGCCTGGCTAATTGTGGGCAGGCTAGGGCACCTGCCTTAATCCCTCTTGGATGATCTGAGAAATTTTCTTGGCTGCTTTGTTGCTCTAAGGCCTCAATAATATGCACAGGGTTCTGGGTCCCTATCTGGGGACCAAATACTGGAAAATTAGGTTCCGTATTTACTATTTTTAGGTACATAAATTCTTTATTGGACCTAAATCTCAGAGCTATACTGAATGAAGGCATCAATTATTAAGGCTCACTTCAGTAATTAGTCTTTCATGTTAGCTGAAAAGCTTAGCACTCCCTCATTTGATCAGAGGTCTCTCTCTCTGTCATTTCAGATATATTTATGTCAAGCTTGATCTTTTAAACTTGAGGACTTGTGAATTAGAAGAAAAATATTCTGTAATATAAAAAAAGTAAAAGCGAGAGTTTATTCTAATGCATGCTAATTAACTGCATTTTATTCCACAAAAAACCCCCCACAAAACCAGGAGGTGATAGGCGTTTTTACATACTGTGAGATTTCAGATGCACAGAGGTCACTCAAAAATGGAGCAAGACTTAACAAATCAGCCCCACCACAGGATATTCCAGCCTCATCTCTTATGCACTTGTCATCTCCATATGATTTGCAAAGCAAAATTTAGACATACTGTTCCTTTTCCTTCATGAATTTTAGATACATGAAGATTGCCTTAGAAACTGTTCTTTCAGGGTGGGTGTTTTATTTTTTTTCTTTTAAACAAGTGATACTATGACCTTTTTTCCCCTCTACTTGCTTGAAAGCTTTGACAAGATCTTCAGACAATCTTAGGAATGCCATTGCCCAAGAATGAAGATGAAGCTGAGTTCCTCCTCTTCATCCACCTCTTTTTCCTAGCTTGATTCATCAAAAAAAAAAGAAAAAATCCAATTGAAACCTCACCTGTCAGCCTATCTATCCTCCTACATATGGAATAAACCAAGAGTGACAAAGATGGGACAGGCACTCCTTTAGGTAGAGGGTTTGGCTGCTCTGCAAAATGAAGAACCTCAAAAGGACTATTGAGGCACCTCTTGCCTCATCTCCGTGCTACTCAGGGCACACCTTGTCACTTGTTCAGAAATTTCCCTATTGAACTGGCAAGTTACTGAACACCACAACAATCTCCCAAAATCTCAGGTGATTTGAAGTGCCACAGTGATGTGACTATTCTGCTTTCAGTTTGAATCCATGTATGCCACTCCAGTACATTGGTGTGCATCTTTCCAGTGAAGAGGCAGCAGAAGAGATTTGAGGGGAACAGAAATTGCCACAGCTTAGGGCAGCTGTAACAGCTCTAGTTCCATGCACCTCAACACCATAGGGATCAGCTCTAGGATATCCACAGCAGGTTTTTACCCTTCTGCCACTCAGCTACATGGACAGTGAGCTGAGGTGGCTGCAGACCCTTACAGACCCGAAAGTGATTTGATTTTGTACATTTGAGTGCCAAGCTATATGAACATTCAGGCATATTAGGAATGTCATTACACCTAATTGCACTTATATTAAGCTCCCACTCACTGCATAAATTGTGGTTTTGCAAATACGAAGACCTGGGGTTGATTTAGAGAAAACCTTTCCCTGCAATGTCCCTGCTCTCCCACTTTATTTCTAAAGACAATGGTACTGTGTGGGTTATTGGAGCAGAAGCAGTTGTGATATTTATAATGCAAGGTTCAATCGCACATGCAAATGAGAAGAAATTGCAAGGAAGGATTTTGGTTTTGTTTCCCCTATTCAGAAACTACACAATAGTATATTTTCATGAACAGGATCAAAAAAAAATGGAAAAACACTTCAACAATACATTTCATCCAAATTTTAGAACCCTAGAGAGGCACACAGCATTTAAATTATCTTCACAAACATTGTATTGCTATTTTCTTGCCCAATCCTTCAGTTCCTTTGGGTAGAAACTACCCTGTTTTATCTTGCTCCAGGAGGAGACTGGGGGACAGAGTTAGTCAAAGAGGCAGAGATGAGAACATGGCCTCATATTCTGCCCAGACGGAAGGACATCCTTTTAAATAACTCTGCTTCCTATGAGGAGGCTATTATGTTGCCTCTAGTGACAGTTTATTTGAAATAAACAGGACTCTGCCTCCTGGGTTTTTGCTTGTTGGAAGCAGCACTCAAAGCAAGGCTCTCCTTTTATATTTTCTCTTGTATACTTTTTCTTTCATGTACCTGCCAATGGACTCAGATTTTTCACTTCTGAAGCACTCCACCAATCTGGCTACCTCATTTATCAAAGCAGCTTCATGTCTAGGGTTTTACTGAAATTTGGCAGTATAATTTTAATAATTCTGTCACCTCCCATGAAAGGGAATTCAGAAGTAACCATTTTTACAGACTATCCCTCTTCATACACTTTCCAGGAGTCTTACTCTAGTGTTGCCTGTTTTGAAGAAAAATTAGGGTATTTAATGACTACTCCTTTACAGCCTAACACTATGAAGTTGCAGTGAGCCAGCACTTCTGTTCTGGGGAGAAGTCCAGACCCCAAGTACTGTTTTTAATTTTAATGCCTTCATTATGATGACTTGACAGATGTTTAGAGTGCTCTCAAATAAACCTTACAAACAAAATTAACATGTTATCTGTGGTTCCCCTGCTTTTCACTATGGTTATCCTATTCATTTATTACATAGCCACAAATCATTCCCAGTCAACTGCACTGGTTAAGAATTAGTGTCATTCTAATTCTACAGACATACAGGTATTTTTAACATCCTCATTCAAAAAGATTTCGTCTTTATGCAACAATTTTCCTTTCTTTGGAGTCACCCTGTACTTCACCAGATATCTGAGGCAATAAACAAACCAAGGGATCAAGGGAGTATGAGAAGTTCCTGGAAGTCTACACTATGGGGGTATTCAAGATGACTCATTTTCCTTGCCACAGGAAAGAAATCAAACATTTTGGTATCCAACCCAGTGAAAAGATATAGCTGTATGATCACACCATGAATCTACATTTCCAAAGTACCAACCAGTTAGGAACAAAGAACCTCACCATGCATGCCAGAGAGTAAAGCAGAGAGCAAAATGATGGTCGTGGTCCCCAAAGGTTACAATCCCAGAACAAGAGAAAGCACGAGGATACAGACAGACATGGAGATCTCAGCAAACCAGAAACAAAATAAGTGACCACATCAAATTTGCTCTGAGCATGACAGCAGCCAAACATCACTCTTTTTATCACAGTAAAAGAGAATTTGTTAGACATTGAAGAGAAGTAGACAAAATACCTGCAGAGAGCTTCTCTCAAGCACAAAGGGAAGCACGTGCTGGAACTAATCTGCAGCAAGAAAAAGAAAATAAAATGCAAATCTAGAATGCTTTCCACATCAGGTTTTTTGTTTGGTTTTGTTTTTAGAGAGACATCCCAATGCATTTATTACCTATGCTAAACCCTTGCTGCTCCCTGAATCAGCCACAAACTGGAATAGAGTACACAAACTTAACTCTCAAACTCCTCTATAACTGCTAGACAACACAACAAATGTAAAATAAAATTGGAAACAGACAGGGAAAGATGGAAAAAGTCACATTATAGTGGTGGGATATTGCTGGAAAATACTGAGGAAAGAAGGAATTCTGATGAACTGCTGGACTGCCTTTCTTTTGGTTTTGGGGGTTTTTTTTGGTAAGGAATTTTCAGGGCAATGATTTTTAATTCTGGTTTTTATCATTTTCTGTCAGATGCTAGAAGAATAAAAAGTTGCTTACACATAGGCTCAAACACAGACTGACCATCAAAAGCTTCCGAGATAATAACTGTCCCCCCAAAACTGCCATTACTTCTTTGAATTCACTTTCATTTTCTTTATTTCAGGGTAAGATTTAGTGGAGGTTTGTAGACAGTTTCAACACAAGCTTGCAGTGATGAGATAACACTTCAATTGTCAAGGTATGTCTCTCACACAGCTCTCAAATAGCACAGCTGGAGAAAAGGACAGTTGAGAACTTGATGTACTCCACAGCTGTCCCTATTGTTCAGGTTAACATTCCCTGTCTTTCTCTTCTTCCAACTTGCTTCAAAGATATTTTTTGTTGCAAGGTACCAAACTGACAGGCAGACATGCTGGAAGAGACAGGAAAACAGCTTCATTCTGGTTGCATGCAATTCCAACAGCTGTCTTAGGCACTGCAAGACATGGTAACCCATGGTGATCTGCACATGGTCATGTTGTCCTCTTCATGAATCATGTCGTGCCACAACTTCCACAGCAACATATTTTTTTTCAAAATTTCTGGCATAGCAATTGGGAAAACACTAATCAGATGCTTTTTCCATCTTAACCATTTCTCATGTATATTTTTCACCAATAATCCTTTTTCACCTACACTGGAGATTTTTTTTAAACTCCTAGTAGGACCAGAATGTGCAAACCAGAGGTGTACAGCACAAAAATTTGCTTCAATGAGTTACATTTATTATGCAAGATGCCACATTAAAATGTGTTATGTCTTTTAACTCTAACCTACAGACATAAAGAGAAACAATAACAAAATGAATGAAAGGAAGACTAGCTGTATATTTCTGCATTCTGTTTTTTTCTGTACAGAGTAACCGGTTTAGGATCTGTAATAAAAATGAAGGTGTGCTTTGTAGTTAAGGACTTTACATGTTCTCCTTGGTAGTCTTTTACTCTTGGAGCAGTAGGCTCTGTTAAAGGACAGTAAGTACAGAGCAATGCACAAATGTTCCTGTACTGACAATAAAAGTTGGTGTCTATTCTAAACCTGACTTCCATGATCACCAGCCAGCAGCCTGAATTTAGAGGAATTTTTCCTTTACTAATTCTCCAGGAACTGTTTGGTTGTATCTTCTGTTTATGCAAGTAGAAACCATCTTCAGTACTAATTCTGTGCTAGTCTTGCTCATTTAAAGACAAGCCAAAATCAAAAGAAGCATGCAGCTGCAGTGATAAAATAAAACTACAGACTCTACTCTGATCTTGGTAGAGCAAATAGAAATCCATTTTTTCCAAAACACTTCCTCTTTGTAAAACAGCTTTAAGGGCTACATATTAGACAAAATTAGGTTCAGCTGTGTCTTGCCTCTTCCCAAAGAGGGAAGACATATTGTTCCTACAACATCTCTTCTTACTCCACCTGTGCCATATGAGCAAGAGAAAGTTTATCCCTGTCAAGCCATCCCATCATTGTTAGCCAACTGACACCCAGGAAAGTACAGTACCTTTACAGCTGGGGCACATTCAGAGCTTGCAAAAGAGCAAGAGCACATTGCTAAAATGCAGGCTACACTGACTCTTCTGACAGTCTCTGAGGACACTGAGAAATGAAAAGGTCTTTGTGCCTGTACCACCTCTGCTTTATAAAGTGCATAATAGTACATGACATGTTACTCCCACTTTCACTTCTCACAGTGGAGCCTAATTTTTACACTCCTTTTTGCTACAAACCTCCATGGTATTGTCTATTAATAAAGCATTCAGATATTGTGGCTTGTCACTGTAGTTCAGAAGGGCCCAGGCTCCAACTCTTGGGCTATTACTCTGCCCAAATGTGCAACATGTCACCTTTAAATCTGTAAAATTCTCTCTTTTGCTACAGAACAAGCAAGGTGACAAATTGTTCTAATATCAATACATTACAGAGAAGGGTATGCTAAGTATAGCTGGACTAGTTAAAGTAGGACCTTCTTTATCGCATTTACCATCAGATCTAATAGACTTACCATGCTTGAGTACATGAATAGTGAATACTACAGTCTTTGGAGAAAATGCAAAATCCACACAAAGCAGGAGCAGGCTTGTTACTGGTATAAAAGTCAGAATCAGCAGCTTAGAGATATATTCTCTCATGTTCCCATGAGAAAATTTTCAACAAGTTCATATTTATAGTCACACAGCAAAGTTAGTCTCTGTATCCCCTGAGTCAAACAAGACTAAAATACATCTTTCACAGTAAGTGTATCTCTTCAGCAAAACTTCTTAGAACTCCATTTAATATGAAGGATCAAATTAATAGTGAAAGGGAAAAAAATGGAAATATCACTAAACTGCTGTTTAAGAAGTCATTTCAGGCTGTTGATTATCTTCAGAAGAATGTTGTTATTTATTACTAATAACAAATAGTACATTCCCATGAGGATCTCTATTATACGCATGTTATATGTCTTTCTCTGGAGGACAAAGATCTGGCTGCATATAATTAGTCTTGAGAATTAGCTATTATTAACAATTGAATTAATACAGTAAATCCTTCTAAAGGAGTTTCTCACTAAGGACATTTGTTTGCCAAAGTCAGACTAGAGATGTCTATATAAACACTCTTGTGGCATTCCCAGAAAAATCAGTGCACCCAGAGCATTTATTGAATACTACTACTAATAATTTGTAACAGTGGAGACAGAACACAATGTATTACCCCAGTTTCAGCAGCTAAGAATTCTAATACTAGCAACCCTGTCATAGTGTATTGATTAAAAACCATAGAGAGATGAGTGGCTTTCTTCACAATAATCTGTCTACAGCAACTAGACTAGGAAAACAGATAAACATTCATAAATAACTAAAACAGGCAATCAATAAGATATTATTTATTATATCAGCAGTGGAGATTGTTATAATTCATAAAACTTCTGAAGACTATTGATTTTCTAAGATACTGACTTAAAAATGAGCTATATTTTTAAATCACTAAGTTTACATGAAACAATAGTCATTACACCAAGGTGGCTATTCAGGCAGTTTAAGATGATACAACAATGTTGATACATTGAAGGCACAATTATATCTCGGTGCAGAATATAAAGCTGCATATGCTACTGTATCAGCTGTTATATATAAAGGGTACTTATTTTTCTGCAATAAGTAATATACTTGTTTACAAGCTTATTCAAAATATTTCTCTGAAAGTTGTAGAAGCATGAAAAGCAATGACCTAAAATTGAAATGCTGAAGTTTTCTAAGTATAATAAACCTATTCCTATTGATTCTCACACAGGCTCTTTACAACTGTAAGAATAATTTGGTAAAGCACAGACTGATTTCTCAAATGAAAAAGCTAACATTTTTAATCTCCATGTAGCTCAACAGCTTGTTATTTCCAGTAACAGTAAATGAGAATCTTATCTACTTTAACACCTTATTCACCTTATTCACCATAAGGTTACGAAAGAACACCTTATTCACCATAAGGTTACGTTGTTCATTTAAATCCACAGAGCAACACAAACAAAATAATTTGAATAATTTTTTAATGACAAAATAATTAACTCTGAAAGTCATGCAAAACGCGTATTTCTCTAAATATAGAAAATCCATTCCTTTCAAACAGTACTGCAGGGTAGGAAATAAAAGGAAACTACCATATAACTGTATGACAGCAATTTATTAGAAGTATTACTGCTGTATTTTGACACTGTATGTAGTTTCCCTGGCAGGAATATTTTCTTCCCAGGAAATAGTTACCAATGTATATAGACTTTTGACGTCCATGTAAAATTGACTAAGGAGAGCAACCTTCCGTTTCTTCTTCCGTGGGGTGTGTTGTGTTCCTATTTAGAGGGCATTGGTGTGGAAATAATGCTGAAGGAGCAAGAACTCCAAACAAACATGCAGACTAGATTTTTTCCCATCTGCGATCCTGGTCTTACAGTTTGACCTAAGTGACCTAGGGAAGGTCCGTTCCAGGTCAAGGGGTGGTACCTTTAGAAGTTTAGCTCTTTTGTGGGCTCCTGTGTCACCCTCCAGCTTTCCTCCTGTTGAATAAGGAAAAAGTGAAGAGAGGAGACATGGCTAGGATGTTCATGGGATTCAGCAAACTTCTGGGCCTTCCATGCTTTTTGCAGCTCTGACAGTAACACTTCAAGGCTGCCTGAATATTAGAAAAAGGAGGGCAGGCAGCTTGGAGCTGCAATGCATGGAGGATATGCCAAAGTAAGCTCTTGCCCTGGTACTCAAGCAAGAATGGGACATGGTACAAATTCTCTGCAACTCAATCTCCCTACCTCTCATACAGGGCTATCCAAAAATTGAGGCTTTGATGAACTTTACCATATATAGTCACCAAATAAAAAAAGAGACGAGATTATCACAGCCAACAGTAAACAACATAGATCACCTCTAGCTATTGCTATAAGAGATTTCAGATTGTTTTTATTAACACAGCGTTTAATACTGAGAAATAAATTATTCTATTAAGTGGCATATGTGCCTTTACAGTCTTATGTGCTACAACTTGTCTCTCTAACAGAACATTGTGCCAATGTCTTTTGATTTTTAAAGGTATTTGATTGGCAGTATAAAAGAAAAAACCCCTTACCATTTTCATGAACTTGCTTAAGTACCAAGCGTATTAACAGCATGAAATATTACCATGTATGGGTGACAGAAAAGAGGGTACAAATGTTTCCTAATTCATACTTTTGTAGCTTCATATTTGGAAGGCAAAATGAGTTATTCATGATTTCCAGTGCCAAGAAAGACAGGTTTTTTAATATAAAAATCTAGTCTTATAATGAATAGAAAAACCTTTAAAGAGTTCATCTAGTATTATAAATTAACTTAGCCATCCTTAGCATTTGTGGTCTACCGCTGTCTGTGGAGAGGGAGAAAAAAATTTTCCAATAACTTCAGTGGTACTAGAGACATTTGGATATCATGGTAACTCTACCTACTTTCACCATCTGGACTGTGGTATCTTTTCTTCTTCAATTATTAAACTTCAAAGAAAAAGATTTTATTTGTTATTGCTTTGTTCCCAACAGGCAAATCTAGTTTGTTAGGGGATGATAATTTAGATCTGTTACAAAAGAGAAAAAACAAAACAATATCTTATCTATATAAACTAACTGGGGTTCTCTTCCCAGAGATCATATACAAAAATCAAAGCAAATAAAAACTAACTATGGAAAACTAAAAAAAACTATGGACAAATATCCATACTAGTATTGCAAATGTTGTCAAAGGATCTCAAAACAATGCACTCTTTTCAGCAAGTCCTGAGACACCCAAAAGTTTCTTTAAAATGAAAGAAATCACTAGCCCACACACTTCTATAGATTGGTAACTGGAAATAATTTGGTCAGAGTGATACAAGGCTTTAACATAAGATATCGCATCTCAGAGTGTCAAAGACAATAATTATTGACCATTACCTGTCCCTTTCTGACAAAATCATCTCTAAAAGGCACTAAAATGCATCCACACAAATCAGATTGAAACAATATAAAATACCAGTCCTCCTCACTTACCCCCACACTGGTGTGGGCTTTCATTCCATTAGCCAAGACCTAATTAGAGATGTCATTGTAAAATATTCACTGTAGAAACAATGGCTCCGGTGTGAAAGGCTGCTGTCCTCAGAGCTGCTTGTTCACATGCTTCTGCAGAAAGCTACCAGCAACCACATGAGAATCATCAGGACAGGGCCCAGCTCAGTGCACTTCCCTTGGTGCAAAGACGGAGCAATCGCCATCAGCTCTGTTACACATGACAGGAGAAACTACACCCTAATAAGTTTTTGAAACAAAATAGCAAGAAACTCAAGGTACACCAACCAAAGAACATTATTTTTAATAATATACAAAAAATAGTAATTTTTGTGCTGGGTGAGTCAAGCCTTTATTGCTAAAGCAGCTTAAACTAAAGCAGGTGGCAAACTGCTGTAATCTGTAACCAATGAAAACACAAAAATCAGTTTCACAAATTATTTCTTAGCATTCCAGTTGTAGCAAGCAGGAGATTCAGAAAAGCTTATTTTAATTAAAAACTTTATTTTTCATTACAATTCACAGTTTATACATGGCAAGAAGAACTTTTGCCATGTGGACATTCAGAACACTGTGCTGGGGAAACAAGGGTCTTTGTTATAAGAGCATTGCTCGGTGCTGTGTCATGGAACTTCCTTAGTTTTAAAAGCGTACTCTCTGTAAAGTTTAATTGACTGATATTTACACTGAATTTACATATTAACTTATATTTATTAGAAAACAAGCTAAGCATCCAAAAAATGTTAACATTCATGTCTTGCATGTTATCTAATGGTCAGAGATGCTGTAAGATTTGCCACATGAATCATGCCCAATCAGCAAAGTCCCGTTCTTTTTTAATTTACACAGAGCCTAAATTATTCTTTAAGGCCTGTTCTATTCATTTTATGTACAGCCAGGTTACAATAGACTAACATAAGAAAAAAAATGCAAAATTATCCATTCCATCCTGCATTTCTTCTGAATCTCATGTACACCTCTAAGCAAAACAGATGATAAAAAATTAATGTTTTCTTAAAACAAATAAAGAAAACCCATAGTCTGTTTTAGATCCACTTCTCATCAGCCTATCCTGTCAGAACAATCATCAGTATTCAGATTGTGCTCTTTATCAGCTCTTCTTCATGCCTGCACTTATATTCAGAGCCATCTCAATTTGTAATGTAGAAAGTCACAGTGATACCAGTTTCAGTTGCATTCCCATGTTAGTCTCAACTCCGGCACAGGCAGCCCCTGTGACATTCAGGAAAGCACTCCAGTAGGATTCCTGGGTAAAATGTCGTGTGGCTTCTGGTGTGACTTGACTTAAAAAGGAGGTTAAGAATCCTTTTCATACCAAGCATCTGGCAGAAGGTTTATGCTTATTAAAAATATCTGTATTCTTCTGCATTGTTTTCTGGATGTGATTATTAGAATACAGCAATTAAAAGCCTCCCCTTGCCTCTCATCAAAACCATAATTTTTATTTGCTCTTGTCATCTACCAAATAATTTAGTGATAGATAAGCTGCAGATTTTTTGGTACATCTGATGCAGAGAAAAATAACTACTGAACACTGCTTGGAAAAATAAGACCAGAAAAGTGTCTGCAAATGCTGCAAATTCTACCAATCAGTGTGAACAAGGATCAGCTGGACCTGAGTAAAACAAAATGATTTTGGGGGACATGTTTGCAACTTTTGAAACTGCAGTGCCTTTACATTTGGAGCTAAGAACATCAATTGATGATTGTTGAGTTTTGGCATTCATTCATGCTGGTTGGTGTCCTCATGACAGACACCTTTGAAACACCATCATTTCAAGAAGAATGAAAGCTTAAATGAAATACACTTCTCATGCAAAAAAAAAAAAAAGTAAACAATCAAACAAAAGTTATACAGGAACTGTAGAGGTTCTGGTTCTTCAAAAGATAAGGCACTGACAAAAATTTCTTAGGTAAAAGGCTGCATAAGAATTTCTTGCCATTTACAAAGGTGTTGTAGTCCAGAAACGGTCCATTCCTAGGCTCAGTAAGGTAGACCCTGAAATTTTAAGGACTGATCCCTCAAAGCTACATTGTTACCATAAACAAGTGTGATTCATTCGTGAGGCCATATGGCACATTAGAAGTGAAAAACAGTCTGGGCAGATAAAGGCAGAAGACATTGCTTGTTCGAGCATCTTTCGGAAACAGAAGTGCCGTTCATCTTGGTGTCTCTGAAGAGATGCGATGGTAACTCTGGACTGTAGTTTCTGTGGAACTCATGCACACATACAAAATGCTGTTAGCACTGATCATTGACAGGGTGGAGAAAAAATGTATATGGCTAGTCTAAGCCGAGAGCTTCCCAAGGGCTGGGATCCAAAGTCACAGCTACTTAATGTTTTCAATAACGGCTATCTCTTCTGCTGCACAGTGGGGTGTCAAGCCATTCATGTAAATGCTGTCTGTCTTTGACAGAGCTGGTAAGATGTCCTTCTCACTGGTGAGATGGTTGACTGACAGTGTTCTCTTGCAGGGAGTCAGGTCTTGATTGTGGTTGACGGCGAGTTCTGCAGAGAGCTTCCTTTTGATAGAGGTAGCCCTCTGGAATTTGTCATAGATCTCCACGCTCAGGCGCCTTCGAGTTTCTTTGAACTCAGCGGTGACATTGGCTGTCCACTCTGCAGCATGGGCTCTGAACTCCCCTACCTGTGGCAAAAATGAGAAAAAAAAAGAAGCATTACAGGGCCAAGGACTTTAGACATTGCTTAGGCTCAAGACCTTTGGTCTGCCAACATGCTGCTGCCGCCGGCATGTATTTCTCATGCTACAGACTCACACTTTTGCTGATAGGAACTAAACAGGAAGAAATATTGCACTAGTAAGAGTTAAAAACAATTCCTAAAACACAGTAAAAATCTTTTATTCTTCTTTTTTTTTTCATTATAGGCAGTCAGCAATACAGGGAAGCTGTAGACTCTGACAGCTGCACAATACCCAGCTGGTCAGGAGATGCTGAAATTCCAGCAATTCAGGCTGTGTTATGTATTGTTACTAGGGTGTGGGGTTATTTATGAGCACTTTCACCATCTCTGGAAAGATCCCTGGGAGACTTGGCAGAGGATTTTCTAAATTTAGACAAAAAAGGTTTTTTAAAGAAACCTTCAGCCTGCTTGTGTTCTCTCTTTTCTGTGCTTGCTCAAACGTAGCACCAATACAGCAACAGTTTCAGTCACCTCAGCGACATGTCTGCTTACCACCCTGACTCCACTGAAATGACACTCTACAAAGCAGCCTGATTTCACTTGCAGCCTGGGAGTTGGAGAGCTGTTATCGATCACACACAAAGGGATTGCATCCTGCCTGTTGCCGCTGCTCTGCAATTCCTTTACAGCTGGAGGGGGGTATTTCCCCTGCTATGCACAGATCGCCAGTCAGATTGGCTGCAAGCTGCCAGTTGGTAGCATTGCTGCCATTTCACAAATGTACATAGATGTCTGCTGCTTGCTCAGTTCCTGTGCTCCAACTCTACAGGTCTGACAGCCTTTATGGCAAAGGCTAAAGCAATTTCAGTGGAAACGACCATAATTTTTAAATTCTTAAGGTTTCCTTCCACTATTTCGATGCTTCAGTATTAAGAAAACTGAGCCCAAGCTTTGGGAGTGGGGCTGAGGAGGGGGAGGGAGGCATCTGCTGGCACAGAATCCCAAATTATCCTTATTTTTCCTCAGATACAGAATGAGGTAGACAGAGAAGCTCCTCTAGATAATAGTCTGAGATTAACTATGGACTGTAATTTATATACTACTTATATTTTTGTTCTTGTATTTCAGCCAAACCACTGTTACAATATTAAATAAGTTATATAGGTAACTAACAGAGGCACCTTTCAAAGACAATATCTCATTATAAGTGCAAAGGAAATAGATTGTTTCTCTTTAAATCTCTGCTCTGAATGCAGCTTAATACTTGGAAGGTATAGCACAGAGAAAATTCACTACTGATAAATACAACTCCAAAGAAAAGCGTTTCAGGAGAATTTAACCCACATAAATAAATTAGTCTAATTGGTCCTGCTGAGACCAGAATTTCAATCATTGGCAAGCAAGCTTGGACTTGAAATGAAAAAAGAATTAATGCAGAGAAAAATTGGGGGCTAAACCGTCAAAGAAAGGTGGCCACAGGCTTATTCACGGTTTGCACTGCAGTGGAAAACAGGAGTATAATGAAGGCAAAAATTAATCAGCTCATCCAGGAGTGACAGGAATTTTCCCTTTCCAAAACTGAAACAAAAAGGTCTCTTTACTCAGGGGTCATTTTATTACATTTGTCTCCACTTCAGTGAATTACACAGATGATGAACGTGGACCCATTTTGTACATTTTCTAAAACAAGGATTATTATCAGTAATACACAGAGGACTCGCCTAGCTGAATGATTATTAGTATTTAAATTGTGCAATTAGGATCAGACACACTGCACTTCAGATCTGAAAATAATGAAATATGTAATGCTGAAACATTTCAGCTGCCACAGTATTTTTATTTGTAGTAAACAAGTAATAAAAATGTGATAAATAGTACCAGTGCACACCCTGGGGCAGTTTTGCCCTTTTCCTAAGCCTTACTGAAGGCAGACTGCTCAGGCTCTGGAGCATACTTCTGTCTAGGGGAGCAAAGAGCCAGTATATGGGTTTCTATTTTACTCTCTACCTATGTATATGTGCATATATATATATATATATGTACCCCTCACCAGCTGTGTAAGCATTTACCACACCAGTTATTTTGCTTAGGCACACATCTCTGGCATTATGTATGGTAACATTCAAGAGATGCTATTAGGCTTTAAAATTGTATCTTGGCAACTTACTGGAAGCTATGACCACCATGAACTGGGTCCCCATATTCTTTCAAATCTCCTTTTTTTCCGATTCCCACTTCTCTCCACTTTGTCCAGCAAAAAAAATTCAACTGGCCTTGCTTTTGAAGAAAGCAGCTCTGTGTAACCTCTAGGTTGGACTCAGAATGTATGCTGGTGATGGGCCTCTTACATAGGGCAAGCTGCCCTTGCTACAGTAGGTAGCTAGCTCTTGTGCATGCAAGTTATTCAGGAGCATCTTGAAATTGCAGTTGTTGGGATATCTGATGACTAAATTCTAATTAGATTTCTTCTGGGAAGCAAATTTTTCAGCCAGCTGAAGAACATAATAAATATGCCTTTGGAAATAGGCTTATTCCAATTAAGGTGATGCAGAACGTTAACATGGTGGACTCAATTCTGTATGCCCATAAACCAAAGCTATGATGCTAGTTGATATTAAAATCATAGAAAAAAACCTCAAATTTAAAAATGTGCAGAATTGAAATGCATTAGTAGTAAAACAGAGGGAATTGGCATGCGTAGGAAACTAGAAGTTCAGTGCCATTTAACTATGCATGCCCCAAATCACTGCTTTCATCCCCCTAGTTTTTGTGTAAACTGAAATGTACTCAAAAATGTTACTTCTTCAGAATAAAACCCTTAATTCCATAGCAATTAAGGACTGAAGCACAAAAGGTTATTAGAAAAGTGCAGATTCTAACTACCAGTGTACATAAGCAACTTGCTTATATAATTTGATCCCTCCTTGATCCATAGGGACATTTTTGTATATGTTCAGGTTCTTTCTGTCCTTAGGGTATTTTATTACACTGCATTACAGCTCCTCTTCTTTGGGATGCTGACGGCCACAAAATGTCTTAGGCAAAGCGATTGGAATGCCAGTTACCTGTGCTGCTCAAAACAGTTAAATTTTTAACATACCTACCTACTGTAACAGTTATTTACTTTTCTGCAATTTTCTTGCCTCATTACAGCACACAGCTCTGTAGACTCTGCAGCTGTCATAGTTGGGTGCAGTGTAACATGAAGACAAGGCCTTCTAGCCACAGAATTTATTGACAACTAAGTACCTAACATAAGGCTGAATGTCAAAATATATTTCAAAAGCAATATGAAAAACATGTCACAGTGATAACACCTGACTCAGCCATACACTAAGCAGCACTAATCTTGTGGTGCTTCTCACTCCTAGCCTTCAGGATTAGAAATGCTGCAATGCCACTAATAATAGGACATAGTCCATAGCCCAGCTCCAAAACTGACTTACTCCACATCAAAATCCAAATTAGACTGCAAGGTGTTAGACAGATTTCACAAGGAGTATCAATTCAAACCTATTTACATTGAATATCAACAGCTAGTAACTTCATTATGTAGTTGCAAAGCAGCACCCTGCTGCCTTATGATTCCAGTGAAGAGAGGTCTCAATTACAAGATCTCAAGAATTATGGTTTATAGTAACTAAATATTACACACAGCACACGTCACAACAACAGCAAAAACTAAACAAACAAAGAAGAAACAAAACAAACCCACAAAGATATTTTTCTAACAAATAAACAGCATTGACTCAATTCCTTGCCCAGCACAGGATGCTTGGCCTCCAGCTACCACTGCCTGGATATCCCATATGATCTGCATCACATCCGACAGCCCTATGGGGGTGTCTCAAATACCACAGGTCATCTCCAGTAGCATCTCCAAATGTCTATGCCAAGGTGTCTCTGTCTACCTGTGGTGGAAATGTCACATTTACTCTCTCAGGTTATAATGAGAAATTGCCTCTAAACAATTTTGAACTGTGTCTACTCATTGCTGTTAAAGTCACTTGGGGTTTTTGGGAGGAGTTTGTGTAGTGAAAAACAAACAGACATCAAAAAAATACTGCATGAACTTCCTGAATGACCCAATGGTTCCCACATATGCTATCACCACTATAACTCCAAGACAGACAAACTGAATTTGACAGAACTTGGAAAAAACCATGGACATTAAGTGACCGTTCCTTCACTTACTCTTGCCAAAATCCATCTAAATGAATAATGCCCCAAAACTGGCTCTCACTCAACATCTCTAGTAGGACCAAAACTTCCTATTCATTTTCATTGCCAGTGTTTTAGCTTTTTCACTGTCTACCTGAGCTCCACACTTGGATAAAGGCCCACAGCATAAGCCAAAATGCATGTCCAAGGGGATGCTACTGTTATAACTAAAAAAACATTGGAACATACTGAAGAACCTGCTTCATTCTTCAGTACATTTACTCTAATCCCTTATACTTGTCCAGAGTTTGGGAATTTTTTTGGGCACTCCACTTACAAAAAACATCTAAATAATTTTACAAGCAAAACTGCCCACCACGCAGGAAGACCACTCATCCTATTAAGTGTGGTCTGGAAACCACAAGCCATGTAGCCATAACCTCTACACAAGTAATTTGGACTTTGAATTAAGCCACATCTGTGTCTAACAGGAAAAAAACCCAAAAACCAAATGCAAGTGGAATTAAGGACCTCCTTAAATAGGCCAAAATGAATGTTCATGTGCCTAACTTAACTTTGTCTTAGTTTTGCTTTTCTTTCTCAGGGAGGTTCTTGAAAAATCCCATCACATAAACATTACAGTATAACCAGTTTATCTACTTCTATTTACAGAGTGGGAAAAAATATATCCTGCTTGGATGGAACTCAGATATATGACATGAAAGTTATGATATACTCAGGAGGAACTAAACCACTGAGTACCAAATAAGAAAAAAAAATAGCATTATATATATGTCATACAAGAAAATGAAAACATATATTTCTAAATAATATGTGCAGCTTTTTCTTTCGTAGCTGTATTTTATGTTTTCCTTTGGCGTACAGGGCTCATACATTTTATGATGAGCATATTAGTGCAAGCCAAAAAATTGAATTTAAAACGCAAGTAGGTGAGCTGGAGGTCTCCATTTGACTACATTTTAGGGGGGAAAAAGTGACCTTCCTTGCAAATATTCTTAACGGTCTAGGTGTTCCTCAGTATGTAATTTCTAACATTTATCCCTAATGCATTCTCCGAATTTTCATAGGTTCATTTTTCCTCTCCAGTGTACTTTATCCTGTTACTTAAAAATAACACATCCAATTAACCTCTCAATGATATGCTACTCAGAGACAAAACTAGAAAGAGCATTACATGTCACATTATGCAGGCAGCAGAGTACAGTACACAACATTTTGTCTTAGCTTTCAGGAAACTCATCCAGTGTTCACAGAAATTGTTCCTTTTAAAAAAATGGAAGTACAGAGAGGGTTGATGGGTTTAACATCTCAGCTGCTGGATGAGTTCATCCCTGCATACACAGAAGGATTTTTCTACCTGCCATCTCACTTTCTTGCAGTTCTGGGTAAGCATACACCACCTTTTCTCACCTGAGCTGCTGTTGGCCACAGCAGTTGTCTATTGGTTAAAGAAGACCAGAGTGCAGAAGAGAAAAAGACAAGCTTCACAGATAATTTTAGTGAATCCTGTGCATTTCCCATACATTAAAGGAATTTCATGTGTAGTCTAACTAAATAAATTCCCAGGCCAATTATCTGGCTGTTAGTATTTCTGTAATTATAGCATTATTAGTATATACCCAAATCCCATTGTACTGTATTTTGTGGATAGGTATTTGGAGAAGAGTGTCCTCTACTTGTCTTTAAGGGTGAAGGAAAATGGTCAAAACAGGTACTAACGAGATACCGATGCTGAACTTTCCTAGGTGTTTAACCACCAACTTGTATTCCTTCATCCTGTCAGGACCTCAGTTCTGTAGCAGAGAACTCTTCCACACCAGCTAGTGGACATTCATTTTGAAGTGAATGTCACACATTAAACAATAAGTGAAGTCTTTTTTTTTGTTCCCTCACCTGGTATACATGTCCCTCTGTTTTTCAGGCAAATATTAGAGTGGAAAAGGTTCTATTGTTGGATCCCAAAATACAAAATCTGCAGAAAGGAGCTTAATGGGTCAATGCAGGAAACCTTGGGCAACAGAAGCTGAGAGAAATCCTGTGACCTGAAGGACTGGACCTTCCTCATAAGACATTTTAAAATTCAAACATATGGATTAACCTGGTTCCTGCAGGAAATTAAGAAAGGATTTTGAGATGATTGTATCAGACCATGTCCAAACCCTTTAATCCTCTTCCCCCCATGTAATCTTGGTTGAGGGAAATATTAACCCTTTGGGTAACTTTAGTAAAAACTTGCATAATTCCCTAGATAACATAGCTCGTCCTCCTCTTTAACATGTCCAACCTCCAAGGCCCTTAAATTGTGTTTGTGCGTTCAATAAAGTATTCCAGTTTCTACCCCATATCTGAAATGGCTGAGTTTTTGACTCTCCACTTTCTACTTTGTGAAATTTCTACTTTCTGGAGTAATGTTTCTGTTACATAGAGAATTGTATTTTTGTAGCCATGGTGGTCAGAAATGTTTTGGGAACAATGCTATCCTGATGGAAACTGGATTATTCAGTCCTGTAATAAGCATTGTTTGTGAGTTCATTCTGGTGAGCAATTATTGTTTGGTTTCACCCACATAATTTCCATGAGCACATCTGATGCCTTGGATGAAACAAACCACATTCTCCAATGGGAATGCAGAAAGCTCATGAAGTTTGATTATTTGCAGAGGAACATCTATGGTGGCAGCTGTGGGAATATGTTTTGTGGAGATGTGACAGATGGTAGATGCAGAAATGGCCCTCTTGGTCTAATTCAACAAAATAAAAACAGCCTAAAAATTATATTAAAAAAAATCATGTCTACAAAACCAGAACCAGATATACTTACAGTCAACACATTTATTTTGGTTTATCTTTTTTTTTCCCATAAATATGAAGACTCCTACATTAGGTATCTCCTCAGACCTATTATTGAATATTGTTCATCAGATAGCTCTTTGTGTAGAGCTGCACATGTGTTTGCCTCAATACTGTAGACAACTTATTGGCCTGATTATCTCAGTCCCTAATGTTCTTCTTTATTATTAAATTCCAAAGATTAAAAAAAAAAGACACTGACATTTTTCTTTGAAAATCAGCTGTTCTATTTAGTGGTTCCATCTACCTCAGAGAGCCATCCAACCCTTCTTTCAACCCGATGAGAGTGAATGAGACCCACCTGCATTAACCACAAGAAACTACTTAGGTTTACATAAAGCTCTACCAGTTGAGCTCAAGGTGATTCAGGAGAACAGTGTGTATTCTCTGCCTGCACTATACAGCCAATGACTTTGCTGCAGCCAGAAATAGCAATCATTAAGAACTATACTAGAAGCGTAATGAAACCCAAGCCACAGGCAGTTGAAAGACTGCCTCAACTTTCTCCCACAGGTAAGAGACAACGACTGTTTCATAAACTCATTGGACTTTTTTAGCTTATAAAAAAGTACTAAAGAAAATATGGAAAAGGACTTTTAATTTTGACTTGGTACTAACTAAAGAATGATTATAGTAACTACATAGTATTGTCAAAAACTCTTTCTTTCTGAACTTTCTAATGTCAGTAACTGGAGTGATATTTTTGTGAAATACTGAAGTTCTGCTTTGGCTGTTCAACACTAGTATTACAACTGCATCCATCCCTTATAAAGGAAGGTATTCCACAGCTTCTTCAGTCCTTTTTATCCACAACTGCAAAGCATTTTCCTCAACATCAACACAACTTCTTGCAAAAGCATTCTGCTTGAATTGGCTTTGTCTGGGGACTCGTCCTCAAGACAGCTATCAAATTCATACACTCGCTATTAATAACATGCTTTGGTATATTTTCCTAACAGTAGCCAAGCATTGAGATTATCTTAGAAAAAAGGTAAAGTTTTCAGGAATGTTAATCACAAAGACGTAGGCTGAACAGACTCTGGATTAAATGCTACCAATGAAGCTAAATCACAGATATAGTTGTCACTGTAGCCTAAAGGATCGATTACATCTTGTCTCCAAAAATTAAGATTTCTTAACGTAAAGCATCATAACATACATTCCGGGAATCTCTATGGGTAATTAACTCCAAGAAATGCCACTGCTATAACTGATCTCTCTTTAATAAATTTCTCTTATTATGAAGTATAAGTCACTTGCTCTAGTTTTATTTTCGCGAATTCAACAGCGCTTGCCATTACTCCCTTGCTGCATGCAGCCCCCACTGGAGGCGTTTTTCTCTTCCCTCAACAGTCCATTCGGTACGGTGAGGCAAGGGAGAGCACTGTGGGAAAGCAGGGCCAGGCACAGGGGCCCTTGGGAGAGACACTGACAGTGTCCCCATGCCCACAGCAAGCACCACAGGCTGTGCTGTTCCTCATGGGAGCGTATTTAGGCAGCATATCTCTTGTAATCAACACCCCACCAGCATCACATTGGGACCTGGTACTTAATATGCAATAACAAAACACCAGTCCCTAAATGACTTTGGTATGCCCAGCTAAGAGGGATGATATAAACAATATAAATGCAATCACAGCAAGACAAGAGTGTAGATGTTATCTTTATGTGTGTGTGTATGTGTTGAATCTGAAGTTAGGCAGTCATCACATGTCCAAACTACACAAAACTACAAGGTTTGACACCTCCAAAAAAGTGTCAAAACCATCAGCAGATTAGTTTCCCTGGGACTCTCAGAACAAGATGTTCTTTCTTATTCATTATTGCACATAATACTACAACAGACTTGTAAAAGAGTGATCGATAGAGAAACTCAGCATAGCAGACTGTTGCTATGGTAGGTTTAAGAACAACGCCCAGAAGACTTAAACTCATAGAAGGGAAGAGATCAAATTGCATTCAAAAGCAGGTCAAGCATTTCTACCTTCTCCTTACACGAATACAACTGTTTATGCATCTCTGAGACTCAGGGATTTTATAGATGGACTGTACTCCCACCTTTTATTTTGAGGTTTGTTTGGGATTTTTCTGTCCTGTTGCTAGTCAAATTTGACTGAAGACATATAATTGTATTTACAAGGTTTTATACTTTTCCAAATTTCACAGAAAATATTAGAAACAATCATCTTTTTGATTGTGGCTATTCCTTCTCAAATAAACTTTTCTGCACATCTGGGATGTACTGGAAAAAACCATCCTAATGCTAGATGGACTTCTCTTTGGATATTTCTCTTGCCATTTTTGTAGCTCTTTACATTCTTTCTGAAGTTTAGACCTCAAATTTAGGGACTGTTTTTCAGTAATACACCGTTTAGTAACATCTGCAGCAGTAGCACCACTTTCCTACAGAAACTCAATGATCCCCTGCTTGCACATCTTAAAATTGTCACCCCTATTAATCACTGCCTTGTAAAATGACTTTGCATGCAATTGCTTTCACAGTATGTTTGTCGCCCACAAATATTTGTAATTCAGTGCTTTCTAGGAACAAACTTTCATCACATCAGTCTGACCAACCCGTTGAACTCATGGATGTAAAATTCTAAAATAAAACTACTGCAACTGGCTTTTGGAGGCTATGGGGGTTGGGGATGGAAGAGGTGTTTGTATAGAGTTTGTTTTTGGCGAAGGAGGCATAAGAAAAGGAAAAGCCCAAATAGTTGTTTTCTTCAACAGAAGCTGATCCATCTCATTTAAAATAATGCAGAATGTGTCAGCAATTGACTTACACCTTAAAAGCCTCTTATCACCAGGCTGAAGAGTTATTCTTATGACCTTCATTCCTAAGTGAACAGATTTTGTTTCTTGAAACAGTGAGAGCCAGGTAAAGAGTTCATCACGACTGAACAACTTCTTCCTCTTCCTTGGTCACACACCCTCACTAAACAGCCTCTGAGGCCTATCTGTTTGCCTGGTAGACTGGCTCAACATATTAAAACCTTGCAAAACTGTTTCTTGCTTGAGTCCACTCCCTTTTTCATCTTTTCATGTATACGGCCTACACTTAGAGTTCCTCCCCAGGGAATTTGAGAAACAGCCTCAAGCTCTCTTTAAACTGGCACCCTTATGCTGGGTGAGCACCTTTAATCTGAAGCTAGTAAAATGAAAAGACAACAAATAATATAGGGAGTGCAATAATCTCCATGGCATCATCATGTCAAACCTAATTCTGTTTTGACAGGCATGAGTGACAGCTCTGTCACTGGTGCCAAGAAGATTAAACTGAATAATGATTCATATGAGTCAAATTTTTTTACATTGTTTATAAATATCAAAGATAACAACTGCCTCTTGAATTTCCACAAGAAGTGTCTGTGCTATTTCTTATGAAATTTTAAGCTTAGTCTTTAAAGCTGGAACCATATTGTTCAATTCAAGAGACAGACAGCCAGCATGAAAAACCACTTGTTCAAACTGAGCTGATGTCTAACATAAGTCAGTCACCTGCACTCCTGATATACAGTGAAGAGAACAGGCTCATCTAAGATGCAATTTGTCTCATATGGCAGACACCTTAAAAAATTCAGATGAGTCATCTTAGAAACACTCATTTTCTTCCGCTTACTATAAAGGAAATATAGATGCCTAGGTCAGATATTGATATCTACACCAGAGATGAATACTATCTTCACTGACTTGAGTGGAGTCTGGACTAGAACTTAACAAAGAGAATATCATGAGGTCAAGGGATTTAGGCACTTAAATTGAAAAACAGGAATCTGAAATTTATAGTCCAAAATTCTGAAATTCAGAAACTGCTGCATACTGAAGTAAAAGAAAAAAATATGATAAGGAAAAAAATCCTGCTGAAAATTTACTTTTCAGAAGACTTTAGAAGTGCTCTGAGTAATCAGAGTATAGAGAATAATGAATAGGAGGGAGTTTAAGGCAAGCTAGTACCACTGAAGCTGAACTTCAGAGACAGATCACCTACTTAAGATTACAGCACACAGCATGTTCCAGTGGCTTTCTGATATTTCATCTATCTTACTGTATGAACTGCTTCCAGCAGCAGATCTATCCTTCTAAAACTCCCACTTCTGTCTCTACTTGTCTTTCACTTACCTCCCCATTTGATGCATACAAAACTCTCAAGAGTATTTCAGGAGACAAAAGTCACCTGAGCAACTGACTGGCATACTGTTTGTATGGATTTTATTATCAAAATACAGCATTCTTGTGCATTAGTGCATATCTGATCATATTTGTCTCAGATCCACTTGCATATGGCAATCTTTCCTGCTAGTATCCTGAAAAAAGATAATGTTCTACTTTGTTGAGACAGTGAAATGCATTATTACTGCAAAATCTTACGTATGCTTTTAAGAACAATGCAACTGCATTAAAAAATATGAATAGAACTATAGATATTAATTGATATCCATTACCAGCATGCTCTCTCCCTGGAATAAAGGGAATTTCCTTTCATACCCTAAATATGCTATGATATTTATTTATTTATCAGTACTTTTTACCCTAGACTACAGGAAAGGGCAAAAAAGAGGTAATTATCATAGAATCATAGAATATGCTGAGTTAGAAGGGACCCATCAGCATCCTTGAGACCAACTCTTGGCCCTGTGCAGGACGCCCCAAGAATTAGACCATATGTCTGAGAGCATTGTCCAAATGCTTCTTGAACTTGGGCTTGGTGTTATGACCACTTCCTTGGGGACACTGTTCAAGTGCCCAGCCACCCTCTGGTGAAATATCTTTTCCTGATATCTAACCTAAACCTCTCCTGACTCAGCTTCATGTCATTTCCTTGAGTTCTGTCACTAGTCACGAGTGAAGAGATCAGTGCTTGCCCCTCCCCTTCCCCTTATGAGGATGCTGAAGACCACAATGAGGTCTCCCATCAGTCTCCTCTTCTCCAGGCTGAACAGACCAAATGATCTCAGCCACCCCACAAATGGCCTCCCCTCCAGACCCTTCACCATCCTTGTGACCCATCTCTGGATGCTCTCTAATAGCTTAATATGTTTTTTATATTAGGGTGTCCAAAACTGCACACAATATTCAAGGTGAGGTCACCCCAGTGCAGAGCAGAGCGGGACAATCCCCTCCCTCAACCGTCTGGTGATGCTTTCCCTGATGCCCCCCAGGACACTGTTGGCCCTCCTGGCTGTCAGGGTACTGCTGACTCATATTCAACTTGCCAACAACCAGGACCCTCAGGTCCCTTTCTGTGGCACTGCTTTCCAGTGTCTCATTCCACAGTCTGTGTGTAGATCCAGGGTTACCCCATCCGAGGTGCAAATCTGGCACTTTCCCTTGTTGAACTTCATACAGTTGGTGATTGCTCACCTCTCTGATTTGTTGAGATCTCTCTGCAGGGTCTTTCTGCCCTCAAGGGAGTCAACAGTTCCTCACAATTTAGTGTCATCAGCAAACTTAGTATTCCTTCGAGCCCTGCACCCATGTCTTTAATGAAAATGTTGAAGAGAACTGGGCCTAAGACAGAGGAGCCCTGCAGAACCCCGCTAGTGACCTGACTTCAACCTGATGTTTCCCAGTCATGGCTGCCTATCAAAGGAGATATAACCTCTGCTTATATATAGTTTTCTTGTTGAGGGGAAGTAAAGAGGGTCTTTTCAACACTTATAACCTCTCCGTCTTCATCCTGGACTCTAATAACATTCACTGAACTTTACTGCTTGACCTTAGACTGCTGAAACCAATATAATTGATCACTACTGTATTATCTGCTCCCACCTGTATCTAAAACATGTTACACTACTATTTTTTTCATGGAAAGTGTGATACAAGTCCTACACAAACTCCTGTATACTTGTAGGTGTTGATATCCACAGTGAGTAAATTCCATGAAGGAAGATTTTCAGCGTCCTATTCCCTAGAAAATATGTTAAACTGTTTCAGTTTTCAAAGTGCATTAGTAATGGTCCTGTAGATTTTATCATAGCCTCTGTCCCTCAACAGGTTTCAGTGTATACATTGTTTCTAACTTCAAAGGCTACATTTAGATATAATTAGCTATTTCCCCAAGGACTGACATTATGTTTCCCTAAGAGAGTTTAAAAAAACAAACATAGAACTAGGGTTTTTCATTGCACTCATTTCTATTGGATTTTCAGATAGGTTCCCCTGCTATAATCTGCACCCACAGAAACTGGAACAGTCAACTGCAAATTTAGGTTTAATTGAAAAAACCGACAGTACAAGAAATTCAAAGTCTCTTCTGGCTTCTGATGGTATACAGGAGAATTGATGACTGCATTTCAGTTAAGCTCCCTCAGCTTCTTCACTGAAATTTTCCTAGGCAGATACCAAGGATGAGCTAAGAGCAGCAGTATTTAATCATAAAATGAAACATATAAAGTAAATATTTGTATAATACTTCTGTTCAAACTAATCTTATAACAAAATTTAATATATTTATATCACTTTCTCCCTAAAAAGTATCATTAGAACACAGAAATTATCTTTTATATTCTAACTAGCACACAATTTATGCCAAAATTCAGTTCTCAAATTGGTCTCTGCCATTTTAAAAACTGTAGATTTTAAAGTGCTAAACCATTTTATTTCTGTTACAAATTCTCAGACATGCCTGAGAAATGGGTGAATAAGTATGGGGGGGTGTTTCTGAATGTTAGAGATATGATTAATTGAACAAATGGTACCAATTATGTTATATCTATCTTTGATCTAACCTAACATGCATGAGACTTGTATACAGCAAAATCCCAAATACCTGTATCAGCCAAGAGAATTTGGATATATCTGAAGAATGAGGTTTTCCTTTTTGTAGGCAAAATGAATGTGCTTGTTTAGGCTATAAAGGTGAGAAAGAATGGAAAGATGAAACAGGGTATACATTCCCAGTGCCTGAGAAAAGAAAGCTCGGCGTTGCACTGTGCTGCATATTCTGGCAAAGAATTTTGCTTGATAGAAATAGGAATGCATTTGATGTGTTGGAGGAATACGTGAGTTTGTTCAATTCATGTTTCTCTAAATCTTTTCCACAGTTAGTTGATATTGAAATAGCTTCACAAGATATTCCAAAATTCAAACATTCTTAGTATATTATCATAATTATAAGATTAAAACCTCAGTGTGCTATGTACAGCTATTTAGTCAAGATACTAAGATCTCTGGATAATATGCTGTTTGGATAACAGAAAAGAATATGAGAAAACTGAGATTAAAGCCTACATTAATTCTAGGAAATAGTGAGAAGAACTAAAATGTATCAACGGTGTCTGAGATAATACAGCAAAAACAATCCTGAACAAGATATTTCTGCATAGTCCCTAGTCACAGTGCCTCAGTCATATTGTATTTTTTTAAAAATATCCCAAAAAAAAGTAACCCAGAGAAACTAAAGACAATTTAGGAAATGCTCCAAGCTGAGAACAGTTAGACACTAGGAGAGTGCACAGGGAAAGCACCACATGTGCTTACCCCACTCTTCTTCCTGGTGCAGAGGGAAAAATGAGCTAGACCAACCTAATTCTGAAGTTCAAAATAACAAAACAAAACCATTTAGGTTACTGGCATTGGAAGTGATCTGTTGGTTTCCCTGCAGCCAGTGTGAGTCATGTAGGTTGGCTGTTAAAGACACCCCCAGAGCTTTTCCAGAAAACAAAATGGTGATCCTGCAAGCTGTTGAACTTGCAAATGGGAACACTTGTGTGCTGATCTCTACCTGTGAAGTACACTAGTAAAGCTCATTGTGTAAGGAAAGTCATAAATATCCTTTTAAATTTACAGCATGTGGCAAAAGATGATACTCTTGAAATGAAACCGATCAAATAAATATTGTCCTCTGCTTCAGCGCTAAGTGCTTATGAATTGCCTGGTGTGTAAGCACACTTACAACAGATCTGCCACTATGCTGCCTCTAACTACAAAGAGCCAAGAGCACAACGAGGGCAATGAAAAAGGGCTGCCCACCACACAAAGTGGCCTTAATCCTTCCCAAGTGTGCAGATCACATCCTCCTGCTTGCTGCCAGCATTGCCACTGCCCCCTGCTCAGAAGATGGCAGGCACCCTGAGGGTCTGTAATGAGCAAAGGTATATAGGGGTAAGCTACCCTTTACAGCAAGGTCTTTGGGAACTCAAGGATTGTCAGGAACACATATAGACATTGATGTCATGCCCTACAGCTAGGAAAACAATTTAATACAATGTAAGTAGTAGGCCACCGCACAGTAGCCAACATATTCATTCCATCAAAAACAAATTAGAGTTTTTATATTTGAGTAGCATAAATGAACTGATGCATGCAAAGAAACTCAAGTTAAATTAGAGGGAAATAATGCATTGCTGAAAACAAAATTTATTTCTCTAACTTCTAGTAAAATCTGAACTGTGTGCTCTACAATGAAAGGAATTTTATTTACCCTCTAACATTTTCAAAATCAGGACACTTTCTTAAATGACGAAATTTAAAGTAAAATATTGCAGCATCAGTGGAATAATAAATACACATTTACAAGTAAAAATATGTTTGAATTAAAAACAATATACCTGACTACAAATAATTAAGGGTACTGCTGAAGATACCATGATAAAATATATCCAGGCATATTTAAATAATTCATTTCAATACCTTGCATGAGATGAAACATTTATTTTCTTATTGCTATAAAATGATCAAAGGTATCTCAAATATAACTATTTAGGGATTTATTACTTTTCTTTACATACCTCCATCCCCTATAGAAACAAAACAGAACAATTTTTCTCTCAAAAATTAAGGTCTACCTTCTACTGCCTAGTTAGGAGTTTTTGAGATTTTTTTCCCATAAGTCGAGTGCAACTGTGCATATATGCTTAATTTATTAGTACATTTAACCTAATTTTATATGCAGCCATTTGAAAATAAATCACAGTATGTTTGAAGTCTGCTACAAAGTTTGATGCAGTTTGAGATGCAGCATATATTTTATACATAAACAGCTTTGACCTATGCACTCTAAGAGCAAAAGCAGCTATAAGAGCATGTGACTTCTAATAGAAGTTTTTTCAAAGGAGTATTTTTGCCCCTTTCAAAATGTTCTTACCTCTTCTTTTGTCTTTTTTGATATGACTCTTAGCCAGTCTCCAATCATGCTGAGGACAGCTGCAAAGTAAGCAAGTCCAACAAGGATCCAGAACCACACCACTGGCTTATAAAAATCTAGATATTCAATATCTGATCCCCCTGAAAAACAACACAGTTAAAATTAAATCAAACATAATAGTTATAGGTGCAAAGATGGTTTAAAATTAATTTTCCTAGAAAGGTTGCATTTCTTAAAACTTCTGTTTTCTTACCCAGGCAAAAATTCCTAGCAAAATGTTTTGTTGCATTTGAATAACTATAATAAAAATTCATCTTGAAAGTAGAATTTGAAGTATGCAAATTTTAGACAATGATTGCTAATCATTCATAATATTCATAATATTAATAAATAAACTCAAATTGATTCCATTTCTGATATAAACCCTTAAGGTAGAGATCATTGAGGACAGCTTGAGAGAAAGGACTTCCCACCTGCTCCAAATAACCATGCTGTAACAGATTTTAAGTATTACTCTGGCTGTAATGTGTTCATACCCTGAGAAAGCTGTTTTGCAAGGACTTTAAAACATCTCGAACTTTTAGCCTGAGTAAAGAAAGACTAACACTTGCATTAGCAAGTGTCCCTGTTGGGTAGGTAAACATTATCATCTCCATTTTGCAGAGGGAAACCAGGGCAATGGGACTTGAGCTGAACTGATCATACTCAAAAAAATATGGATAAAATAGATGTCAGCTGACAGCAGCTTTTTTGAATCCCACTGCCATAATTACCAGTCACTTCTGTTCAGTGTTAAAGAAAAAAAAGGATAAACTTCTTGTCTGTAATGGGGCTTTCAGGTATCATACAGCTATAGAGAACAGATCTCATCTCCACACAAAAAAGTTATGTTCTTCCAGAGCTCTTGACAATATGAAATAACTCACATTTCACATCTTGCAGTATAATAAAACAGAAGCGTTAAATTTTCAATGCATCTCTGTTACAACAAATAAAATCTGACTTCTGGTTTGTGTTGCTGCAAATAATGGTTTAAGTGCATATCTGCCCACAATTGAAGAGACTCTACAGTAAAACCTTTTCTGACACATAGAAGTAGCCTGTATGGGCACACAACACGTTACTTTATGTATCTGCATCCTATTCTGAAACAGTCAAAGGAAAATATCATGCACCTTGTTACATTAACAAGATTAACTCTCATGGAGAGTAATGCTTTTACCTAGTTTTATTATCACTGAGATTACCTGCAAATAACAAAGAATTTTACAGTTATCTTTGTATGGAAGCCCTCACAGACAGAAATTTTGTTATTTTCATGTCAATTAGACCTTTTCATCAAAATACATCGAGCTGCAATGGTTTACTCAACTATACAAGAGATGAATCCACATTGTGAAAATGGATATGCTTTGACACCCTTGTAATCCCAGGCAAAGGTAGAAGACAGCCAAACACCAGTGGGATGAGTTTGTCACAGCACAGTACAAACAAAACATCAGAAATGAAGTAATTTGTTAACAACATCCATCTCATGTCAATCTAGTAAGAGGATTTTAGGGACGATTCGCCAAAAATTTGTTGTATTTCAGAAAATCATTGATCACCACCATGTCTTTGCTCTGTCAGGGGCTAGTGTTCGGTGGTTCATCTTCTTCAGCTGTTCACACAATGCACAAGAAAGTATCGTAGAAAGCATCCACTTGGTATTTAATTTTTGCCATGTTGTGTTTATAAACTGAAACTGGAACCTAACTCTGCCAGTCTGCGGGAAGAGTTTCCTTCACAGTTTATACTTAATTTATTTGGAGCAAAGTTAATTACTGGGGTAGGAGTTAGGACATACTCATATTCGATCAAGTTTTCTGTACTGTCTGGCCAGGAGATGGCTCCATCTAGCTGTGCCCAAAGGAGTTCAGCTTTCCTAAATTTAAAGGGACAAAAAGTATCCAAAGAAACAATCTAGGATAAGGCTTAGCAGCTAAACCCTTTTAAATGTTGAACTTCTGAATTTCAAGGACTCCTCAGGCGAATTCACAATTTAATCAAATCTCAGGGAGACAGAGAGGGACATACCTAATGTAGTGGAACCATCACACCTAAGGATGTTTGTCCTGAGATAAATACTGTTCCTGTGATGTTCAAACTGCCCTAATGCAGCTACCTGGGAATGTCATTAAATAGGATTTTACTGGTAGGAAAACATGACCAAAGGTCAACTGTACTGAATTCCAAGTAAATGAATTCATTACCTACTGAATTACAATTCATTTAAATTGGTATGAATGTATTTAGGTATGAGTGGGTATAGCTAAATGTACTTATGCTGAAGTACAGCAATAATCCAGTGAGTTTACATGTAACATTATAAAAAGCATACCAATATGATTCGCTATCATCTCTTTTGCAAAGCAAATTGGTTTATGTAGCCCTTTAGGAAGCAGAATGCTGAGAAGGCAGAAGTTGAATTCTGTTGTTTGTTTGGCAAAACAAATTTTGTGGGCTGCGGGACAAAATTTTTTTCCCAGCTTTGTTTAACCTCTACCCAAAATAGGTTACCACCACAATAAAGAAGAAATATCACAACTGGAGCATGCTTACTCTTTAACTAGCAATTTCACTGCCATAATCTGTTACCAAGAGCAGCCACACTTCATTGCCAAGATGTTTTGTGGTAAAGATTTGATCCAAAGTAGCTTGAAATCTATGAGAAATCAAAGAGTTTTCCCATCCATCTTCATCACAGGCTACTATATTGCTGCTACCACCATCCTTATGTTTGCAAAACAACTTCTGAATTATTTGGGATTTTCAACACTTTGGAAAGCATAGGTTGTTCTATGGCCCAGACACATACTCCTTACTGAGGTGAAGAACTCCATTTTACTGAAGAATAGCATTAGAGAATATTTCAGTGGCGCTTTAGGACAGATCCTGCTTCTCAGGTGTACCAATATATATATTTTTACTTATTTATATACATAAAATAAATATCTTTTAAGTAAATAGTTTTATTTACTGTTGCCACTCTTTTCCCCATTCTTTCTACAGCTGACTCAAAATAGAAATATGTAATTATTTTTGTAAAATTGTCTGGCTTTGTTTGCATTTTTGCTTCAAAACTAGGAAAGAATAGAAAGTGCTGTTGATGTTGAGTATCTTAATTCCATACCAGCACAAATTTCTGAGTTATTCAGAAGTTGGCCCTTCAAATCAGGAAATGTCTATGATTTTTCACAAGCAGTAAAAATTAGTCTGGGTGTAAAAATATGATTTAATTCAGTTTTAATTGCAGAATAATGAGTAGCTGTCCATCATGTCTGTTTTGAAATATCTGGCAAACACATTTAATCTACAAATGTCACCTGTCCCACTCCAAAGAAATATGGAGGTTCAGCCCTGCAGCTTGAAAGGAGTTACCTCTGAGGATTGCAGAAAGAGAGACAGAGAAAGGCTAGCTTCTGAGGAGATGCGGAAATGCAGAAGGCTTGGGACAAGATAATATTGCACTGTCTGTGAGGGAGAATGTAAGTAGTCCATAGAAGTCACTTGATGCTACCGAATGGAAAACGGAGAGTTACTTCAGAACACAAAGCATAGGTATAAAACACTCCTTACACACTGTCCTGCACAGACATCAAGCAAGACAGCACTCCAATTTAAGCTTAAAACAGGCTGCATAGTTCACACCAGACAGCCCCTATTATGGACATGAGGTCCTGAGGGAGCAAAGAGCACTTCCAAATGCCTAAAAAAGACACAAAGTCTGTGGGAGAGTGCACAGATCTCTTAGGGGATGCTCCACACACCTCTTGCTCAGCGTGACAGGAATTGATTTCTGTAGAGGCCTTTCTGCCAGTCTGTAGTACCACATGGTGAGAATAGATCAACTGGGCTACTATTGACCACCAGGTGAAGTGTTCCAGTTTGGTCACATTAAATGAGACTAAAATATCTTAGCACTCTACGAACCAGGTCTCAGTCCAACCAATACAGTGCAGACCCAGGTGTCTGTATTACAATGGCCATACATCAGATTCAATCACAGACTGAAACAGTAAAAAAGTAGAAAGTTAAAAATCAGAACTCAAACTAGGAAAACAAAACAAACAACCCCCCCAAAAAAAAAAAAATAACAAAAGAGTTGGAATACATTTTTAAAGTAAGACCTGTACAATTCTGTGATCTGTTTAACTGGATCAATTGAGAAATAATCTTATGTCGTCATTATACACCACTGTGAAACAGACTATTGATGTGCTGTTTATATTTCTGCCCTCTACTTAATTCAGTCAAGTTTTGGACATGTCACCTAATTTAGATTAGAAATATTTGACTAAACTTTCCAAACTGCTCTGCAAGTTAAAGGATTTATCTGTACATTTGAACAACGTCATCATTTGTGCATATATTCATGTGCCTCAGTGTTAACTTTAGTACCCAATAATATCTTTCATTGTAATAAAAAATGACACATTGACATGGAAAGATTTTTTTTTCTCTTTCACAAGATATTCATAGTTTTGGCTGGATTTTCCTTTGTCATGTTCAAGTCAATGGCTTCTCTTGAAAACAAGAAAAGGGATGTTTGACTATGTCCTGATTTTCATACAACAGTGCAGGTTATAATACAGTTTTTCTTTTTTTCATGAAAAGCTACACTAAGCTTTCTTTAATTAAAAAAAATTTCTCCATAATAAAAAGTTCAGCCACTCCCAAAATTAGAAAAATCAATTTCATAAGAGAGAGGAACATTTAGTTTATTTTTGGGGGGGAATACAGTTCATATATTTTCTTGAAATGCACTACAAGGCCTCTTTTCTCTCCCTGCATGAACTATGAGTGATCAGTCTTTTATGTTTGCCTTAAGGCATCTTGCTGATGGAAACCACAGCTGATGGAAACCACAGCTGAAATTTCCACAGGCTCCAAATAACAACTTAGACTCTGACTACCAAAGGGGATGTTTTGGCATTCTAGTTTCTGGGAACACAGTACATGATCTCATGTACAAATGAGAAGAAACTTTTCAAAAAATTTTGGAGAACTACAAGAATTTCTAATATGACAATCTACACTACAGCCTTTAACACCATTATGTTCCTGAATCCCAAGTTCTTCTGTTGGCTCTCTTTTGGTACAGCTTTTCAGAAACACACTCTCCTTTGCCTCCTAAAAGTTCTTCAGGGTTTCTCTTCATCTCTTACCTGTAGTAGTGCCAGAAAGCAGCAAATTCCATGATCGTGAAAAATGACAGATATGGCAAGAAATATTTCTTTAAACCCCAATACCTATGTCAACGCAACCGTGAGATTTATATGTAGGGCTTGCAAACTTATGTTTTTTCTCTCTGAGATGACAGTTCCCAGAAAAAAGGAGATTATTTGAAAGTTTTAAACTATATAGGAATTTTTGATTTTTGAGGGAACTTCATGAGCCAAAACTGACAATTATTTATGAATTATCATGTGGACCTTCGGTGTGCTAAAAGAATTGCCATTTTGATTTTTATTGCTAAGGGTACACTCCACTATAATTGCAAATTAGAATATCACTACCCACCACCACACTTCAGATTTAACTGGAATTCTGTGGAATCCAATGTGAGGATTTTTTCCAAATGCATTGCACCTAGGCACTAAGTGGACTGAAGCACAATTCTGTCTGCTACATGATGAACTGAGACCGCCATGCTCAAGAAGCACAATTTCAGATACAGTACCCACATTCTATCACGACAACCTCTCCCACATCCTTATAGAGCATTCCATGCCTTAACTCTACGTGTTTCTCCCCTGTTTATAGACTCAGCTTTCCACAGCTTCAAGGAGAATGCTCTAGACAAAGCCTACCACCAGATATCAGTGGCCCTTTGTGTCCACACAGTAGTTTTGACTTACCTAAAGGAAAAACAAGCAACCCAAAAATCATAAAGAAAACTTAGTAATTTGTTAGAGTACAAAAGATTCTGCATATTTCCTCAAAATTAATAAGGAAGCCTAGCCCTTAGGACAAATTCTCTCAGCTGTATTGAGAACTTGCAATGTCAGTTCTTTTCAAATAGCTTAGTGCTTATACACACAGTGACTGTAAGCTTCCACCACGCAAAGCACATTCAATTAATATCTTACCTATTTTTCAGAATTTTTATTTAACCAGCCATGTTAAATAATGAGAAAAGAAGTGGACCTTTCTGAAAAATCCTTCAAACCACTGGCCATAAACTATATTAGTCCGCCCAAAGATGATAATATTGTCAACTTCACCTCTGACAAAATATAGTCCAGTGGCAACATTAATCTCCCAGTTAGGATGGAGTCAGCATCTAACCCTGTTTTCTTGAGCATTATTTCTGTGAGTACAAGTTCCATTCCCATATACTGAAACATTGCAGTTCAAATGCCAGTCTTACGCATGTTACTCAAAGAAAATAGAAAACATTCATGATACTTTGAAATAATGGATTTTAAAATAAATAAAAAAATGTAGCAAGTGAACCATAAAAGGCCATCAGCTATAGAACAATATAATTCATGGACATTCTGTAGAAAGTGTTTCCTGGTAAAATTAAAAAGTGGACGTGATGTAGGAACAAATTATGATAACAAGTGGCCTACAAATAGAAAAGTTATGGAAATACATACTGGGAGTAATGATGAATGTACGCAGTGTTCTCATTAGAGCCAAGTGGGCATTTCACATAATGCTTTACAGTAAATATAACTAGGTCTTCATAGGTCTATCATTTTTATTCCCTGACATACATGTACCCTTCAGGAATGAAAGTCTAAAACACCCAGACTCTTGACTTGGAAATACCATAAATTTTTTATTTGATGCTAGTTAGTATCTGATCAGAATCACAAAATCCTGAAGACAGAATTAAAATAAGAAAAAGAATATGCAAAATAAAAGGGAAAGGGAGAAATCAGTGACACACAACAAAAAAAATGAACATCAGAAATAACTATTTAAAATTCAAATAAATTTGATTTGCTATTTTACAGCTCAATTCTATAATTTACAAGAATCTTTGGCAACTTCTCATGCAACCTTCATTTTTAGAATGCTTTCATAGCTTAGTATCTTCAACAATAACTGAATTTCCTCCCATTTTACCCAGATCATTTATGACTCTTGGGGGTGGCCCTGTGCTGGATTTGATGATCCCTGTGGGTCCCTTACAACTCAATGCATTCTGTGATTCTGTGAATATGTCAAACAGCTCAGATACTTCAGAGGTCCTTGTTGGGCTTCAACAACCTTCTGCCAGCAACAAGACCAGTCACATAACTGCCATAAGGCAAAACTTCATGCAAGTTTATAAGAGGAGTTACCCAGTTTGAGACCCTCAGCTTGGTACACTTTGACTCATGCAACAGCTGTGAGTACAGATGAGGCACAGGATGAGCCCGCAGCACGTAGATGTCAATCATAAATGCTACATTCCAGGAGAGTAGCTGTGGACAGCAGCCCAGCACTTCTGTCCTTCTCAGCCACCTCTGCCTTGCACAGAGTTCAGAGGTGGGAGAGGTGTTTCACGCAAGAGAGTTGATGGTGCCACACAAGCAGAAGCATCAAATCAGGCTGAAGAAAGCAAGTCTCAGACTCAAAGCACAAAGCTCTGACTTTCTGATCCTCACCTCTACACATCACTGACTTTGATCTACATGCTATCTCAACAGAGACAGCATACACAGTTATTTGCAACCAATCCAGGTTAATAGAACCATAAAAGTTGGACACGTTATCTGTGAATTGTGCTAAACCTTCTTCTCACATTACAAAACACACATGGGACAAACACATACTGACAAAAAAAAATCCCCAAAGCAGGATCCAGACACTTCAATGACAGAAACAGATTTCTGGAACATTTTGAAAGAAAGGGAGGCACACAAAAACTATATCATATAACTTTACAGGGTGAGACATTTTTAGTAACTCCAGCTGAAAAGATATTCATCTTAAAATACTGTATTTATTCTTGGACTTCATTATCTGTAAGAACAAAATTTAAAAAAAAACTATCTAAAAATTAAGCTTCTAACAGTATAGGAGGAGAATAAACACAGTATGCAAAAACAGGCACCATGACTTTCATTGTCCCACCTCCCATCCCTAGACTGCCACATCAACCAAAATGAGGGTAGGTCCTGTTACATGCACTGACACAAGAATGATAAAGGATAAAACTGGGAGACAGGCACCAGAAGAGAGGCATGTCTGTCCCAAAAATAAGACCAAAAATGCAGAATATATATCACTGTGCAAAATATTATAAGATAAAAAGTTACGAGAAAATCTTACCTGCAACATAGTCACCAAATCCGATGGTAGTTAAAGTGATAACCACAAAGTAAATTGCATCTAGTGTGTTCCAGCCTTCTATGTGCTTGAATATAACTGCGGGAAGAGCAACAAACAGCACGCAGCCAAACAGTATGAATATTATTGTGGAAATTATGCGAATCTTTGTCTGACTCACATTCCATTTCTGGAAATAGAAGGGGAAAGAGAAGAAATCCATGGTTAATAAAACTGCACATAAGTCCACATAAATACCCATCCATCACCCCTGGTGTTAACTGCATTGCTCTAGAAGACAGTGCATTATAACTCTCAAACAGGAAAATCCAAACAAGATTTTGTTTTTGAAGAGATTTCAAAGCAAACATGACTATCCTAGGATAGTCATACTGTGGCCACATTTGTGTTCTGGGTGAGTGGCATGTATGGCATTAATTAATATTAACAGCTGATCATGCTAAAGTTTTGAGGGGGGTCTAGATATTCAAGTGACCTTCAAGCAGTGCAGGCACCTGTAATATCTCTACTTCTGTGCATCCACAAATAAGCAAACAAATAAGGTGACTTTTAACCATACAGTTCTCTCTAGTCAAGTAATTGGCTAAACACAACCATAGAAAACAGAACTGGAAGTGATGTAAGAGATCACCTTTTCCAAACCTGGTCCAAGACAAAAACAACCCCACTTAAGCCACTGCAAACACATTACTGGCCAGACATGTGATTGTGTTTAATTGCTCTTGTCATTTGAGAGTTTCCAACGTATAACTTTCATCTCAGCTCCTTCAGTTTAAGTATATTATTTATGATCTTATCCAAGGCAAATCAAAAGATCGCTAGTTTTGTCTTTCCAGCAAACTTTCACAGGTGTTTTCTTTCAGTCATATGTTCTTTAGTCCTAGTAAATTAATTTCTTTGTTTTTCTTCCCCTTTCAATTTTTGTTGTTATTATTTGGCATGAGCAAACTATCCCATGTCTCACTAAGTGTTGTACTAAAAACTAGATATGAAAAAAATAGCACAAAATAGAGTGGAAGGATCGTTTCTTATGTTTTGCCTATTATTATATTTACTTTCCTATTTATACTTTCAACTGTGATGTAGATTTTTCCACAGCAATAAGACATTAACCCATATGAGCCCCTAGAGTCTGCAGAAAGTTTCCATAAAATTGCACCTATACATCTGTAATTTACATATAATTGAATATTTTATTATTCTTTCCAATAGTACTTTGAATTTGTCCTTGAATTTCAACCTATCTATTCAGACTTCTTTTCAAAATTTTTAAGATAATTTTGAATGCTAATTCTGTCTTCCACCTTCTAGTTCTCTCCTCATCTTGAGATAATCTGTAGATTTAACGAACCAAGTTGTTAAGGTACTGTGTTGGCTACTAATATTTTCTTCTAAACTGGACCAAATCTAGAACAGACTACTGCATAGTCCCATTTGACATGGCCAACCAATTTAACATTTTACAAAAAAAGTTTTCCATCCATCCAATGCATACTGGTTCAGCTTAAAAGAAGGGAATATATAAACACAGAAACTTCCACAAAAATAGGTCAAAAATGAAATCAGATTGTTCACGGTGAAGATTTTCTTGGTTTTAAGTTTTAATGGAAATTGTATTTTACAGTCAACATGACCAAGGTCAAGCTGCTGTAACCCAAATCACGGTAGCAGTTTGGGTTATGGCAACGTAAAATTCCCTGCTCTGACACATCAGCACCTTCCAGTTTCTTAGGAGAATTAATAAATAGGATAAAGGACTGCAACTTAAAGACTAGTGTTTTCTTTCAGATGTTGTCAAAAGGGGGCAAGATACTGCTTTTTATGTTGGGGCATTCTTATTGCAGGGATACATCCATGAGGAAAAAGAAAAAAAAGGAAAATCATTATCCCTCTGAGCAAAAGAGACAGAAAAATTGATTTCAGATCTTCTACACTTTTAAGAAAAGAAAATCGGTTATAAAACCCCAGAAATTAAAAAATGTTCTTATCGAATGTTCTTGCCTTTTTTAGACAAGCCTCAGTGGATTTCTATGTTATTCACTAGTACCTTGTCTGGACCTGAACTTACAGTTCAAAGCCAAAAAAAACCATGCCTTTTCTAAAAAACACCTTTCAGACTTGTATTTAAGTATTGCATAAGGCTACTCAGCATAGGCCCAGTTTGCTTTGCTTCAAAAATAAAGCCATGTCAGACCCTTTCTATACAGAAAAGGTGTCCCCCATGAAAGATTAGGGCTTGTTGCAGAAAAACAGGCCTTCTAACACAAGCAGTGCTGATGCAAACAGAGCTACAAAGTCAAGTTGGTTACTAAGTATTCACAGCTTCAAAAATCTGTTAGTAAAATGCAACATTAATGTAATTTTGTGTGTGTGGAACACATTCTGGATTCAAGGCATTTGGTTGTTAAGAACCAGAACTTTTATCAATATCTGCACAAGCTTCTAGTCTGTTTGATGGCTCTCTTCCTCTATTGAGGCTGTGCTACTTCACATGAATGATTAAAGACTTGTAGCCAAATAAAATAAAGGGCATGATCCTGTAGTCTGTGCTAAATGGTTTAGTAGAAGAGGCTGAAAACGCCTTAAACTGTGAATACAGCCTAGTGAGACCACAAAGTGTAGTCCAATGTCAGGGGAGCACCAATAAGCTTCCTATCTTTTATCCTATCTTGCCACTGTGAATGACCAAAGCTTTAGTCACCTACAGACCCATAAACTTGGAAATCTAAGCATTCCTTGAGTATGATGGAATCTAAGCAGAGATTTTAAGAATTGTGATTTTAAGACTCAGACACAAAACATTGCTGTGAATCAATTCACAGCAATAGTAACAATTTCCATGTTACCCCTAGAGGTCCCCTCTTATATCTCTTTGAGTCACTGATTTGTTATCACAATCTGTATAAAATCCTTTAAGGTCAAGGATCACAGTAAGCTGAGGAGTACAAGGGCAAAGCAAAATTAAAATACTTTGGATCTTGTTCCTCTTCCTAGCCACTATCATTGTAGGAAATGCTGGGCTTCATAAAATAGTTTGGATCTTGTTCCTCTTCTCGGCCATAATCATTGCAGGAAATGTTTGGCTTCATCCAATCCACTCAATTAGAAGTGTACAATAACAAGTTCAGACTACGACAAGTCCTTCCCTACCTTTTGCTATACATCTGGTTGCACTGATGAGCTATACCCTGTTTTTCAGACTTTTAATTTCAATGGTTAAATTTAGAATAACAAGCAGCATGAAAAACAAACGAGGCAGCCCGCATACTCACAACGAAGGTATCTTCTACTTTGGCAATTCCTTTTCCAAAGATTGTCCCTAGTTGGTCTCCAACACCAGCCAACAGAAAACCAAACAGAGGAATTCCCAATAAGGCATAGATGATACAGAATATCTTTCCACCTTGTGTGCGTGGTGAGATGTTTCCAAAGCCTAAGTTACAAACAACTTGAGATGTTTAAAAGGTAACAGATTTTACATTACACATTTTAAAAGGACTACAGGAACAGAAGAGTTAAAAACAAGTCCTACCAGGTTAACCATATGACACAGCAAACATTGTGAAAAATTAAATGAAAATGTAGGTCATACAATCCACTCTGAGCTAAAATTAAACTGCTGAACAATTCACCAACTTATCTTCTGTGTGTTCTGTGGAGAAGAAAAACTCTGAGAAATGTTTTCTTTAATTAAATGACGGCTCTTCTTATCTACTACATGTAGTTCGTAGCAATTGGTTGTTATGCCTTAGCCTCTGCTACCTGCAAGTGTCTGCTACTGGGCTTGTAATTGGCTGCAGTACCTGTAAGCAACATACAATTTTCCTTCAGATAGGCTGAGATTCAAAGTGAAGCAGTCTAAAAAAAAAACACTTGGTTGAGCAAAACAGGGATTTCTAGCATAAATAGGACTGCTTAGATTCTTCATTATTAAAGGCTTTGGTTCTTTCATTGTTGCAAACAAATCTTAGAGAAACAGTTCACAGCTCTGTCCATTTGAAAGTGGAAATCATTTTGTCTTCACTGGCTTATGTGTAAAATAGCACCTCAAAATCCCTGAGTTGGTTCATTTGCTGCTAGTCCACTTAGAGCAGAGAAACTGAAATACAAAGAGCACAGGCCCCAGCACCCACAGAATGCCCTCAAAAATAGCTCATAAATAAGTAGCAAAATATTTTAGCATGTAATTGAGAAATTTGTTAGTGTCTTATATTTTGCATGAGATGCTCCATATACACACAAATCCTTCAATGAAAATCCATTTTTCCTGTGAATGAGATAGTAGACAAATTTTACTTTTAAAATAGCTTAGTGCTTTTTCACAATGTATTTAAATATTCTGAGCATGTTGGTTTAACATATAGGTTTTCTTTATGAAACCTATTATCCTAATTATTGGTTCTGCTCTCATGTAGGTAAGCTACACCAGAGCTTTGTTGCCAAAACTACTTTTTCCTTGCAGTACACGCAACACAAAGCTGTCCCTCGCTTAACTTGGAACAGTTTGCTCAGAGAACTGGTGCATGCCCTGTCCCTGAAAGTTTTTAAGGCCAGCGTGGATGGGTGTCTGAGGAACCTGGTCTAGTAAACGGTATCCCTGCCCATGGCAGAGATGGTTTGATCTAGATGATCTTGATCCTGCTCCTTTCCAACCCAGGCCATTCTGTGATCCTATGATTCATTAAAATAAAAATAAATCATATTGGGAATGTGTTATACCCCTAGATAATTTGCCCTAATATTGATGTTAAAATAGTCATTATATAAACAACAAATGCAATGTTGATAGAGTTCAGTTAGATAAAAGAAAGTTATCTAAAAATTTTCCCCAAATGTTGACTAATAAACCTTGTCAAACTAAACAAAAAGAGCAAAATTATAGGAAATACCAAATACAGGCTGTGGGGTCCCACAGTTTTTAAAATTTTCCCTGCACTAATATAATGAAATAAAGTCTGAATCAGGCAAATGGAAAAAAGTCACAGGAACTTTAGACTAACATAGTATGCTTCCCTAAATGAGAGTCAGGACTAAAATTACTGCTAATTATAATTCAGGAAATTTCAACTCCACTGAGTTTGCTCTGTCCCTTCATGCACCAAGGAGTAAGGACTCTTGAGTTTTAAAATAAAATTAGCTCATCACCAACCAAAAAGGGACAAACAGATCCAAGCTGTTATCATAAACATGCCTGTTTATGCATCAACAGATGCTTGAATAGTTCCAGGGTGTAATTCCTGGGAGGTCTCAATGGAATTCAGAATCAGGAATCTGGATACATCAGATTTAGAAAACTCATATTATGGGATTTGGAAATTGGTCTCTCCCTCTTTTTTTTTTTTTTTGTATGCGCTTGCTCCACAAAAGAGACGTCTTGTAATAGTGACAAAACACCAGTGCAGTGAAGCACATGCCAAGCAGGCAGTTTTTCTTGGCTTGCTTCATAAAATAAACAGGCATTCTCTGAGCATCTCACAGCTATTACAGAGACAGTTGCTCTGGAGCATGCTTCTCATCTGCTGCTAATTGGTAAGCGGACACTAAGTTCATATTCAGCTCTGTATATTCTCCTCTCTAAATTGGTTATGTCTTCCTTGAGGGAAGGGTGCTGACTCACTTCTACACTCAAATTCTTGCTTTTCATCCTAGAAACTGTCAGCTACTTTTCTTCAATAAACAACAGAAAAGGTACTGTATTATCAGTAATACTTTTTCAAAACTCTCACACATTACTGGATAAACCAACAGGGAGGAGTTTATTTGTGTCCAGATGCTCACTGAACATAATACAAACCATGGTGCTCTCAGCATAGTCGATGTACTTTAGCGACCTGATTCACCAAGGGGTTTCCATAACACAGTAATCACATTTCCTACTGTGTCATGTTTTATAACAGGCTGCTGCTGTACACCACAGCCTACTTTGTGAGTTACACAAATTGTCCTTCCATCCTACTTTCAGCTTCTCCAGTGAAAAGCTAATCCATTATTTATACAACAGGAGAGGAAACGTATTTATATTTCATATAGTTGATGTAATTCCCAAGGGACTTGTGTCAGAAAAATATTATTACTTTCTTTAAATAATAATAATTAAGACAAAGAAAATTTTGTTGCTAAGTAAAAAACAAGGAAAACTTAATTTGAGGCACAGTGTTCAGAGAGGAGCGCATGGCCACAGGAATGCCACCGTATAACTCTGCATACCACACCGCTCTTCTCCATGTGCAGGGCAGGAATGCATGGCCTCGCTGCAGTAGCTGCCTGACATGGTGTTGTCACTTCAGAGTTCTCCCTTCTGCCCCAGAGGCCAGCTTAATGTATGTCTGTGACTGTCTTGCTCACTGAGAAACCTCAGGGAATAAGCCACATCACACCATGCTCTTCTGCCTTTTCCCTGCCTTAGAGTTGCTTTGCCTAGATGGGATGTGAACAGGACACACACACTGCAGTCATAAAGGCAGCCTCAGCACCTTGGTTACTCTTCACACCTTCAGTCCTGTGCAGTTTATCACTTCCTCTGTTTCTACTAAGTGGTTCCTACTACTGGTTCCTAGAACAAGTTTCTTCCTCATATCAACTGAAAGGCTTGGTTTTGAAGTGGAAGTGAACAAAGGGCTTAATTTAAACTTGCTAAGTTTATTGGAAAGTTTCCCTCAAGGTTTTTAACCAATGCTATCTAGAGTGAACAGTACAGAGCACAAAATTTAACTTGCCAAATGAGATCAGTTTCATCCAAAATAGTGTCCTTTTCAGACAGTCCCTCCCCGATGCACCCTCCCCACTTCACTTTCATAACCAGGAGCACGATTTGCCTCCTAATTTCACCACATCTCTTTCATGTCCTGCTAAGTGCTTAGCATGCTTTTAGTGTCCAAAGGTCTCATCTCTGACAAGCAGCTGTGGACAAGAAGTGCATTTTAGAAGGAGTTTCCACCAACCCCTGACAGAATTAAGAATAAAAAGCCATTGTAAGTAGATTGTAACTAATTGCTCCACTCAACAAAATAACATATTCCACGGTTTCAACTCCAAACCCCTTAGAGCCTCTGATATTCAAATCAGATTCAAAGGGAATCTGGGTCCTCTTGGTCAGCAATAGAGGTGGAAGCAGAGCTATGCTAAATGAAAGGGAAAAAGAAAGATTTTATAGGATTCTTTTTTATTTTCATATTCTCTTTTTTGACATCTTTCTTTGAGGATAAAAGTGTCTGTAACTTTATCATCTGAAGCAGATTTGCTATTAAGCAGAAATTAATAACTTTCTTTTGCTCAAAAACAATAACAGATTTATAATTATCAATGTTTGAAGTTTCAATTTCTGGTTGAGTCTTTTTCTCCCTCATGACAAATAGCAAGTTATATTGTGAATACAGAAAAGTCTGAAATGCTATGAATTCTCATACAACTGACAAGACACTTTTGTTCAGATGATGAGTCCTTGCACTCAAACATTCATAAAAAGGAAGACTGACAATTAACTTAAAGAAATATCTTTTTTCTGTTTTAACTAGAGAAAGAGATCCCTTTGCTTTCCAGTTAACCACTAACTCAGTTCTTCAGATAGCTCTTTTAGACCCACATATTCAGAGTGGATTTAGAAAAACTCCAAATGAGCATGTTTTTCACGAAAAACTATTACTGAAACTAGTTGGCTGTAATTAAGTATTTCTCCTGTGAGAGATTATAGATGCTTTTGAGAGTTCCAGGACTAGATTTTACTTGCAAAATTGACTGGATGAGAGTGTCACTACTTATGATTAATTTATAGCAAATATCTCGAGTGAGATTGAAAGGTCTGGGGAAGTTTTGAAACATTTTCTTTCCAAACAAGAAAACATAAATTCAAGCACTAGTAAATGTTTTCTCACTGTTTTTGACATACCTCAGACTACACAAGGCATCATTCTTCAGGTATCAAATAAAACGAAAATTATGCCAAATTAATGTTACATATTTTGAGATATGAGAATCTACTCTCAGGGTAGCTTTGGATATGCAGCCCACTGATGGAACAGCTCAATACTGGAGGATAAATGATTTGCTGAGCAGGTACACTCTTAATTACACAAAAATGAATTACAGAAAGTTGTTACTGAGAAGATTTCATACACTCAGAGAAAAGGCTGAGCTCCTGGCCTGCTGAATCCCACGAGGGTGGAGCCAGGGGAAGCAGCTACCACGCCCTTGGCCTCAGCCACCGGACACTGTGTGCAACTGATGGCAGTATCACCACGGATTCGCATCCACCCTGACCCCCCAGCTCAATTACAGCGATTACCCTTTTGATACTGACTGTCAAATTGATTTTAAGAGTTCAAAAGATGCTTTTTCTAGGCCCTGAGGAGCTATCTGATGAAATCCTTATGAAAGGTACCTCACTGAATTTCTAGAAGCTAAAATGCTTTTTCCCTTTGGATGACTACTTGGGTTCAGGAGATTAGCATTTAAATACATCCCTGCCCATCAGTGCCAAAGCAAAGATGTGCACTTTATCACAGACAAATATGTCTTTTAACATAAATAGTGGTTTAGACATAATCATTAAACAAAAAGACAGTGTATGTACCCTTACTGACTATGGGGAAATCTCTGCATACACTGCAGAAACGCTATAACTTGCATGTCTGTGTTCATCGTGTGGAAAAATGCACATTTTTGCTCTGATCTCTTTTCCTTTCCTCTTCTTAACTCAGTCCTACACTTTCAAGTTTGACATATTTGTGTATACCTGTGTCATATATTTATATATTTACAAATATTTGATGGGGTTTTATGATTTTAGTTAGTACTAGTATAAGAACACTTGCAGTTTTCCATGTGACTTCCCTCTCAACACTGTGAAGTAACTAGGAAATTCCTATTCCCTTTTTGACAAGCAGGTAACTGAAGCACAGAGGGAAGGAAATTCCAAAATTCTCTATATCATTTAGGTCCATAACTCACACCAAATCCATGGGTGAGGACTATGCATTACATTGACCCCTAACGAGTAAAAGTTTGGCATCCAAAGTCTTCAAAGAACCTCAGCCAAGACCACATAGATATATGTTGTCAATATTTACAAAATCTTTGGACTGCCCTCCTGTCAGGGCCAACACAGATGCACATGTCCATTGCACATACATTCCTGAACACAGTCCAAGAGAATCTGAAGGCTGAATAAGGACAAGGATTATTCTAAAATCTAAGCACTTGGATGCATTGAACACGAATACTCTTGCTTTGAAAGTACAATATTCCCATGTTACATATATTCAAGAACTCTTTCACATGTGCACATTCTATGTGTTGCAGCCATCGCTTACAAGCTGTTGCCTGTGGATCCCATTATGAGGATGCAGAAAATGCTCCTCCATCAAGTTAATTCAATTGCATGCGCAGAAAATAATTTAATTTTTAAATTTAAGAAATTCCTGCATGAGACTTGCTGAAGAAGGAGTCCTGTGCAATAACACAGAGGTAAAGGTATCTCTGTTTTAAACAATATTCTGCTATGAAACTGAAAATCTCTACTTTACAGAAGTTGTGCATAGTTTCTTCATAGATTCATAGAATCTTTCAGGTTGTGAGAGGTCTTTAAAGACTGAGTCCATTAACCTAACACTGCCAAGCCCACCACTAAACTATGTCTCTAAGTGCCACAACTACACATCTTTTATATACCTCCAAGGGTTGGTGACTCAATCATTTCACTCACCCGCTCAAGCTCCTAGAAGACAATTCTCTAGCTTTAGTTATTGATTTGGGAACCATGTTGTCAATGAAGTACTGCTGTTTATTTGGTATTTGTTATTCTCTGGAATCCAACCTACAAAATTCTTGTTTTTAGTACTAATACAAAATTCCATGTTGCAAACCTGTAAATATATTATTTTGAAGACTATGATGTTGCAGCTTAAGGCTGGAAAAAAGACATTTTATTAAAAAAACCTCTCTCAATTACCAAACCCCCTCTTTAAACTAGGAATAATAACGGGAAAACCTATACTGACATTAATAAAATGTCAAGAACTGACAAGACAGCGACTGATCTCCTTTCAGTGGTTTCTTTTCATCTGTGTTCTGTGGGAGCAGTAATCAAATCAATAAAACTTCTTTTAAAAGAACAGGCTATAAATATTCATAAAAAATAAGTTTCCTTCAAGTCAAGTCAAAGTGTTGTGCTAGAGAGGTGAAGGAGCATTGAAAGGAAAGTCTCTGTATGGATACAGAAGCTGTTGCAGTATTGAATAACCCACATTCAGTTGCTAAGGCAATTTCTGAAGGAACTGGGTAATAACTGCTAAAATACTTTTAAAAGCTTAACCATTAATTCAGATAACTCTGCCTCCCAGTACAGCTGTCACTTTGCCCACTAAAGAGTATGTACATCTCATCAGTAGTAGGACTTCTCTCCCTTTTTCAATTATTTCCTTTTGTTGTTGCTTTTGTTGTTATTGCTTGCAATATTTTTACCTCTAATTCTTATACTAGAAATATTGAATCAGATCCAAAACTCAAAAACTCCCACTTGCTTTTTTCCTCTAAGCAAGATTGCTCCATGGGAGCAAGATGCCTGGCTAACACGGCTGGCAAAAACATGATCTACTTTAAATGAAAAAATTAATACTTAACAATATCATGAAACTTTTACTACCCCCATATTCTTATCAAGTGTAAATCTATATCAAATGTGACAAAGTGACACTCATTCTGCACAAAAAGTCAACAGAAATATCAATGTGTAGATAAAATAAATTAAGCCAGGTGGTCCACAGAAAAACAAAAACTGTGAATTTTAGATGTACTGACAGAAACAGTACATGTACAATTTTTCTGATGCTGCAATTTTTATGGAAATCTGAAACAACTTTTTTTTTCTAGAGTTTGGGGGCTTTCTTTCAATATCTTTCCTTTTTGTTCCCTATAAGTAATTGAAGAAACAGGCTTGCATTTTTGTTTACAAATAAATCAGTTCTTGCTGCTGGGTAAAGCAAGTTTTGCTGGCCTCTCCATCCCAGGGGCAAAGCAATCCGCTTTCTTTCCAGCAGAGTGAAAAACTACCCTGCCTCTACATGTTTCTGTCTTTCCTACATATAATAAAATGTAGCAGAAGTGTTAGCAAATTAAAGCTGTGGTAGACTTACAGAAACAAATGAGATGGGAACAGCTAAAGCATGTCAAGTCTCCAGCACTTGGCTTTTCTCTCCAGGAGCACTGCTATTCCCAGAGATGAGGGCATCCAGTTTCCCATAAAATACGTTCTGTGCTAGCACAGGTGCTCTGTGAACACACCTGGGTTAAGTGAAGCCACACATTTAAAACAAGAACTAAAAACCCCATGATCAGCAGACTTGTTAAGCTCAGATCATGTTAAGCTGATACAAATGGGCAAAGTGAATGCAGGTACCCTGACCTATCAGGTAAGCTATAATTTTCTTTCCTGTTTTAAACTTTTCTTCATGCACCCTATTTCACTTCAGGAGACCTTTCCCCAGGTCTGTGTTCAAAAATACAATAATTTTTCCTCAGCAATTTTTTCTTTCTGTATCTATTCTTGCTTATATGCTGCACATACACAGCCCATGTATCCAGACCATTTACCCTGAATCAGAGATAGGCAGAGAAATTCTGGCAAAGAGAGAGCTGTACAGGGGACAGTGCAAGGAGACTGCCAGGAAAGAGAAACTCCTTATTTACACATAAGTACGCAGTTGTTTAATCTTAGTGAGACAGGTAGGAAGAAGGGCTCTTCAAGAGAAAATACGTATAAACACGTTATTTTGCACATGTCAAATAGCCACGTACTTCATTACTAATAAAAATGCTTCTTGATGCCGTCCTGACACATACTAGCATATTATAAAACAATTCCCTCAAAAATTTAAGGTTAAAAAAGAAGGGACACTGCCACATTTCTAGAAGAAAAAGGTCTGAAGATCTTTATTCATGGTATTATTTTCTTATTAAAAAATATATTTTTTTGTCAGTGAGGCTCACCATCAAGTACATAAAAGTGTGAAGATAGTATTCTATTTTTCTTTTTCTTTTCTTTTTTTTTTTCTTGAGAAATCTTTCCAATTAGGACTAATGTGAAATCTTAAAAGAAGACAAAATGAACAACCATGCATAAATAACTTCTACTGACTTCACACTTTAAACTTCTAGCTACTTATGTGTTATATTTCTGATTCAGCAAAGCAAGTAACATGTTTAACTTTCAATGTTACCTGAACAGAGATAAATTTAAACATTTTTAAATAACTGCAAGTTTACTCATTCTGTCAGCATATACACCTGCAAAGATGAACAAGCATATGTACTTTTTCAAATTAAATTCTTTAAAGATTTTCAATTGACTTTTCAACACTCTCATGATGTGGCAGAAATCAATCCTGCAAATCACACTGTCACCAGGTCTTTAATTTCCCAGAATGTCACACTATGCAACAAAAGATTTTTGATAAAATGTCATTATCCAAGCATTTCAAGAAAGTGCAATTACAAGACTGCAGAAATATTTTAAATCCTTCAAAGGAACAAGAATTAATTTCTGCTTCCACAGTTTTTAGTGACTTAAAACTCTGCAGGTGTGTGGGTTTTTCCTTTGCAGAGAGAGTTCAGCAGAAGACAGTGGAAGATGAGCACTCTGTACCTCATCAGCATCCTATCAACCCTCAGTACAACTCCATGCCCTCATCCAAGCCACTTGGTGAACCATCACTTTAGAGATTCTCATGTGATTCTTCGACAAAGAGAGCAGTCTAAATATACGGATTTACAGAAAAGATAAATTTCTCATAAAAGTTTGTGATTCTAAGCAAAAGTTCCTAATGGATCAGTAATTGAACATAAATTTACCTCTGTATTATTCTGTGCAGTGCAAAATAAATCCCAAATTTCATGCTTTTAGTTCACTGAAATATTTTGTTTACATTCCCAGCTTGCTTTTTCAAGAAGCCATTGTGATTTACAGTAGAAAGGAATTTCAGCATGTAGAAAAATCACGAGCAATTATTTTCTTCACACTGTCCTATTAAGTATACAGGATATGATTTTTCTTTCACAAAGTAAGTGGAGTCTTTTAGAAATCTCTAATCATCTCACCTGTGCATAAGAAAGTAATTCAAACTGAGACAGAATACTTCATGAGACAGAGATTAAGGCTTTCAGCTAAAGAACTCCCACTTATATAATCTTGTATTTCAGTTCACGGGGGAAAAGAAACACTAAAAAAAATATATATAAAAATTAACCACATGTAAAGATACTTCTCAAGCGTTATTTCACTTCTTTTCCTACTCTCCAAAGGCCTAAGATGGAATACAAACAGCTGAGTTAGTGTAGGCTAAGCCATCTGCCTCTGCAAACACAGCTCTGAGGCTTTCTTGGACTACGGGATATGTATATAGCCTCCTGAACTCAGGTATGAAATATGGTCTCAGTTAGACCAATCCCACAAATATAGAGTAAGAAAATATACATTTATTAAACAAAGGGAAAATCTAAAGGGAAATAACTTAAGATTTTGACATCTTAAAAAGCACAGATCATCAGCTCACACATTTAGTGCTTCTCTCCCTCATGGCTGTGAGGCACAAGACACAACCCATCTCTTCCCTGGTTTTCCCAAAAGACTTCCAGGTATTCCCCACAACCTCATGGAGATCCTTGTTGAGACTATCAGCCTTCTGTCCTATTTAAATCTAGAGTACCTGAGGGCATTTCACACCCTGCAGGATCTGACAGCCCACATGAAAGCAAGTGATGACCCAGGGAAGACACCCAGAAGCAAACCAAGTCCTGGACTACATTACCACTGCCAAACCGAAAATGGAGTCAGAAAAGGAAAGATGGCCTTTGGGGAGTGCATATTGATGTCTTTCAACATAAAAGTTTTAGGTTTAATGGATGAAGGTTTTATCTAGTTCCTACTTTGAACAAGCATTTTAGCCAGTTTTAAAACACAAAAGCACGTGTTTACTTTTTTCTCTGTGTTTCCTTAAGTGTTAGCATGCCTTCTGAAAGCACCAGCTCCCTTTTCATCAAAAGCACAATATCTCTTTGAACTGAAAGACAAGTAAAACTTTTTCCTGAATAAAATAATATTACTTCTTTTCTCCTAAAACATGAAAGCATATAGAGATACAGACAGCATAGCAGTTATGCAAGCTAAGGACAGTAAATCTTAATGGCTTTTAAATAGAACTGTTGCTTGACTGAGAAGAGGACAGTTACATTAAAGCATACTTTATGCCCTTATTCAACCTTAAAAAATTAAAAGTAAGATGAATATAAAAAGAGTAAGATTCTTAATAGGATTTTTAGCAGATGGTATATATTGATATTCATTTTTCTGTTGTTATTATTGCATTCCGAAATGCATTGCAGAAACACATGTGCTAGTTAGCCCCACTGAAAGTCACTACTATTCCATTACTTTCAGAATAAGCAAACAGTTGCTCAGATTCATCCTTATAGGGTTTTTATCAATCTTTTAGCTGCTGTGAATTCTGTATTAGTTACTTCAGTTTGAAACAGCAAATGCATGGAATTTCAGAAAAAAATCCTATATAAAGAAAAAAATCTGCACTCATTATCTTCAAATGCATTTTGTCCTTTCACACAGAAAATAATTGCTAGAAAAAAAATTTATATTCTATCTACTTTCTCCAAAAGTTTCCATTTTTATTCAGGAATATATGATCCTGAAAAATCACACCAACATAACCAAGACTGTCTATCTTGAAGGGTTTATAGAAGAAACCAAATGCTGCAAATTAGTTTCTTTATATTTTTTGGCAAATAATAACAGTTGATTTTGCAGAAGCCTGCATAACAACCACAGAGAATACAAAGCAATATATACTTTCACTAATATTATTTGCTTTATATTCAGCTTGAACAAGGAAATTAGAGTAGCTAGTTTGTGTCCAAATATGAAAACAAAATTAACTCCCATTTTATTTAAATGGAATTATCATGGAAAGGTACTACTCTAAATATTTTGTAACTCCATCTGCTTTTGCTTACAGGATCTCATTTTCCTCAAACAGCCAGAATGGAACCTAACTGGGATGAGAACTGGGAAAACAGTGAATGTTTAAAAAAATCCCACCCAAAGCCTACATTAATTTGTTTTCACTACGTTGTCGAATTCTACTGGATACTATTCATCAAGAAAAATCAGATGATGACAGTTAATTTTGCAGCAAGTAACTAAACTATTACGAACTGAAGCCTGTCAATTTTTAGCTTACTTTAACCAGGATTTCTTTTCTGAGACTAGAAATATTTGTAAGAGTCTTCTCTATCAGCTTGGTATATTTCGCAGCTTCATCTGTCAACACAAAAATGGGGCAAAAAAGTGTTTGTTGTCATTTTGTTTTTTCAGTATGGCTCTGTTACTCTTGGTAGAAAAAGAACCATTGAATGAATTATTTATGTTTACACATAAACAGATGGAAGCAAAATGACCTGGCAATATGCACAGGCAGCCCAGAAAGCCAAACTGTATCCTGGGCTGCATCAAAACAAGCATGACCAGCAGCAGGTCAAGGGAGTTGATTCTCCCCCTCTACCCATGAGACCCCTCCTGAAGTACTGCATCCATCTCTGGGGACCCCAACAGGGGGATGTGCAAGTGCAAATCTAGAGGAGGCCATGTAGACAATCAGTGAGCTGAAGCACCTCTTTTATGTAAAGAGGTTGAGAGAGCTGGAGTTGTTTAGCCTGGAGAAAAGAAGGCTCCAAGGAGACTTTATAGTACCTTCCAATACCTAAAGTGGGTCTACAAGAAAGCTGGAGAGGGACTTTTTGCAAGGGCAGGTAGTGATAGGACAAGGGGGTGTGGTTTTAAACTGAAAGAGGGTAGGTTTAGATTAGATATTAGGAAGAACTTTTCTGTGAAAATGGTGAGGCACTGGAACACAATGCTAAGAGAAGTTGTGGATGCCTTATCCCTGGCTGTGTTCAAGGCCAGCTTGGATGAGGCTCTGAGCAACCTGGTCTAGTGGAAGGTGTCTCTGCCCATGGCAGGGGCAAGTTGGAACTAACTAATTTTAAGGTCCCTTCCAACTCAAACCATTCTATGATTCTACAAATTTTATGTCTATTCATATTGCTAAAGTAGGATTCAACAGTGCGAGTCTTCTGATTCCTTTCTTTACAATATTTATCATCTGGCATTTTAAATTTTTCCACTCCAAAAAAAATACCTTTAGGCTCTCATCTGGCTACTTAAGACATTAATGAAAACCCTACTACACCCCAGGTGTTTATGTTGAAGTTAAAGGAATGTATATTTTCCTCACAAAATAAGACCACAACATTAACTGCATTCTGTGGTCCAATGTACATTAGCTCCAACCAAAAGGATTAAACTCTGGGACCTACAGGTTTCCCATACTGTAGTTTCTGAAATCCACCTAAAGTAGTACAGTCTCATACTGCAAGAATTATAAGTGCATGGATGGTCATAACAATTCTTCCAGATGGGACTGTTGGCAATTTGGGTTACTTGATAGTTGGAGACTAGAGCACTAGATACATAAAAATCACAAACAATCAGACTAGAAATATTTTTTCTTAACAATTCTATGTAATTTAATTTATGCTAAGTTCTACAACTTAGAGGGATCAAAATAGGTAAAAAGTTTTGAACCTAAATAAATCCTTAATGAAATGCCTACAGATGAAACCTGTTCTCCAAAGAAATACTGTTCCCAAATGCATTCTTCAGTGGAATAAAATGGTTATATATGCATTCTAGAGTAGAGCTGAATGATCCAAAGCTGCCTTTAGTTGAAATAGCCATTATAAATAGACACAGGACCACATACAATACAACCACACTCAGGAAACACAGAGAACATAAAAAGATTCTACATAATAGTATCGTATTCTTTTCATGTCTTCAATTATACTAATGTAGCATACACACAAAAATTAATTAGGTGCAACAGATGTACCTTTCCTTCTTGTTACTTGCTCCAAGAAAATTCCTTCAGAAATTACCTAATGTTAAATCAAAGTGTTCCAGAAATACAGTAACAGTAACTTTTATGAATCCATATTGGTCCTGAAAGTGAAATTTCAGGTTACTTGGGATGATGAGATGCCTAAGTACTTAAACACCACAAGATGTTGATCATGAAACACAAACCACCTTCCTTATCTTGAGAAGATTTTTTCCAATTAAAATGTAAATCAACTACCAGAATATTATAACAATTTTTCACAGATAACACTGGAAAAATAATCTACTTTTGAAGTTAAGTATATTTTCAGATGTATATTGACAAAAAAAGAAAGTTAGAACAATTTTAAATATACATTTAACCATCTCAAAATAGGTAACACTCCTCCCAGTTCTTCTTCAAGCAAAGAATATACTGTGACCTGAAAATAAATGTATCCAATACTACAGAGAGAGTAGCTGGCTCTATATATCACAGTTCTTTTCCTGCACATTTTTTAAAAAGTTACTGCATATGACTAAGCCACTTGATGCTACCACTTCTATCCTAAACAATAGCCTCCAGATGCTCATTTTCGTATATCAGTAGAACTGGAGGAATAAAATATAAATCATAAATGTGATAGCTCCAGTGGAGAAATACAGTGTGTGTTAACAGAAGCTGGCATAGATCTTTCCAGTGCAGCCCTCTTCAGCTGAAAACTACATTGTGTGCCTCAGCTGTGTTGTTCAGCCCTGTATTCATAAACCCTTGGTAAACACTACAGAGTCCTAATAAACATCCAGTGCACAGCCAGACTTTCCTACTGTTTCCCATTGTTGCCATAATTTTGATGAACTGAAAATCTAGAAACTACTACACAAACTGAACAACTGAACAATTCAGAATAGGAAATACAGGTTTCCACAGAAAAATATCCCCAAACCCAAAGTTTTCTCCAGATAGCGTATAATCTTTCCACATGGCAGCATTTAGCCACGAAAAACTTAATTTCTTACTTGGCACCAATATTCTTGGATGCAGGCTTGCCTGTAACAATGGTGGAAGACCAGGAGAAACTAGGCAAGATTGTTCTCAAATCAGCTCGACAGTGAAGAAAATTCAAACAAAATTTTTAGGATTTTACTTAGATCTACACATTTCTCGGAGTGGTTAATGTTTCCCTTTTACTATGACTCATTTTAACTCTATCATTCTCAAGCTGATTTGAGAAGGAATACCTCCCCACAAAGTTATTGTCATGCATATGAAAAACACAGACCTCAAAAGTGAATATATAGCCTGGCCTTTTGACGGCTATGTAATAAAATTAAGAATATAAATTGTAATGCAATCTCTTCCTGTAAGAGCTCCCTGATGAACAAAATCAGCTATTTAAAATTTCTCCACATTGTTCATGCACAAAAAGTAAGCCAGACACACTGCTAACTCTGTTCCTCTTTTTCAGGGAAGCCACATGACTGTGTCCGTTTTATCCCCCACATTTCTAATCAGGTACAAAGGTTACATCTGCTCACTCACCATCCTCAATTTTACTATCCACATAACTGTTTCTGGCCTCAGCTATAAGCTACTCCTGTGCTCCTTATCTTCAATAACGTGAAGGAGGAAACTGCATCTTTTAGCAAAGTGACATGAAACGTCCCAGCTGAGGAGCCTTGAAACTTCAGAATATGAACAGCAGAAGGAAAAAAGAAAAGGGTTTTTTTTCACCCACAGTCAGTGAGCTAACTTTCTTTTACTTTCTCTCACATTCCTTTCATACACCCCCTTCAAAGAAGATTGACAAACTCTTGAGCACCACAATAAAACCTCTCTGACCAGAAACATGAGCCCCACCAGGGCTCAGCTGGAGGCTCTGACTGCAGTATGACTCCTCTGCAAAGTTGATAAGACATTATTTTATAGAAGATGAATATATTTAGTATTTCTACCAGAGATTAGACCTCCATAAGCTAGAACCCTGCTCAGGCCTCCCAAAACTCTTGAGAAATCCCTGAGAGACATTGCATAACACTACATTATTCTCAAATGGAGTGATTATATGCATCCAAGATCACTGCTGCTATCACTCAAACCCAAAAAACCTGAAAGTCAGGCTTACTTGTCACTCAAGAGCTTCGGAAAGAACCAAACTGCAGAACGTGAAGTACCCCACACCCCTCCCACCAGGCAGGGAAGTATCAGAGCAATGAGGAGAGGACCAAAGGTGTCACCTCATCACCACCACAAGCTACTGGCTCACACAGCCTTGGTGCAGCCATTTGGCTGTGAAATCACCCATTACCCCAGTTCAGAATGGAACTTTAGACACCAGAGGTTTTAAATCAGTGTCCACTTCTATATACCAGCTGAAGGGATCGTTTTTGTCCTCATATCCCAGAGACAAATACATTCAATGGACATTATACCTCAATCACCAAGGTATATCAGCTGCATGTGAAGTAATGTTCAAAACACCACCCAGAAGGTGATCTTAGGCAAAAAATGAATAAAAGAGAGCTCTGATTTCTCACAGCTAGTCAGTCTTTCTCCTTTTTGCATCAAGTTGAAGAGAAATTTCTGCAAGAACAGAAGTTGTTAACACACACTTATTTATCTGGAGGTGGGAACAATAAATGACTACTAGAAGTTAAAGCCATATATTTTTTGTAGAAATGCCAGTATATATATATTTAAAAGACTTTGATGCAAATACACGTGTAAACATACGCTCATACCTTTAAATATGCATTATTTGTGCAGTTAGAGAATAAAAAATTTTATCATACACAGATTGTGTTATACTGTTCTTTCTACTGCATGGCTGAGCCAAATATTAGGAAGTCTTCATATTCTTATATACAACAAGGCATATTTTTCTGGAGGCCTTTCGCTGTTCCAGTTAAGTTATTTTAACTCCCATGAGCTCTGAGCAAACTGAGGTAAGTTATGAGAACCCCTCTGGCTGCCCTACAACACAGTTACCATGAACTCAATTGTTCCACTGTTAGAACAGGTAAGAGAATCTCCAAAACCTGTCAGTGTAAGAGTACCTTACTAAGTGGACTTGAAACCTTTCTATACAAAAGGACAAAGATTAGCAGGCAATACTTTAACAGCATCAAACCAAACTCATCAAAATCTAAAGTATAAATGAGAGAAAACTAGAATGGCATAGATTCGAAGAAACAAAGAATACACACAGCCAAGAAACCCAGATGTAGTTTCAGTAAAACTACCTTTACGCTGGACCCTGGTGGTATTGCTCAGATTGAAGGAAAAAAATTTAATATTATTTTTTCCAGCATATTTTAATTAATTTGTATTACTATTACCAGAGTGCCTCACAGGAAGGACAAAATGTCATGATTACAGAAAGACTTGAGAAGCATATGTCTCTACCATCAATCGAAACCAGAAGAGTGGAAAATTCTGGGGTTAGACATTAGTGAATTCACAAATATTGTATACAGGAGTACCACCTGGATGGTAAACATGTTGTCTTCTAGCCTCAAAATCATCCCTTTTCCACAGGAATCCTCCTGTGGAAACATAGAGAGCTTCCTGTGACACATAGAGAGCTTCCTCATGCCTCTCAAATCAGGCATACACACAGACATTTGTAGGCTCAGGACCTAACATTTTAACACACCACATGTCACACAGGCATTATTTTTAAATTTTCATGGTTGGATATGATTCCATCCTGTTTAGATTTACTGGTTGTATGTATCAATACTGTCAAATATTGTTAAATCTGGTTTTCTCTCTGGAATCTTTGCATTATTCTGTGTCCAATGGTTCCTCATCAATAAAGCATTCCCCATCCCAGCTGCTTTCTCAGCTTCTCCTGCTATGAATTTTTGGTGTTAGTTAATAAGCAGATCTCTGTGGGAGCATTTTCACAGAGGACTGCAGTTGAAATTTCCATCCTTTCTCTGCGTGACTATTTAGCAACATGCTGTTCTACCAGACATCTGGCAATTTTTTGTATCTTCTAACAGCTTTCAATACTTCCTGCCTCTATTCCATCATTAGATAGGTGCTTTAAGTAGACCAAAAAAAATTTTCCTTTGAAAAATCTTGAACTTTCTGGATAAGGATGAGAATGAAGTAGTTCAGTCTTTACATCCAGCACATGGACCATCTTGCAACGGTAGGAGTGCATGGCCAGATAGTGGCAAGATGCCATGACAGATTTATTACCCATCTCAAACACATCACAGCACGTATCCTCAGCAAAGATACATTGCTCACTGTTGCATGCATCCTGGTTGGCAGGGGACACACACATGCCCAGGACTGACAGGCAACTTCCATAATAGGTGACATTATACATTCGTATACATACACATGCACTCAGACATCTGCCAACAGCAGGGTTTACAAAGCACCACAGTGTAAAACCTCCCACTCAAACATGATGGGTTTGTTTCTGTCAGGTCAAGTACGACACTTCTCGATGTTAATGAGAGCTGAATATGGGTCCCATCATATCATCAATATTATTGCTAGTACTAAGGGAAAGTCCCTGTGTTTCTTCCTTTGATTCCCACCTCTATTGTCCTGTGCAGAGCACAGGAAAGGACTTGTTCAGCCAGGCAGAGCCTGGAGAAGGGATGCCACTAACATTAAAGCCAACATATTACAAATTATTTTCTTGATTGACAAATAATTTTGAGTGCATTGTTACATGTTGTATATCTAAATTCATTTATTCTGAGATTTATCTCTTATTTTAGGCATATTACAGAAAGGATTATTATTTTTAATTGATCTCTATGAGTTACCACTCACAGAGAAATATTAGAAAACCAGTAAGTTTGGAGTGTTCTAAATATCAAACATAAAACATGGTGTGAGAAAAAAAAAAGAGTAGCACAGATGGGTCTTTACACTTGCACTGTCAGTTCCATGCTTGATATTTGTATGATGATCCAGTAGCATATCAATATGGAAATCTTATTTCCAAGATTAAGTGAAAACTATGCAAATTTTAAAAAGTGTTTTGTTATCTGAGTGAAGATGTCCCCCAGTATTTGCAAGATTGTTCAAATATTTCATAGAGAGGCCTTTTATAAGTAGGATGATAAAAGAACATAAGTGAGGTAAAATGATAGAAAAGCAAAATGTCTTTGAGTACAGCATTGGATACAATTAGAAAAACAACAGTATTTTGGGTAAATGAGGCCTTTCTCAGCTATGCTCCAAAAGCTTATCAGTTCTTCCAGCTGTTCTGAGTGGCTTTGGTAGAAGAAAGTGCTTTTTCCTACAGATTATGCCTCTTCTGACAAAGAAGTAATCACCTGTTATTGAATTCTAGTGATGTTACAGTAATTTTTCTCAATCATAATTTTCTGTGCTTTTTATTAATACATAGTAAAAAATCCCCACAAAATGCATTCTTCCAAACTCCTAATAGATCAAAGTAATAGTGATCATATCCTACTAGAATCTACTCTTGCATACAACTATACCCATGTTTATGAACTGCCTCCACTAGGCTCATCTGAGAAGTCTTTTAATTTTAAAGATAATTTAAAATTTAATTTTAAAAGAATTTTTAAAATTCCCAATTTTTTTCCTGTCTATCTCTCCTTTCCTATTGTTTTCACTGATCTCCAAAGGTGTTTTTAAACTCTGTAACTCTCTGTATTGTACAGGATTGAATATTTTCCATACTACATTATCATACAGGTTCATCAAGCTCTCTACCACTGAGGCAACTTTGAAGGATGGTAGAACATGGCATAACATAGTACACCTCTCCTACTGTGCTTGAAGGAACTGTACTCTTGCCTTCTCTAACTCATAATTAGTTCAATGAAACAAAAAAGTTGAACTTAAGATACCAAATGATAATTTCTGTTGTAAGCTATAAAAAATCAAGCTCCAAGACCAGGTATCTGCCACCTACACTTTCTGCAACTCCACCCTTTAAAATGCAGAACAGTCCTTGGTCTCTGCAACACATTGATGTTTCTTCGTACAAAAATCCTGCAAAAACTCTAAAAACACCTGCACAAGGTCCCAGAGAATCTGACAATGTACACTTGGACATGAAAGCAGTTCAGGTTTCTTACCCCACTAGTGAAGTACTCCATGCAAACATTTGTCTCTCCTACAAATAAGTAAAAGAAAATGAAACAAAAGAAGGAAAGGTTGGTATCTTACCTCTATATTAACCCAAAATCAACTGGGATATTAACATTTTTTCCTATTTAAGCCAGACCTACCAAAACCCCTCTGTAGCTTCAGAGGTACCTGTGAATCTATATATTTTACAAGACACCTTGCAATGATATCTCTAATTCTTGAATTTCAGTATCTTCACTCTCATCTGACACTATTTTGAGATTAATATTCTACCAGCAGCAATTGCTCAGTTATAATGTGTGTGCATTTCTGACAGCACTGACTCATTTCTTCTCTAATTATTGCTGCAGATTCACACTGGCTACTGTTCCTTTTACCCAATCACTAGAAAAGCTTAGCCTGAAAATTTCAAGATAAAAACACAGAGCTAAAAGTACAGAATAACGACTTCTCCAAGCCTTCACTGACCTGTAGTGGACAAAAGGGTCTGTTGGTTTAGTTGAACAATCAAATCTACGTTTCATATTTGTCTGCAGACGTGAAAATTCTGAACAATTTAACAGCAATGACTAATTAGCCATCAGAAGTTCAGACGAGAACATGCCATTCTTCAAGTACAGATTTAAAAGCTATTTACTAGGACAAAAAATATACTAATAGGAATCCGTCATAAGTCATTACAAATTTATAGATGTCTCTTCATACAGATGATCCACAAACCATCTCACAGCAAAATAAGCTATCTTAGGCAAATGCAAACCTAAATTACATTTTTATGTAGCCTAAGAAAACACTGCTTCAGGGCTCAACTGAAGCTAAATAAATCACATAATGAGACACAAAAATTAAAAATTTCTCAGTCTGGATGATCTGTAATGGATCAGTGAATCAGATAATGGATTCTTGTTCTGGTAAGCACATTTTCTCTGGCCAGTTCTTAACCAGACAGTAGACATATGGTCAGAAAAGTTCTTTCTCAGGCTGTCAAATTACACTTTCCAATTACCCTGTCCAAAGCACGGAGCAAAATTTACAGGCCCTAATATATGTCCTTTCATATCCACCATTCTTTCTTCTGTTGGGGAAAAATTAGACCAAGCCAGAGAGCAAAAGTTTCTTTGTCTGCACAAGGGGCACTGCCATGACTGTCAGTGCCCTAACGCTTGCCAAATTCTAGCAAATGTATCTTCATGCACCCATTTCTCCAAGTAGTAATCACAGTTGTTCAACAAGCTCAAATGCTGGGGCTTTTTTTGTTTGTTTGTTTGTTTGTTGCAAATAATCTGCATTTCTCTACGAGAGTGAAGTGGTGCAATGAAAGTACGAATTGGTATCTCCAGGTCAGTTTGAAAAGGAGAAACATTTTAACCCAGCAACAATGCTGGCAGATTTCTGAAAGCATTTGGTGACATCAAATGGGTTTCAGCATATACTGGTCAAGAATGGGAACAGACTGCCCAGGGAAGTAATGGAATCACTGTCCTGGAAGTGTTCAAAAAACACTTGTGGCACTTGGAAACATGGTTTAGTGACCAACATGTCAGTACTAGGTTAATGCTTAGACTAGATAGATCTTGGAGGTCTCTTCCAACCTTAATGATTCTATAATTCTATGATTCTATATTTATGTCTAAATCTAAGACTACATTAAGACTGCCAACGTAAGTTTAGAGTGAGTGCCAACGATATATAATCAAAGACCTTTTTAGGCCATTAGAATTCATGGTGTTACCCCCTACAGAGATTGTTACTTACTTAAAAGTTGAAATGAGATACTCTAATAGCCTATGACATTACTTGATCTTATTTAGCTAAAAAATTATAGAATAAGATTAAAAGATCCACCACTACAGCAAAAAAATTTCCAGTCTTTTTAAGTTAGTCTGTTGTGGGGTTTTTAAAATAATACTCAAATACCACATAAAATTAGATTATGCAAATTGGAACCAGTACAGATCCTTAATCCGAGAGAACTTTGATGCTGAAATATTTTTTGATTGCAGAGATAGGAAATAAAAATTAGAAGTTTTAACTGCATAATGCAAGATGTCTCTCTAACATGTCATCAGTTAAACTGAGAAATACTGACACTTGGGATGCTTGATCACGTTGTTACCATTAGGACCCAAAATACTTGCTTCAAAGAGCTTGTTATCTAAATAAACAAGACAGACAAAACAACACAACAGCACAGAGACCAGCACAGGATGGCAAGCACCATGCTGGTTCCACAATTATTTGTTTGCTGTGATGCATCATGCAGCAAAAAAGCCTCAAAGACCTGTGAGCTGAAGTCATCCTTCCATCTAACCATGTTTTCCCTAATAACTGTTTCATGCCACACCATCCAAAGAATGAAGGCAAACTGAGCAAGTCATTACTAATACAGAATGCAATGATATAATTTCATAATCAAAGTCAGCAAAAATTACAAGTGAATGAATAATCCTCACTACAGCTAATTCTAGTGGCAGAAAAGCTAAAAAAGACAACTAAAATATTGTGAATTTGGAAAAGAAGAAACGGCAGCTGAAGAAAAGAGGAGGGAATTTCCTTCCTATGCAGTCTCTTCAGACAGCAGAAGTCTTCACAGGATAACAAGATGTTAACGTATACTAAAAGGAACCTGATCTTTCAAGTATCAAAGACACTATCAAGTATAGAAAAGAAAAAACTTTTTTCAACTAAGTTGCAGAACTAACCTCAGTAACAGAAAAGAGTTTATTTGTTAGGCCCACAAGCAGCACGTGTCGCCAATCCATTCTTGAGAGGTATTTAATTAAGATTCAACACCTGGAAGGAAGTGAGATGAAAAATCTATACAGCAAAATGTGATGACAACAAGGAAGCAATTATTCCAAAGTTACAGCTGGACACTGGCTGTCAGAAACAAGAAATGGCCTAAGAGCAGCCTACTTAATTCTTCCATTTGGTTACAACTTCAGGCAACTTCGTGACATTCTGGTAGATAAGAAAAACCATCAATGTTTTAAAATCATGTCATATTTAACCAGATTTAGTTTTAAAACTGGATTCTAGAACTTAAAACATACATTTTATAGAGAATAACAAATTGTGGGAAATGAAAAATGAAGTTATATTCAAAGCATTAAAAGCTACCTTAGCATAGATGGATTCTATAAAGTATTTAAATTCTCAAGGTTGGAATTCTTTTTCTACTTACACTGACTGATACTTTCCACTTATTCATCTAAATATTAAAATAAGGGTCCCATACCCACAGTATCTGAGCATATTAAAATACTGATTTCAGATTGACAACTGGTTTTGAGTAAGGATCCCTGCAGGTAAGGGAGACTAACTGGGACCATGATTACTACCAAATTTTTGTCCAGTGAGTGAGACTTGAATTTACAAAGTCTGTGTTGTTGCTGAGAAGCAACTACAGCAAAGATGTCCAAATGAAGTAATGTCTTGTCTTTAATTATACTTGGCTTTCTCTATGCTCTGATTACTGGTCCAGCAAAACAAATCAGAATCCCACACAAGTGCAGAAAAGAGAGGAAAGCACATCTCCAGTGAAGTTACAACAGGAAAACAATCTGCAGATTTGTCCCCACAGAACCAAAAATCCAAACACGTAGATGCTAATTTCTTACAAACATCCAAGAGTATTTCTAACTACTTCACTTAGACAAACCCAACCAAATAGAGACATAAAAAAATCAATCAGAGCCTTCCTGAGCTAGAATAGGATGATTTTTACAAAGCAAATTAGCTAGAAGGAAGATGTTATTCTTCTCAATCCTGCTGTGCAAGCCCAGACTAAAATTTTAACCATTAGTAGTCAATATGAGAACACCCTGAGAAAGAGAGTAAGTCATATGTTTTACAGGCTAATAGCTGCATTACCACACAATTTATTTGCTTTCAGCTAGTATGCAGCAGACAATTATGCTTCCTTTAGCTTACATCATATTTTTTTCACACTGGAAAAGCATCTATTCATTGGTGAAACTCAGCATGACCAGAAGAAGGTAGATAATGCACATATAGGGCTTTTCCAGACTATTACTTAAATTATGCACAAGTCTTTTTTACTACCTATCTTACTATTAACTTGCAATTAACGTGTGTCTTCTGTAACTGCCTGCTTCAGCCAAATGAAAAACTGAAGTCCTCAGACTTTTCATCTTAAGCACATGCAGATCACATGCACATTACTGTAGAAATAAACTTGTACTGCTGAAAAATATGGATATCTAACACACACTGAGATGTGAACTAGAACTTTGCTCGCAGCCATACCAACTCATACAGCTCTTGCAAGAGGATGACACCAGAGGGTGAGATTTTCCAAAGCACAAGAGGATTCAAAACCAAAAAAAACCTCACTGAAAAAAGTTAATGGATTTTGTTAATTTCCTCTTTGCCTGTACTTCTACCCAGCTTCCCTTTTGATTTTTGAGGGGTTTTTAGTGGAATCAAGCTGCTGGCAATGATGAGAAATCTATAAAATATAGAGTGCTCTCATTGTATAAAAAAGAAACACTTTCATAAAATGCTAATGGATATTCCCATGTTCTGTAGTGATACTCGAATGATATTTTACTTCATAATACTGGTGGCAAAATATACCAGGTTTTATACTAGTGGCAGTTCACTTCAAGAAATCTTTAAGCCCTTCTAGGCTATCAGTATAACATCCTTTCTATAGGCTTTTATGCTTCTTATAGTCTTCTTTTCTAGAAAGAAAAATGTTTCTTTCTGATATCATTGAAATAGAACTAGCTGTTAGTTCCAGCTGTTAGGAATGGTACGGTCAAGTTTTCAAAAAAAACATTTGGTTGAAAAGGGGGTAAAGAGTCTATCTTGGCCAACTGACCCTTTTCTTAAGCAGTTCTTAGATCACTAATTCCGTAGGCCACTGGAATACTGAGGTCCAGCTGCTCTCCATGAGCCCTAGTCCTTGCCCTGCTCCAACCAGTCAGAGCACCAAGAGGCATTCCTGGGACTCAGGAACAGATGTACAGATGATATGCACATCAAGCAAAACCATGACACAACACAAGCACACTTCTTCAGATCTTAGTTTCCAAGAAGGAAAACCACCTGGTTTATGCTTTCAGATTAACATGACAGGCAAACAGTGTGATTTATATCAGGTAGGTTCTTACCTGGTATAAAAAAGTATGCTGTTCAGCCAGATCTGCAAAAACTACTCAACTAAAGATCTTCAGATCTTCAAACCCCAGAACTTGTGCTAAGGGTACCTAAAAGTGCCTTATTTTCTACAGTGATGAGGAGGTAGGAATTCCAGCTGAGATAGTCAGCTTCACTTTCAAAAGAGGTTGCAACAACACACGGTAATCTTATAATGTTAGTCCCTCTGACAAAAAAAACCCAAACAAATGAAAAAAGAAAAAAACAAAACCAAACCACAAAAAACCAATAGGATATACACACTACAAATAGGTGCTTTTACTTTAGCCTCTAAACCCTACATACTCAGTGACTCTGATGTAGAAGCTAAGTATCAAACATCCACTTTTTTCTGTGTTTTCCAAAATCCTGTCCCTCTGTTTGCTTATAGAATTTGAGATTCTCACGGTTGGTTGCACCAGTCCTGATGCAATTACAAAAATAAGCAAAAAGAGAAGCAGGAAATGATTTCATCCATCCTAGTATTCTGCAAACAGTGTCATCGTATTTGACAATTCTTTCTTGCAGCCTTTCCTTTATTGATAGCAACAAGTTTTGTAACCTGGAAATTCAAATGGACATCAGGAGGCTCAGGAACCCTGTACTGATCAGTCAGTGATGAGAAATCTTAATAAAGAAAACAAAATTCAGTTTCATTATCACACTAAAATTAACAGAGTAAGCTGTGAAAACTTCACTGCTCATTTGCAGTGTAAATTGGGGACTGTGTCACAACTGATGAATTGACATTTTTCACTCCACAGCAAGACCTGCAGTTTCAAGGAGAACTGCGTTAAGCATAGTCTGTTGTTTAAGAAATTACCAAAGATAATGAAGTGATGGAAAGCTGCATACCTGGCAATTTGTTTTAACACAACTTTTTTCAGGCCTTGAGAAAAAAGGAAGATAAAAGCTCAGAAAGTGCAAGTACATCAAACTGCAAAAATTGTACATCTTCCTCCCTGCTTTCAAGATCCAGCAATAAATAGATACTACACGAAAATAAAACAGACAGTGCTGCCTAACAGGAAGCTTATCAACAACATTAAAAGGTTTTTTTGACAAAACCAGCTTTTAATGAAGTCACAGTAATGTTATAAAACACTCTAGGTGGCCAGGAAAAATATTTCAGAATATAAAATAATCAGAAATTCAGTGTTACAGGAAAAGTAAGTAGTTGACAGTGTCCTGAATTAGGACTAAAAGAATAAAAACAAGTTAAAAAAAAAGATATGAAAAGTGATACGAAATGTCACTGATGCTACCACCTTCCCTAAAGACACAATGTCATTTTATACCATCCACAGCCAAGTTTCCTGTCCAGAATTCAGAACTCACCAGGTAAACAAGAACTGCCTTGTAGATTTACACAACTAAGAGGTTACATCACTCTAAGCTTTTCTAATATAGCTGATAACTTAAAGTAACAGTATCACCAGAAATATCAAAGCCTGAATGTGGCCCACAAAAAATGCAAGTGCTTCCAATTGATCATATACCTGCACATCAGACACCTGTGTATCAAAACAGGGTTGGCAGAAAAAAGTGTCACTTCTCTATGTAATGAAACCTGTGTATCATCCCATAAACTTGTGCTTCAATTTCAGAGCTACCCTTAGCATTGCTGAGTATTTTCTTAGTCTCAGTCATTCTGGTCAGTGAAGTTCAATTTCTTTTCTCTGATTTGCTCATTCAATTTAATTCAATTTTTCTGATATACAAGCCCTCAATGTCTTTAACTGAGCTCTTCATCTAATATAATTTCCTTTCAGCTCTTCACCTTTCTCTACCATTGTCCCAGGTTCCCTAGCTCCCAGAAGTCCTATCCTAATTATTGCTTCTGTATCTTGTACAGTCCAAGTATTATTTCTTCAGCATTCGAGTCAGATAAGCCCTCTTTCTCACTGCCAGAGCAAATGCAGGACAAAATTGAGGGCATAGTGGTAATATACTTTCAACTCACTGTTCCTTGGAGAAATAATTACAGAGGAAATCTTGTTTAGCCGCTGCTGTCCTGGGAGAGAATATGCTCTGTTCAGATGAAATATTTGGAGAATTTCATTGCCAAATCCTAGCAGGTCTCTCCAGAGCACAATTGAACCACTATTTGTCAGCGGCCAATAACTGGGTCAAATTCAGACACTCTTTCAAAGGCACAACAAAAGAAGCAAAGAAAATAAATTAGAATGGAAAAAATAGAGACTAAAAAACTAATTTATTTCCAACATCTTCTATTAAGAAGAGCAGCACAGGGATGAAAAGGTAAGCACAACACTAACCCAGAGGAAAGACTGAATTCTGAAGAGATCTCCAGGGGATTTTTTTTTAAACAGAAGAGTACTTTCTGTTGACATCTTAGCAGATGAGATATACATGTTTAACACACTTTGAGAGTCAATATGACTCTCAGCTGGACAACAGGAGTTTTCAGTGGAGTCCTCTGCAGAGTAAGAGATGGAAGGAGCATTTCCACCTCATTCCCCAGTGACCTCTTTAGCATGTCTCTCACTACCACATTTTCACAGACCATAAATCTTAAACACTTTTTATGCATTGCCCTGCAGCTGGTCCTATCAGCTGGTTTTACTCAGCTTTGCCACACACATAGTCCTGTTAGAAGCCAAATGATATCTGGGCACATGCACCAGGCTATTAGTGGAGCATAAGATCCATGATCTTGCCTTATGAAGAAGGCTTGAAAGAAATAGGTCCTCAGAAGCCACGTACTCCAATGTCCACCAAGCAGTCAAGTTCATTTAAGTCATAGACCCAAATGCAGATTTGATTACCAATATGATGGAGAAAATTCATGTATCGGAATATTTTTCTGGCAAATGTATTTTATGGGGTTTAATTTTAGGATTTTTTTCTCCAATCTCCTCTTTCGTCACCTCAGCATTTGCACTTCACTCTCTCTTACTTGCTTCTTCTCTCTTCCCTTACAAATACACAAACAGAAATCCAAGTATTTATATTCTGATAAGCTGCAATATTTTAAAATGCTCATCCTCAATAGTTGTTTCTTCCTTGTTGTTATCAACACATTACTCTGTTACCTTGTATTTAAAAAATGCAGTGAAATGGTGCCAGAAGGGACGGTTTCAGCAGTAGGATTTTATTATTGTTTCAAATCAAGAATTAATGTAATAAGACTTCTTAAAATACCCTGCCTTCACAAGCAAACCTTGTATCCAGGCAGTGGGAAAATGACAGAAGGAAGGATTCCTTACAGTGAAATTGCATTTGAAGCTACATAACTAATTGCAGCTTTAAAATTGAAAATCAAATTCGAATTTCTAGTCAAAATTATCAATTTTTTTCAGCATCTTTGCTGCTTGCTCTTCACAGCTGCTCCCTAAAATATAAATATTTACAATTTGTTTCTTTTTCTTTTTTAAAAAATATTTACATTCTTCTGTACTCTTTAATAATGATTGCTAGGCTTACAGACCCCAAAAAATATAACCATATTACCATAGCCGGGTGCATGAACCTAACTTAAAGACTTTAGTCATGAGTGAACTTCTCAAGATGTTCAGTTTCCAGTGCCCATGAGAAGTTTGGATTTGAAAATCAAGGGCTGGTAAAAAAAAAGCAGAAAAGGACAAAAAGGAACTATGTGTTCTTCCTTTTTTGATTTGTAGACACAGTCATTAGCAAATACTGGATTTGGACATCGATATGGCTGCATCTGTATTGTATCCTCGAGTGCTAAGGTATTAAAGGAGTCCCTGAGCTCATTCGCCTGCAGACATGGCTCTCCTTGAAAGGATGCACTCTGGCAAACCACAGCTACCAGTGGGGTTGCTGGCATTCCTAGCAAGGTCACAGCTACTATCCAAGATATTCCATCTTCCAGGAGGCTGAACAAATACTCTTTCCACTACATGTCTACTTGCAGTTCTTCAAAAAGTCATTATAGACTGGCTAGAATAACAAGGGAAATAATGCAGCTATTTTAGAGTAAGATCCATAGCAGTCTAGTAGAGGTTCTTGTGATGGAGTTTCTGATATTACAGCAGGCACTACACTAGGTGCTGAGACACCAGCCATTTGGTAAAACAACTGCTGAACTCAAGGTCTTGGCATGCCTACCTTTTTTTTTTTTTTTTCCTCATTTTTCTAGTTACGAGTCTCAAGCTTGCAAGATGACGGGTCTCTCTTTCTAAGCAGCTCCCAATATAAAACTTTTTAGGCCCCTAAAATATAAGTTGTTTGGCAGGAAGTGGGGTATGTATGGGTTCTGTCTGTATGCTCATTTCTGAGTTAAGCTACCTATTGAATGAAATGATCTATAGGATAAAAATCATACACATTGCCAACAATGAGCTCTTAGAATAAAAAGATACGAGATAAAGATTATTTTTCCCTCCTCCTCAGCACTAACTCCAGCTTTAGGATTTAGTTACCATTTTTTCTTGGTTTTCTTCTCTACCCTCTTTTTTCTTTTCTTTGGACATGTGGTCTTAGAACACAACTGACAGGATAATGACGTTTTCAGTTAGAAAAAAGAAGTTTTTTAGTTCTTTGCAGCATGCACAGTATCCCAGGGAACAAAGCAACAATATTTTTCATAGATAATTTTATAATCCTATTTCCCTCTTAAGGACTGTCTGAAACCATTCCATATGCACAGGCTAATAATCACATATTTCACTTTTCAAAATTCATGTTCTTTCACATTTCTTTGTTGAGATGAGGTGTATTTGTTCTAGGAACGTATCCACAAGCAAGAACACCTAGCTAAGCCAGTCAAACCTATAACCAGTGATAGCCCTTCCTGAAACAAGTTCTATGCACTAGCACAGCAGTAAATGCAAAGTTAAAATGGAGGATCTATTCTAAAAAAAGCCTTGTGAAATTGTTTGATCCTGACTCTTAACTAAATCCATTTCTTAGGAAGGATCTAGTAACAGTATGACAGATTTGGTTCTATTAAGCCTGAATTTATTATTTTCATATTATGTACTAGAACATTTACTGGATAGCATGAAGGATTATAAGAGAATTTTAAAAATGTTAAATAAATATCAAGATGTTTTCTGTGCTGTTATCTCTGCTTTTTTGAGCTGGCTTTGAAACTCAATAGATACACATGTCACCATCAGAGTGCCTTTCAGCAGCCTACAGGAGATCCAGAAGATGGTTCTGGTCTACTGCCAACAGCCACCAAAATAGAGAGTCAATATTTTTCATTTCAATGTTCACCACTACTGGGATACAATAATAACAGTAACTGCAAAACAATAACTTACTGCTTAGGCAAATGCTAAAGGCTTTATTTATTATCCTCTCTCCCCAGAAACCAAATATTTGTGGGATGCAAGTGCTACTGTCAATAAAGAAAGGCTTTGCTTTCATTAAAAAAGGTTTGGGAAACTCTATTCATAAATAGACTATTGGTTCCATTTGAATGTCTCAGATTCTGAGATATCACCAGCAAGAGTGTGGGCTAAATGATAAGGTAAAATTATAGTAATAAGAGGTTTAGAAAGCTACAGTATCTGCTGCAACACTAGAAAGCAATAATTTTCTTTATATGATAGTAATCCCTTTTCTTCTGTTCAAGTACTTAAGTTATACAGACTAAAGGACATAATATTTATAATTTTTATTCATATTTATCAAATCTCATTTACAAATTATTTCTGTAAAGTTGTTTCTTTACTGTATAGTGCCCTGTCTTTGTTCATAGAGAATATCTGTAGTGTTTGGCTGAAATGTGTGGCAACTCTATGGAGATGCTCATAAACCATATTTTTACTCTGTTGAGAAATTAAAATATCAAGTTATATTATTAACATATGCCCCCTAACTGGAAGGAATGCCTTCATTTTCAAAAGTTTACTCATATACAAAAAGATACTATACTGAACACAAAATCACTTGATGGCACATAATAATACAAAGAACCCAACTGTTATGCTCGTCATCATTTTCCCAGGAAAGTCGCATTTCCAAGCACTTTTCACCACAGCTGTACCTGCTGTCACACCACAAGCCCTGTGAACCATTGGGAAGATGGTTCACAGCAGTAACACAATGCCAACCATGCTACAGCTTTCACATGCTGTGTGAAGCATGCTGTCCTTGGACCCCAAGAAATAATGCTCAAAACTGCAACTGACTGGGAACTTTCCATCAGAAAGGGTCTTTGATGAAAAAACAAACAAACAAACAAACAAAAAAAAAACAACCAAAGAAACAGTTATTCCAAAGCCAAAATATTTTATGGAAGATTTTTTTTCTTTTCCTACTTTTTCTCGTATTTCTACCACAAAACCTGAAAGAAGTATTTACTGTTGCCTAGCTTGACCTGCTTCTGACAACTCTGGTTTGCAGAAATGACCTGAAATAAAAATTTTCAAATGTATTTCCCATTTGGTTATCTTGCCTCCTGGGGACAGTGGACCAGAGGCCTGGATGCATTTGCAGATCCCCTACTCTCTTCTAAGCAGGACTCAGACATGTTTTGGTAGAATCAGACCAATAAATTAAGTCAGCAAACATTTAGATTTAGAAAAGCCTTAGTTTTACTTGAAAAAAAAAAAAAAACAGGCGATGAAACAAAGTGTTCCACTGTTTTAAATAATTTTTGAACTTTTAATTCCTTGAACACTTTTCATATGTTAGTTTTTATCCTTATTGGGAAGCCCAACAGCTATTATGCACTTTATACAGGACCATGGATGCTTAAAACATAAAGCTTAGTGCTGTCAGAAGAGGATAACATACAACTGATCATAAAACTTTCCTTTCAAGGTTCTTGCTTTTTTTGGTTATAGCCTTGCTTTTTTTGATTATAACCTGTACTTTTCAATACTTGATTTTTTATCACCTTGTGGACCTGCTGCTATAAAATCAATAAGTTTCTTACTAGTCAAGGAGGTAAGAGTTTCACTGTTTGTTCTCACTAAACCTGTGTTTCAGTTACTCTAGATGTGGAAAAATAGTACACATAGGCACAATATTTATACATATAGACATGTATATACTCAATCATACAAAAAATATGGTACTTATACACTTCTGCATAAAGAGAGAAGAAAGGTACATACAACATTTGAAAGAACATCCTTTTCTATCACAATATGCATATGAATATTACGTAGGAGTAATTATTCTAACAATTCCTTATATATTACCCTAATAATGTAGGTCTTAATTATTTTTCTGGTGATTTCTGCTGCAAATTTCCATCCATCTTTGTGAATTCCGCTTTGTGAGCTGTGAGTTACATTACATTTTTTAACTGTATATGATGTGCACTATATTGTAGTCAAAGGGTAGAAACTGAAATACCAAATGCTGCTCCTATTTACACCTGTTCAGAGGTCTAGTGGCTCTTTCAGAATTTAGATAAAATAACAATATCTAATGAGATTGTACAGACTTGAAATTCCATACACATCAGACAAGGTCTAACACACATGTGTTTTAAATCATGCCCTATTTAACACTTGTGACTATACAGGTGACAAAATTGTCCCCTAAAAATGTTTCCACAACCTCTTCTAGTCACCTGACAGAAATATACAGTAACATTTTTTTTCTACAGAAAAATAACTCAGCTAGGGCTCCTTACAGGCAGCTATAATTTCTGCCCTAAAAAGTAGCAGCTAAAAAGCTAACTCTCTACTAAAAAGTAACTCTCTACTTCAAAACAGAAGATTTACCATTAACAAATATAGGCACACACTGGAAATCAAGAGTTTCATCTCATTTACTATAAAAAGATAATAAGCTGTGTCCTACCTATGGTGGTAATAACAGTGCCAGCAAAGAAGAAGGAACTTCCCAAGTCCCAGTGACTGATCTGAGCAGATGTGTTTCTTAAAGGTATGATTCCTGCATTTATTGCTGCCACTACTTGCTGCAAGTTTAAAAAGATTTTTGTCAATATTCATGAACAAATTATATTCATATACATTACACAGTAAATTGATTCAATCACTTATTTGATCTAAGCAATAAACTAGAAAAGGATCTGTGTTGCTTTGCTCAAGCTCTATCATTCAGTCAGGCCACAATTTAATCTTCAGCAGACACCCCAGGCACTTCAGCACACAGCAGAGCTGTAAATTTCAGACCATTAGGGAGAATGCAAAATCCACATTATCAGTAACATTATCACCTTAGATAGATGGTAAACACAATTATTTTTACTGCTGCAACTATTTAGTGAAGACAAACATGCATTAGACAGAATTTATAATGAGAGTTTCCCCAAACATTCCTCTATTGAGTTAGGCAAGCAAATGGACTTCTTAAAAACAGTCATTTTAAAACATCAAGAAAAAATACCCATACATTGTTCTGGATCAAATTAACTCCAACTAATAAAAACAATATTGCATAACAGATAATTCAAAAATTAAAGAAATTACACTTACAGTTATAAAACTTTCACTGTAGCAACAAAAAAATCAGAGTCAAGTATCCAACAGGTTTATACAACTATATATTTCATAAATTTCGTTCTTGAAAACTTCAGTTCCAGCAGCTAAAATAAACAAACTTGCCACTAGTGACATTTTCATAATCTCAAGAAATAGGAAACATTTCCTTTTTCAGCAGTGTCACCTACTGTAAATTCTTACCGCAAAACATATTCCTGTTTAGTTATATCACTATTGCAGATATAATTAAGTAATTAAGTTAATTGGTACACATCAAGAAAAAGTATTTTTAAGCTTGCAATAAATATTTCAAAGAATATAAGTCATCATTGCTTTCTGGAACTTTAAAACAGGACTTATTTCATAATCATGATCCTTAGAGTAATAATTGGTGTCTAACAAAAGAACAACAAAGGAAGCAACACTGCAGAGCAAAACTGAGCATTTTAACTAACTAATAGTTTGTTCTTGGTGAGTTGTCCAACAATCACTATTTACGTAAATATATTCAGCAATAGGGTAGACTAGAACCGTCTTCCTTGTGAGCAGTCTGTTGCAGAGGAAGAGTATTCTACAGTAGTAATACTTTTTTCAGCCCCAAAAGACGTTGATAGCTTGCAAATTAAAACATTTTTGTTACTAATCAGTGCCCATAGAAGTCACTTGCTATGGACAGAAATTACAAAATATCAATGCTGGATTAACCAGGTATTGGCTTTTCATGATGGGATCTCAATTTAAATCCACCATTTCTAGTTTGCCATTCTCAAACCTCAGATGCACAAAGTAACCATTTTAAAGTCCACAGCTGCATCTCCATAGCCACCTAAGCCATTTCCACCATCCAGGGTTGTCAACAGAAAGCCAGCTGGAGTATTTTTACATAGACTTTAAACTGCTTTAATTTTAACTTCTTTTTTTCCTTTTTTTTTTTTTAATACCAGAAAGGCAGTCATCAAAGATGTGTAATTTTCAATCCTACTGAGCAAGATGAAAGGATGGGGAAAGGGAGAGGGAAGAGAGTTTAATTTTCCTTTGGGTTGGAAGAATAAAGCTTCTACATTGGTACATCATGTCCAACTCAGCAAGAGCAAATACAGCAGCACTGACACTGACAGGTGTTTCCATCAGTATAGGAAGGAACACATCAGACTAAGAAGCATGTAAGAACCATCCCTTGTATTGATTTCATAATTTACACAACACAGAAATTCCTTTGACTTACAAACCCCAGTGTGCTGCATTATACAGTGACTACTGAATACATTTTGAGTACTGTTACATTTCAGTGGACTACGAACTTCCATTGCAGGTCCTTGTACCTGATAATGGGAACATAGTCTCCAGTGAGGCATCATATGATACAGCATTGGATCAATATAATTTTTGGGGAGCATTCATGTTTTATTATAGTTTCTTGTACTGGATGAACACGCTACCCAGAGCAACACACCTGTTTAGACAGTCTAGAAAGACCAAGTTTTATACAGATCCTGATGAAAAATGTTTTCAGGGCTTTATATCATCACTGCACATTTTGAAGCCATAGTATCCCAACGTCTTTTATACGAAAGGTGTGCCAGTCTAGACTGCTCAAACATCCATTACAGCCATGCATTTCCCAACTACAAATACCACATCTACAGAATTACAGGAAAAACAATACAACTCAACCCAAAACTCCCCAAACCAAAGCAGATGCCCACAAAAGACAATTAACCACTATTATTATGTCTCTGATTTTATCTAACTACTCGTTAGGAAAAGAATCAGGGCTGCTTTCAGTGATACAGCCTTCTAAGTTCTGACTATGCGTACTTTTAGGGACTTTCTGAGTAGGAGGCTGCATCTGCATCATAGTGTTCAGATTGGTTTGGGTGGATTGTTTTACCATTAATTTATCTAACTACTTTTGGAGCTCACTTGACTGCCAAGTCATTCTGTGGCAGTAGGTTCTGCAAATTGCTTGTGGATCACTTAAAAAGCATTTCCCTTTTGAGAGTTCATATGTGCTTCAAAGTAATTTTCTAAGTTCTTCTGTTATGAGAAACACTTGAACAGCAATCTCTAATTTGTCTCCTTCAAGAAATTAATGATCTTACAGACCCATCAGCTTCCTCTATTTTTCCAAATTAGACTCTTTCTTATTAAATAATATATTCACCTATTTAAAAAAATCTGCTGAATATTGCATATAAGTAATTTTTTATTGCCAGTATTTCTCATTGACTTTCTTTGTACATTTACTGATTTACCTTACTGATTGTTTTAAACATATCTTTAGTCATAAAGGGCCACACGATGCCTTCATCATCACTGGGTTATTGTTCCCAAAAACACACTACTGTGCTTTCTCCTGCACAGTAAACATGTTTGTAAGAAGCCAGACTTAAATCTTAACAAAGCTGCTGCATTATTTTCCCTCAGAGTCTTCTATATAACAGAGTCTTCTCCCTTAATAACAAGGGTGACAGGTGGGTAAGGTTTCTGTTTCATTTAAATCAGGTTACTGTTTCACTGAGATCAATACTACTGTCATAAAGTCTTTGAATATTGCTCATAGATTTTTTGGGAAGAGTAACTGCACTTTCAGTTCTTTGGATCAGAGAACAACTTTTATTCTTAGTTTGGTCAGCAACCATAAGAAGATTCCCATCTAAGACTATTCCTAAGAATAACTTTAAATGAAAACAATGTATCTCGTAACTCCTAACATATGTACATTTCCGGGCACTAATTTCAGGGTAGCACCTTCTTCCTGACTATGTCCACTGCACAAACTTACCTGGAATATTAGATATTAACACTTCCCTAGCCTGCAATAAAAACCCAGGCTCATGCAGCTAGTTTCCACTAAATTCACTAAGGGCCTAGGTCTCAGCCTTAGCCTTCAAGTAGCATGCTATTATTCACTGTCAGTGCTGTCAGATTCAATTCTCTACCACTTTTATTCTTGGTCTTCAGCCTTTTTTCTTGACTGATGCCTTACTACTAGAGCAAACACAGCCACTTCATTTGTCATAAGTCTGGCATGCTACTCTTTCCTCTCTTCCTAACTTCTTTCTGTCACTTCAGACCTTTGGTTTATCCTAACTGACACAATAGTGACAGTAACTCTCTGCATTCCAAATCTTGAAGTAGAAGCATGAAAACTCTATATAATCTATGCAGTCATCATATATTGCAGCCTTTAAATACTTCGTGTGATCTTAACACAAGAACTTCTGGAATTATAAACATTGTTTTATAGTATTAAAGTTAACTGACCTCCCCAGGAGCACTTCTTCTAGTTTTTCTCTTTTTTATTCTACATACAAACTAAATTCTGACTTAAAAATCAGTTTTGCTTCAGCACTACAGAACCGGTCAGCATTAGAATAGGGATGTAGACAGTTTAAATTCTTAAATTATGTAATTATTTCACTTGCCTTACCTTCTTCCAGAGCCTTTCTCTAGTACTGGTTTCATGTGAGATGACTGATGACTGAGTAGAGGAGTGGTCACCAGCACTGGTACCCAATCAAGGCCTCTATGTGCAATGATTTTAAGAATACTATTATATGGTTACACTAAGAGTAATATGTTTTTCTTCTTTAATTGTCTTCATTATGGTGGAAAACAAGGCCTTTTTTTTTTCATAGTGAAGAGAATTGAGATAAAATTTTGAAATATTTAAAAACTTAGAAACTTCATTCCCATTTTTTAGGTTATGTGAACTCTTAGGCTAGCTCTGTACTATACCCTCACTTGCACTACACTCACACATCCAAACTACCTGGCTTTGCAGCCATATCTGGGAACAAGCTTTAGTGGAGCAGAAAAAGAGGTAGAGATGCTTCAGCCCAGAGTGGATAAGCCAGGCATGACCTACCTTTCTTTCAAAAACAGGACCTGAGCTCCAAAAACACATAAGTACTGCTTTCACACTGTAATTTGTTGCTTGAAATCAGAACACTGGGGAGAGTGACAATACAAATCACACTTTAATTGGGTGTCAGCTTTTCATTTCCTACATAATTTAGAGACACTTTCTGGTAAATACATTGCAGAATTTTGTATTATTATGTCCCTGTGTTCATGCAGGCATCTGTCTGTAGAGGCCATACTGAACTACCCTTTGAAGATTAAGACATAGAATATTGTGACTTCTGTCAAAACAAGAGATAAAAACATTCTTTCAAACAGCACAGTCATTTGTGAGAACAGAAGACAATTCTATGTCAGGGATTTCATCCTCTGGTCCTCTGACCCTGCAAGGAGTCAATGGAGATGACTGACAAAAGCCAGTCTTTTGGTCATAGAGCTACATTCACTAAACAGGGGTCTACAGAGACACAGCAGAAGTAAGAAGAGGTTATAAAGTGTGAAGGCTAGCCTCTGGTAGTCAACTGTTGTCTCACATGGAAATCAGGCGGAACTAAGTATGTGTCAAACCAGTCACTCTAATGCTCATCTCCTTGTTCCTCACCAGGCTCTGTGTACATGTTTGTGTACCATCTTCCAGTCACTTCACTTTTATGAAATGATGTAACACAACACTTCATTACTCTCAGTTCTACTATCAAAAGATTAAAATAGAAGCACCTTAGATTATGCTTCTGATAAAATCCAGAGTGTGCTTTCTTTTGTTACGCAGTTTGGCAGGATTTAGCTTGTGCTTCCTGGCAATCACTTACCAAGTGATGTCAAAAAGTCAGATATGTCTCAAAGTTTCTGAAAACATTTCTCAGCCTGGATTTCTTCCTTCACTGCTCTGTTGCCATTTGACAAGGGCACTCTCACCCTACAGTATAAAGATATTTCACACATGGCCCAGCTACTGCAGAAGTCATATGGTTTTATTTCAGCTTTTGTTCACAAGGAATGGAAATCCTAGTTCTTAGTTCAGAGGCACACCAAGATGCTTTTAACACTTAGCAAACAACTCTCCAGCCTCCAAAAGCACACACTTTTGGGCCTTGATGCTGAAAGAGATTGCAATGGTGTATTATAATTCTGTGACTCCTTGTTTTTCTTTTAGGATTGTATAACATACGACTGTACTCTACACTGGAGAGTGGTACCTCACATGTGTAAGAATTAAAGAACAGTTTTCACACTCTTTCATGATCTACTTGAACTAAAAACATGTATAAACATCAAAAAACATTACTTCTGAATAAGCATTAAAAACCTCATGGGCTTACATGTATATAAATTCTCTGTGTGTGCATACATATGTATGTATATATACATACACGTTCAGGGAAGAAGGCTTTGCTTCTTGAAATTACGGACTGGCAGAATTATTCAAACAGTTGTTCGACAGGACTGATTTACTAATGAGTCATATCTGCCACCCTTTCTAAGCCAAAAGCTGTCACTCACATGCAATCAGGTTAGGTAAGTTCCAGGTCCCTATAAAACTGTTCATCTGAAGTAAATGTAATCTTTAAGGGCCTCAACACCAGAAGCAGCAAAAAAAGTTTGAAAACAATCTGCTTGAACAAAGTGACAAGGGCAGTTAGAATTTATTTATTATTCTCCCCCAAAAAAATATATTTTTCTTAAGCTTGTGAAGGATAAAAAACACTTTAAAAAAATTCTTTGTGTTTAACCACCATGTAGGAAATAACTACAGAAAAGGGAGCTGTCCTGTCCCTGGAGGGAATGCTCCCAGGCAACAGAAAATTTGACAAAAATTCCCTCCCTCCAGGAGCTGAGTACAGAGCCAGAAAAGGGGATCTGGCTCTAAGACAGGACAGCAGGAACCTAAGCAAGGAGTACACAGAACTGATGGGGTTCTGCATCCCATCCAGACTCCACCACAGCAGGTGGAGGGTATCTGTGTGGAGGATAGGTCTGGGGAAGCTTGTGATCAAAGGTCTTTCACAGAGATCTTTCATTTAGTAAATATTTCTCTGGTCTGGAGATAAAGGTAGAATTGGGGGTGCTTTATTGGGGAAGGAGACAGAAACATTAGAACATTTGTTTCCGGCAAGAGTGAAGCAAAAAGGAAACACAGGCACAGCGAGAGGAAAAGAGAAACAGGATCTTACTGTACCAGTTAGGACGACCAGGATATTTAGAGTTAAGAGCATGTAAGCTTGAGTGCTCTGATGGGAAGGCACCTTACTAAGGACAGACACATGCACAGGCTAACAACTCAAACTACAGTTCCTGCACTGCATGGCTTAACTACTTTAAAAGTCCTTAATTTCATTTTTCATTGCTTTGAAAACACCATCAACAGGCAGCTCTGCTACTGATGTTTGCAATTTGTCATAAGCTTCATGTCTGAAATGCAGATGGTACATTAAAAACATGATGCAATGATATTTTGCATCCCCAGACAAATAAATAAAATATTCTGCAGCATCAATTTCTTTTGTACTGGTCTATCAATCTTTTTGAGGTTCTAAGATTTAAAAAGCATAAACGATTGCTGTTTCCATGTTAGGATCCAGACATGGGATGGCTCCTGCTTCCTTTTGGAGAGGTTGGAAGAAATTGCAAAAGGAAGAGACTAAGAATATTTAGGGTTTAAACCAGCACATTCAAACTCCTGCTTAGAAAAGTTCCTGCCTAGAGGACCCACAAGCTACAGCTCATGGGACTGAAAATATCTATAAATGTTGTGATTCAAAGAACTAACAACATTCGATTTGACCTTAATAGATTTAGCTTTTAAATTTTAATTTTGTCTAAATAAATTTTGGATTTGTCTGAAAAAAAGATCTTTGAATCTACAAAAATTGTACAGCAAGTCAAACACCTTCTAGTCTCTGGGAGAGAAAGGATGTACACTTCTTTATTTTAACAGTTTTCTACATAAGCAGGGAAACGCTCCTCAAGGAGCTTATCTGGTTGAAACTAAACAACATATTCCTGAAAATTTATTTTCTTCCAAAATAGCTTTCTTGGGGCTACAATGTAAGTTGTAAAGAAACCTATGAAAGAGACACAAAATCAGCTACTGGTGGAGGTGCAACTTTCTATAGCTACCTATCTTCAACTATAAAAATGAAGCCACAGCAAACACACATTTTAAAGTAAAATATCTTTGTAAGAAATTAGTCACATAAGAAGCCATGATAACTGGTGATGCCAGTCTGATGAAAAAAACACTGCTTCCATGTCATTCATAACTATGTCAGGCTTCCTTGAGAAGAAAAAACTGCATTTTTCCCCGAGGGAAATTAAAAAAAAAAAAAACCCACCACATTTTGGTCTCATTCACAATCTAAGAGATGAATGGAAACAAAAGGGAGAATGCAGCTGATGTAAATGTAAGATGAAAACAGGCATGGCACACGACTGTGGACCCTTGCACAGAGAGCTCTTCTCCCCATGTTGACCACAAGCCCACAGAGGACCCAAGGAGATCAACTTGTGGGATCAAGGTCAATTCAGCTAATCCTGCTGGTTCATTAATTCTTTTTTGTTTGTTTGTTTTAAATGCAAGCACATTGTTGTGGGCATTCAGTTTTCAGAAGAAGCCACATACCCTGACAGGGGCTGGACTTAAAACTCTACAAAAATATTACTGCTGAGGTAGCTTGGTGCAGCATTCTGAAATTGTTCAGATTTCAAAACAAGGGTTTTATAAGACAAGAATTACCACATACAGCACTTGGAACACATTAAAAGATTGTGCAGTTTAGTGTAATTGTGTTTTTCCACTTGTTAGGATTTTCAAAACAAATATATTTGAAGGATTTTTCTGCTAAAGGAACCAGAAGTTAAATATGTTCCATTATTAACTTATGTTTCTTTGTACCTTTACTTGAAAACTTTTCATTAATTTTCAGAATTTCCTCCCTAAGATAACGATAATAATTCACACCAGCTTACTAGGACATTCTAGGTATTTAAAATAATATAAGTGAAATTTTTCATATTTCCTATTTTTGTATGCAAAAATCATACACTAAACAACTCGATGACTGGATATTAAAAGGAAATTTTTTTCCATTTTGGTTTAAAAAGTTCAACATAAACAAATAACTGCTGAGCAAAACATAATTATGTGATATTCACATAGAAAGCTCTTCTCTTTTTTTTTTTTTAATCAGCTTTTTCTTTGGTGGGGGGACAAACAGTTGCCTGTCATTGCCAAGACATCCCACGGTGTAAAATACTGGTCACATCCCTATGTCCCAGGAGCAACAGGAATTCTGAGTGAGGGGAGAGAAAATTCATTGTTATTTCATGCACCTCATTTCCTCTATAGGATCTTTGGGAACCTATGGAGGGCACAAGCTGTATGAAACAATAATGACAATTTTATGAAGTCGTTGGATATCATATTCAGCAGGCTCGCCTGTTCCCAGAGACAACCCCAGGAGACCACCTGAAGGTAGACACAAGTACTTTGTGGCTTTGCAGGAGTACACAACTGCAACCCAAACATCAGCAATGTAACCTAATGTTTCTTTACATTTGCTACTATGGGCAGGTGCATAAATGCAGCAGGAAATTTTGCTGGGAACTTGGCAATACACTTTGTGCATCTGAGTTTAGAAACTGTCTCTACCATTTCAAATACTTAGTGGCAAGCTTGCTATAGGGAACAGTCAACAAACAAAAAGAAACTTAGAAATAGATTGAAATAATTAGATACAAGTGCTTCATTTAGAGAATTATTTCATTCTTTAATGCTTATTGTTTCTTGTGTGTGTGTAGTTGGATTACTCCCAGGTTTCTATCAGCTTCTGCCAACAAAAAGCTCAGTGGAGGGGGAAAAATTTAGACACGAGATGTAAAAAAATGCCTAGTGTATATGAAGATCATGTTCATATATTTGGTCACATATACATTAAATCCACACAGTCTGAACTACATTTGCTCTTTTATTCTGTCACCTGACAGTTACTTCACATTGCATGGCAGGGCCAAGTTGAGAACAGGCATAGACAGAGAAACCAAAATACCATTCGTGATAAAATGTAGAGTGGATGAATTGTAGAGTGTTCTTCTTCCAAAAGAAGAAATAGCAGCAAAAAGTATCTGACCACATCTCTTTCTACAGCTTTATAGTGTATTGGATATCACAGATAACCTTCGCCAAACCAATGTTTTCTTATCTGTTAATAACTGAGATCCTTTTGAGACCTTCCAACTGAAACTTTTTTTAAAGGGTTTTTTTGTTTTTAAGTTTTGCACCAGAACATGCACAGCTTGCTGCTCTGTTGTATTCTCATTAGACTCACCAAGGCAGTGTTGGTACTTCCACAGGCTTCCCTCCTGGGATGTTTCTCTAGTTGTATATTTAGATATACCAGCAGTGAGTGTCGTGCACTGCCCACCTCAGCACCATTTGGTACAGCATGCAGTGATCCACTTAATACTGTTGTTAATACTGGCTTCTGGCTACAGCAAAAGGGGTTCAAACTACCTGGAAAAAAATGGCCTCTTGGGTGTACAGGTATACTCTGCATGATTTTTGCACATTTTTAATATGGTACTAAATAGAAGTGCTCACAAAGTATCAAAATAATTATGTACCCGGATTTACCTCTCAGGATCATATATTGCTGTTGTTCCTTGTATTTTGTTACAGTGAGGCAAAAAGTAACTGAAGTGGTTTAGACTGAGGGAAATTTGCTACACTGGACCATGGAAGTCACAGATAGAGAAGGTCACGAAGACCACTTCCTTGTCAACCAGGGACGATGCTGCTTGACTGGGCTGAAAGTTTATGAGGAACACCCAGGTAATTGTTCTGAGGGAGCTGAAGTTATTTGGTTGCCATCAGAAGAGCACTCTATTTCATTAACTTCGCACATTTTCTGTGCTGCATAATAGCTCTCCAATGCCCCACATTTTACACCTATATAAAATATATTAAATCTATAAAAGCATAATTCTCACCTACTACACCTAGAGGAGCCATAGAATCAATGTGACAATACACAGTTTCAGGAATTCTAAACCCAGGGAATAAAACTTTGTGTGCTGAAAAGTTCCCAGTAGTGTATATTGTTATACCAGGAGAGAGTTTGGTGATTGGTGAGATAAAATAAGGATAGAAAAGATAAGAAGGGAAAATTCACTATCCTGTGTGTATTCATAGAAACACACAACTCTTTTGTGAACAGGTTTGCCACAAGAGGAAGATTTTGGCTCCTGAGTGCTAAAGAAACTGGACTGTCATTCCACTTGTACAGTTATTTTTACTGGAATTGGTGCTCTCCAACTAATCTCTCCAATATGCTCACCTGACTAAACTACCACATATCATACTGGCATTGGACAGTCTTGAGATAGTCAAGTCTGCTTCTGAGTCAGGACTAAATGGCAGAGCAGAAGTTGTAAAGATACAAAAGCCTGGCATGAAAAGCACCTTGAGCAATGACTAACATGGAACAGGGCCAAACCAGCTGCTGGATTCCCAGGACACTAAGTTCAAAAGGAAAAGTTTATAATGACTTTCATTATAGTTTGACTCAAGGTAAATACTTGATTAAAGAAGACATTACGTACTGTAAGCTCTGTAATTTTCTTCACACCCACTAATCATTCCAGCTTCCTTCTACCCTAGTACATATTAATTTTCAGTTTTATAGCTTTTAGTGAATCCTTAAATATCATTTACTTTTTCCTTGCACGCACTATTTATTTTTATTCATATGGACATCCAACAAAAACTGAAGACATACTGCATTATATTGTAATAGCTGTCAGAGGTAATCCCAGAGTGACAAAATGTATTCCAGTAATTCAGCTTCTATGACAAAGTGGTAACTAGGGAAGAAACATGACCCTGTGTTTAAGACAGCAACCTAAACTTGGAAAAATTAATTTGAGGTTCTCTTTTACCATTGCTTTCCCATTTTACTTTGGACAAGTAGAATTTCCAAGCCCTGAAACAACTTGATGTAATTCATTAACAGTTATTCTGCCTAAAGAAAGGCACCCAAAGGGGCACCCTATGCCTCAACCTTCCTCTATGAAAGAAGTGTTACAGCACATTCCTACCTCCACATCGTGGTGTCCTTCTTTACAGAGAAGCAGAAGGGAACAAGGAGAAATGAAGTTTTTCATTTAGCCCTACAACAAGCAAAGCAAACTCTTCCCACAACTATCTGTCACCCATGTGCAGTTGAAGGCTGTGTCCCCTCCTCATGCTTCACGTCTGTGTTTTTCTGGTCATGCCAAGATCACTAGTGAAGATGGGAGCTAATGCTGATATGGTTATCTGTGTTCTGATGATTGTACTGAAACTCATTATTTTACACAGAACATCAAATGGGCATTGAATGCTGATGGAGTGGTTTTTTATTATCAATCTGTGCTTCTGGGCAAAGAATCATAAATGCTAAAATATCTAAGTACTCCGCAGCAAACTTCAATAGTTTTTGCCTTAAGGTCCATTTCACAGATGATGTAAGATAATATTGCTTCAAAATTTCTTTTTTTATCTTCGTAAGTACAGGATCTGACCTAAAAATTTCATATGGGGCTATTTATAGTAGCTACAAGAGATATTTTTCATCAGAATGTACTTGTATATTTCTCTGAAAGATTATTTCACATCTGCTGGTAAACCCACTGAAACATAGTTACTACACAGCATCCAAATTACTATCTGCAGCATGTCCTCAGGCATGCCTAGTCAAGATTCATGGAGATAGGAACTATCTGACAGCCATTTAAAGGGTAGCAATTTTGGAACACATTTTAGCAACAGGGCAGGTGAGAAATCATAAACAAGACTTTTTCCCAGCTTACCTTTAAAATTCATAAGTAGTGTACCATAAAAATAACTCAGTACATCAGAACTCTGCATTTAAAACTGAAAAAAACCACACATCTATGCCGATGCTCGAGGTAGATCAGTCTAGAGAGGTAAAATCAACTTCTAAACTCCCAGCTATATCTGCTGTCAAAAAACACCTCCAGAAAGCTTTGCTGCCCATGCAACTGGCATGCTCCAGAGCTCCTGCTCACCAAGGTCTGGATGCTGGCCACCCTCTCCTGCTCTCCCCTGTCTCATCTCAGGCCCTGTAGACTCAGACAGCCCCATGGCTACTGTTAAGGAAGGAGTTAATCCTTACTAACTCTTGGTAACTCTGGTCTCATATTTCATTGTCTTATCCCCAAAACTAATGTTATTTAGCAGCCCCCTACTATTCCCTCCAGTGCCACTGGATATTCCTAAGAACACGGGATTTAGGTTAGAGTGGGACTCCAGATCTGGTTCTGTGCTACTGCAAATAAATATTTCCTATGGTTCTTAGGAGAGTGACCTGCAAGGGTAAAGTCATGTTAGGAACACACCAATGCACATCATTTGTGGATGCACCTTTAAGAAGCGGAGGAGTTTGAGATTTAAGATCAAAATAGGAAGTCCATGGTACTTTCCTGTCTTAAAACAAAATCAATACAAAGAAATATACAGCTGGAAGGAAAGCTAGCCTGATGAAATCACAGTAAATTAGAAGTCCTTCAAGGCAATGGATGGTGTAGTTTCTTCCTCAGAATTAGGCACTTCAAATATTGACAGAATTAGTAAGGCACAATCAATACACCAATTCCTTTGTGAACTATTAATTATATATATTGCTGATGAATAATCATTTAATTAGCATAATGGGAGGCTTCAGTGAAAAGGCTGTCTACAAAGCATACTGGACCTAAAAATAGCAATAGCTTTTCAACCATGAGGCTTTGCATGAAAATACCATTGCTCAACTTCTGGTCTTAACACTTGTTATATCACTTAGCCAATACAGAGTTTCCTTACAAAGGTTTTGCCCCTTATCACTGTAGTACTGCCATGTATAATTTGTTCCTCTAAGGCATGGTGACAAGGGTTTGGTATGGATTACCTGAATCAGTTCATCAAGCTCTGTTGCATTCACACAAGAATGCTGAGATACAAACGTCTGCTTCTGAATCACAATGGTGGTTCTCTGGGAGGTCTCATGAGGCTGCTCCAGGGCTTTAAATACTGTTGCTCCAATTATTAAATACACGACTACCACCAGAAAAATTGTTGAGACTGTCTTCCATTTCATAACATTAATAGCCGAATCGTTTTCCTCCCGTGAAGCAAGCACGGTAGGCTTGGTGGAAAATGATAATCTTGGTTTGGAGTTTTGAGTAGCCGATTTGGGATCCAGCAAGTCAGGTGCCGCCACTGGCAAAAACAGAAAAAAAAAAGTTAATGTTTACAGTGCCGCTCAGATTTTGTTAACTGAACTTCTGGTCAAGCAATTACATAAATTCTGTTGCTTCTAATTGGAATTCTTAACTGTTGAATCTCTGTCTTACCCCCATGACATCTTACAGCAAATCAACCTGTTGCTCTGAGTAGTAGTATCCATTTTACAGGCATACACACATTTGCAACATTTTCTATGTGTGTCCCTTTGTCATATGCAATCATTTCCAAAAGCAGATATCAGCTACACTCTTGCATTTCTTTAAATTACTACAAGGTAGTATTTTGCTGTCGACATTCTTTTCGTCCGCTGCTCTCTTAAGCACTGCTATGCAGCTTTCCAGCTGTGTTTTACCTCAGTGTTACAGAAGTAGCAGGAAAATACAAAACCTTCTGTCCTTCACCTATTTTGTACTGTCCTCTGACAAATTCTCTCTGAGAACAGTTGCGAGATCACTTCCAAACTCCCCAGACAAAACCGTAAAAAACAAGACGTTGCTCAACCTACTGGTCTTAAAGTGCTAATTGCATATCGATTACACCTCTCAGAAAACACGAGTAAAACACATGTGTACTTACTGGAAGAGTCATATATTTGTTAGAGTGGGTATTTTTATTTACAGCTACAAAAACCCACCGGGTTAGGAAAAGAGCATCTGAGTGTGTTATCAAGTATCTGGATAACTCATGTGACTACCAGCAACTACATGGGCGTCAAAAAAAAAATCCCCCACATCAAGTGCAGGTAAAGATCTCCTGTGGGAAGATGGCCACAGCAGTGACCACACAATCTATATTTAAATTGTTTTGAATTACAAGTATGTTTTGAATGGCCAAGACAACGCTTCCAGCTGCTAGTGGGAAAAGCCCAGATCTAAATCTAGAGGAAAGTCTCCCTCAGGACGGTGGAGGTGGGGGGACACGTCCCTTCAGGGGAGGCGATGGCCCTTGGCAGTCACCGAGTGGGCACTCGCCGGGCTCTGACACACACCTCGGCGCCGGGAGAAGGGGTCGGCAGGGAGGGTGGCAGCCCAGAGCCGGGCCGGGCGGGGACCGGGGACCGGGGACCGGGGACACCCCTCGCAGCCCGCAGGCTGGGCGCCGGGCACTCCACGCGGTCCCTCCTCCCACCGCCCCGGCTCCCGCCCCACGGGCACCCGGGGGTCGGGGACAGCCCCCCCGCCCCCTGCTCCACACCTTGGCGGGGGAAGCCCCTTCCTCACTGCCGCCTTGTCTCCTGTCGCAGCCCCCGAGACCCTCCGAGCCCCCAGGGACGGTGCCGCGGACCGCTCCCCGCCCGCCCGGAGCAGCGCCGACCCGGCGCGGCCGCCGGCGGCGAACAAAGGAGCGGGCACCGGGCACCGCCGCTCCGCCGCCGGCCCCGCCACCCCCTCCCTGCGGCCGGTGCAATGCGCCGGGGTTCGTCCACTGCCCCCGAGGGGCGCAGCCCCGGTAGCCCCCGGGCAGCTGCCGCGGGCTGGGATGCTCCGCTGCGGGGAGCGGCGCGGGGGCGAGGCGGCCGGCGGCGGGGCCGGGGCGCGGCGCGAGAGGGGCTGGGAAGGGAAGGGAAAGGAGCCAGGCAAGGTACAAAGGGGCCCCGAGCCGCCGCGGCGGCGTGGGGAGCATCCCGGGGTCCGGCGCGGGGGAAGCAGGGGCGCATGCAGCATCCGCAGGGCTGGGAGCGGGGAGGCACGCCATTGTGCTCGTACTCACTTCTTATTTACCGACCCGGTGCCCTCTCCTCGCTCCACGGGCAGGCATTTTTTCAGGGCTTGGGTAGATACAGTTAGAGCAAATAAAAAAAATTAAAAATTAAAAAAAAAAAAAAAAAAGAAGAAGAAGAAAGAAAAGAAAAAGGAAAATAAAAGAAAGGCTGGAGCAGACCGAGAGGAAGAGGCTGATGGATGGGTCTGTAGGAGAGGGAGCGGCAGGGGCGGGCGGGCTGGCAACGAGGATCCCGCAGGCTCCCCCCGGCCCCGGGGCGTGCGAGGTGCCTCACGTCGCGCATCGCGCATCGCACATCGCGGCGCGCCCGTGTGTGCGAGAGTGTGCGAGTGTGCGTGAGTGTGTGTGAGCTTGTCCGTGCCCACCCGTGTGCGTGTATGTGTGTGTCCGTGTGTGCTCCGCTGCGCGGGGCGTGCGGAGCAGCCCGAGCCCGGCGGTGCCTTTTGTGGGGCGGCGGGGCAGCCGCACCGCTGGCTGTGTGTGTCCCCCCCGCCCCTCCGCGCCCCCTTCCGCAACCCTCGGCGGCGGGGGGGGGCAGCCCCTCTCCGCTCCTCGCTGCTCCCGGCCCGCCAGGGATGCGCGCCCCTCCGCGCTGGCACCCGGCTGGGCGGCGAGCAGATGCTGCAGGGACGTGGGGAAAAGATGGAGGGGGGAGGCGGCGGGGGAGACAGAGCGGTACCTGCGGAGACCAAGGTCTCGCCTGGAAACGAGCGAGGAGAGAGGAGGGAAGGAGGGAGGAGAGGAGGAGAAGGCACCGGCCACCCCCTCTGGCAAGGCAGGACCTGCCGGCGGTCCCCGCTCCAGCCCCACACCCGGCTGCCTTGCCAGAGCCTCCCTGTGAACTTTTGAACTGTCCGAAATGTCACCACATTAGTAGGAGGGGGGGGACAAGCGGGGAGACCTCGGCCCTCGCCGCAGAGCTGCGCGGGGCTGAGGGGCCGGGTGGCTCCGTCCTTCTCGGCTCGGCCTGATTTTAACCCGGTGCTTGGCTGCCTGGTGTGTTGCTGCAAGGAGTTAACTAGGTGGGATCTAGGAGTCAGGGATGGTAGCTGCTCTCCTATCGCACGCACCGCCTGCGCACCGCCTTCTTCCATTTCAGTCTTGATAGATACATCAGAAATGCTGCTTCAACTGTGGTTTCTGCCACTAAAAAGCTTGAAATTATTCTTGCTATCTTTGCCGCGGACTAACTCCCCTATTTCCCAGTCGTCTATCAACAGTGACACTATCCATGGGTCAGTTGTTCACTCTGGGGTGCTGAACATGTAGACTTGTCTAAAAGACAGAAGATGATTTACCAAGAGAAACCAAAAACTGCTCCCACAACCATTCTCTTAAAAGTCTCTGCAACCACTTAAAAAAATTACTCACCATAACAAATGGGTATAAGTCACAAGCATTTAAAGCCAGAGGCTGTATCTGTAAAATGGCCAAAGACAGTCATACATCGGGTGTTTAATGGGCTATAATCCTGCTTAAATCAGCAGCACCATCAGCAAACACTTTAGAAGTCACTTGTTTTAACGCTTCTCCATATCAGTGTGACATAATACAAATGAGTGTAATATTGAGTTCCTTAGGACTCCAATTTCAGCAACATCAATCACACCAATCTCCCCCAGTGTGTCCACACGTCTCCACAAGATGCAGCACAGGGCAGGAAGCTGCCTCTGCTATTTCAGTGCAAGCTGTAGCTCATTGCTCCCCATTGCTGTAAACCAGCAGCGCAGTTATCGAGTAACAAGAGCCTCTGGGCCCAGTCCAAGAAACCCTTGCAAGTAGACCTTCAGTCATATGGTCAACTTCATCGACATGGTCCCAATCCTCAAACAACAGAAGTGAAACGTCTGCTTCGGACTACTGATACTCTCTCGCTCAAGGAATTCTTGAAGATCTTTTTTATATTCCCTTTTCTCCCCAAAAGATTTCTTAATCATTAGTCCACGTAAACACTGCCTCTTCCTATCTCATGGAAAAGAATCATTTCACAGGATTTCTTTCAACGTCCTATGGGAGAACAGGCATGAAAATATACCTACAAGTGGAACCTGTGTCTATAAAAAATACTGTGGAAAATAGTACTACATGCCTTTCTTTAGCAATCTAAATATTTGGAATGAGATTCTGTTTTTCCTTGAGTGAAGGACTTATTATTAAAAGCTGAAAAAGGCTCATACTCATTGCCTACAAACTGAAATCAATGGGAAGCCTTCCAATAGCTTCAGGAGGGTTTGGAGCAGGCCTTAAATTTAGGCATTCCACCCAACAGGCAGAAATCATTTGAGATCCACTCCAGGAGGTGACTGCGTTGGTGCCCTAACTTTTATAGTTGAAGAGCTGTCTCTGTGAAAGTAGTTATTTCCATTAATTACCCAGTAAATATCTCCAACATCTACTTTCAGTTGGCTGATATTTTCCACCTATTGTGATCCCAGACGCAGTCCTCAGCTGGAGCTTACCCCTTACTTAGAGAGGACTTGAGTTATACATTCTCATTTCTACCAGGGATATGAACACTCCACATACAGCAGTGACAGATATCTTCAAATCTAGCAAGAAAACCAGTTATTCTTTTTGTGGTCTACAACAAAAATTATTGTGTATAGCAACTCATACTTTCTGGAGGCCTTATACAGCACCAGCATTTCCTCTATGGAGTCATACCCTCCAATATTTTTTCGTAATGTACCCCACACATTGTTTGAATATTGTGTATGACCACTTTGCCCCCAAATTTGGAACTGACATTTGACTAGTTTGACACATCAGGCCTGAGCTTTATTAAACAAACACACTTAAATGCTGCATATCACTGACAAATCTTCCCACCAACCAACATGAACAAGATTAAGTAGTAAAAGGGCTACAACACAGAGCTCCAGCCTTGCACACAAATGGGCTTGCTGCTGAGCCAAAGAGATTTATCTGAACAAACTGGGAAAAAAGTGTTTCTAAGATTAAGTATAAGCAGGTTTGTGTATTTCATACTAACAGGAGAAAAATTCACAAAATACAGGACTGTCAAATGCTGTCTAAAAATGTATTGACATGAGTTTAAGATGACCACAATACTCACAGACGGTGGTTGTTGGAAACTGCTCAACTCTTTGAAATGCTACAAGTAGGCTCAGCCAAGAGGGACAGGCATGCAGCACGCAGAGGAAGTCAAAGTTACATGATAAACGTAGTAATCACATATTCATAGAAATAACAGCTGTAGAGGATCTAAATGTAGCTTTGACAGGACAGGAGGTCACTTGCAAGAAAATAATTATTCCAGAAAAATATTGCCCTTGAAAGACCAATTTAAAAATCGTATGTAAAAAGTATTCTTACCTTTCTCTAACACTTTCATTTTCTAGTTGTAGGAGCCATCCCCTCCCTGGAAGGCCACAAACAACACTTGCCTTACACCCAGAGCAAGAGGCTTCTGCTAAGCCTTCACCTTTCTGAGCAGTAAATGCTCTTCTCCTTTAACCAGATTTATAATGGGAGGCACCACATATTCCAGCCTTCTTCATCCTTACTTACTTACCAAGGATTTCTGCATTCCCAAAGGACTGTTATGGTAAGGGTTCCAGTGAGGGCATTTGCCTTGCTGACTTCAACAGCAACTTCTTTGTATGGGCTCCCATTTAATTTGCCACATGGGACCTGAACCTTTGATCAAACAATGTATTGCTATAGGCTTTGGGCCTTGCTGTGAACACAGCATCCTCCCCTCTTCCTCATGATATGAAAGAATGAAATCTCTGCCTCTCTTCAGAATTTGGCCAAACTATACACCCAGTTAGAATCAAGGATAAACCTTTGCTACTGCTAAGTTTTATTACAAGAAAGCTTAGCAGAAATACTACTGGACTTGTATAGTAAGTTAATTTTAAGGGTCATTTTACTTATTCAGTAGAACTTAACAAATTACTTGTCTCTTGACTTCTTTGGAGACATTAAAAGATCTCTGTCAGTTCTTTATGGATAATTATGACATTAAGGTCATGCTGCATCACTGTATTCTGCCATTAAACCATTAGTAATATCCTGCTATGGGAATTTAAACTAAATGAGAAACTAATGGCATACAACCTGCTTCTCTTTTGAGCAAATAAGAAGATAGACCATGTTCTTTGCAGACAGTAAGGGCACTGGTCTGTTCACAGTGACCGTGCTGATAGTGCACCCTCCCACTACGAGGGCAAAGACAAGGCAACAGGCAGGAGACACTTGCAGGTAAGTGATACTCAGCTCTCATCTGCCTCTGAAGCTGGGAAAGCCTTAAAATAGTCCTCCTATTTAAAAACATGTGATCACTTTTAATTCATATCGTGAAATGAGTTAAGCATATGCAGTGCAACTAGAGTATGTATCACAGAATCATAAAATTATAGAATGTTAAGGGTTGGAAGGGGCAAGGCCTTATCCAACCTGGCTTTGAACACTACCACGGCTGAGGCATCCACAACCTCCCTGGCCAACCTGTTTGAGTGTCTAACCACCTTCACAGTAAAGAATTTCCTCCTAATATCTAACCTAAATTCTCCTCTTTCAGTTTGTACCCATTACTCCTTGTCCTACCGCTACGGTTCCTGATGAAGAGTCCCTCTCTGGCTTCCCTGTAGGCCCCTTTCAGATACTGGAAGGTTGCTGTGAGATCTCTGTGCAATCTTCTCCAGCCTCGACTTTCTCAGCCTGGGAAAGGTGCTCCAGTTCCCTAATCAACTTCGTGGCCTTATCTGGACTTGCTCCAACAGTTCCATGTCCTTCTTATGCTGGGGACACCAGAACTGTATGCAGTACTCCAGACGGGGTCTCACAAGAGCAGAGTAGAGGTAGAGAACCACCCCCTTCGACCTGCTAGCTACAATCCTTTTGCTGCAGCCCAGAATTCTGTTGGCTTTCTGGGCTGTAAGCGCACACTGCCGGTTCATGTTGAGTTTTTCACCAACCATCATCCCTGAGTCCTTCTCTGCAGGGGTGTTCTAAATCAATTCTCCGCCCAACCTGTGCCTGGGATTGCTGTGACCCAGGTGTAGACTTTGCACTTTGCTTTGTTGAACTCCCTGAGGTTCACATCAGTTCAGCTCTCAAGCGTGTCAAGGTCCCTCCGGATGGCATTGCTTCCCTCCTGCTTGCCAACCGCACTACACAGTACTAATGAGTTTTACCTCACTAGCAAGATATTATGTCTACCATGAGTGTGACAAATTATTTATTCAGCAGAAAAGCCATTGTTTCTCTCCTCATCAATTACTAGAAAAAATGTTTACATGTGCCCATCTATTTTCTTACAGCTCAGTTGTCAGTTTTAATTAGGTTCTAATTCTTTCCCTCACTAGTAATTTTTATCTATTTTTCCACTTGCAGCAAGTGGGGAGTTATTTTAGAACCCATACAGTATTCACTGTTGTAATTAATATTGTGAATGTGTATTTTTCTTTACTGACTTGCAAATCTCCCAGTGGATTTCCTCCCTGCCTGTGTTGTGTTACTGGACCTAATGGGATTTATTTATCACATGTTCTGCCACTGTTTTTTCATATTTGTTTTCACAATTCTATTATGCTTGGACAGCTTCGAAGCAACAATTATAACTAACTGTCAATGCCATTCTCATCAATGATAAATGTGAATTGCCATATGTCAACTTTATTATGGATTATTTATGCACAGGAAAAACTTATTCTTACTTTGAATTACTGATCTCCTTGAGGGACAGCTAGTAGTGCTTTGGGATGATTACAAAATGCTTCTCTGTAATCATCAAAATGTTCTACAAAATTGCTGGTTTGTAGTTTGTTTTTAATTTTTTTTGTAGTTGGGGTCTCTTCAAAACAGGAGGCTGACAATGGGAGTATCTGTCTGTCCACACCCACTAGTACCAATCATGCAACTGATCTTCATGAGATAGAAACCTAATCTCTGTATTGTCTTTGTAGACTGGAAAAAGGCAAGGAAGGACTATTTTGAAAGAAAAAAACATACATAGAAGACTGTACACCTCAGGCCTGACAAGAATGGCTGTCTCTAAAGGCAGTCTTCCTTGAGTCACTAAGCAGGTGCTTACTTTTAAACTATATCTTGAGAAGCTAAAGACTTGATTTTTGTATTTGTAAAGTACTATATCCACATTTTAGGTAACTCTGGAATTAGTGACACAGATGTATGACACGACAATCTGTAAATAAAATCAAATACAGACAGAGGACACTGGAAACCACCTAAAATAACATTAGTACTTTTCTTTTAGAGTAATCCACAAATAAGATTTGGAAGAAACAAAACAAACCAGACAAAGACAAGAGAAGAGAAAATAGCCCAGGAAATACTAAAGAAGTATCGTGCAGGGATAATGAAAGAACTTGCTAGCAGAAATAAAGAATATGAATCAGGAGATGAAAAAGGAGAACATTAAGTATCATCTGTGTTTTAAAACCACCAGACTTACTCTACCTGGCTTCAGCCGTAAGAGGAAGTGTAATGAAATCTATGAATTATTTTCAAATATACACCAGAGATTGTTTTATGGCAATCTCTACATGTTCAGCTACATAGGGATATGTCTGGAAAGGATGCTACAAATTTTTTAGAGAAAGATAGCATTTGTTAGTCTTTTTTTTTTTTTTCCCAACAGTTTGTTCTAAGGCTTGTTCTTTCTGCGGGGATAAAGATGCCACTAACATCATGCAGGCAGGAAGCTGGGTGAACAGAGCCCAGTTTTCATAAGGTACTTGGACAGCAAGAAGAAGCATATATTGCTTCCATTCAGATGCATCTTGCATTGGCATTGCTCAGCACTTCCACTCTTGAAGACACTGTCTTCTGTTTTCTTTAAAGTGTAGATCTTGAAATTCAGGGCTCGGTGGTTTAATCTTTGACTGGCAGCTATGGACTGTGTTGGCAGGAGGACAGGCAACAGGTTCATACTCAGCTTTTCAGCTTTAAAGTGTCTGTTAATCTTTATATTTTTCCTTATATTGGTAGAAGGAATGTTAAAAGCTGGTCTCTAGCTCCAAGGAAATTATAGGTACAAAATACAGGGCAAGAGTGGCCCATATTTTTCTCTTTGCACAGCAAATATAAACACACCCCGGACGTAGTACCCCAAGCACCAAGTAGAACCAAATGCACTTAGGGCTGTGACTGGTGAGAAAGTTATTTTGTATGACCCCTTCACATAAAAGAGCTAAAATTATTATTATAAAATTTCCATGACATTTTAGCAGCCTGGACAAGAAGGCTGCTCTGTTTCTAAAATTCTCAGTAGCTTAATATTTTTATAATAATCTGCCCAAAAAGATTAATTGCCCTATCACATAACTGTGCAAAGTAAAGTTATAAAAAAATCATTACTTTGGTGTAAAAGGTACTCTTTAATAAATATAATTATTTTTCTAAATTATTTATATTGGCAACAGATATAGCATAAGCAGCCCCCTATAACAATTTATGTAAACTTTCTGTGATTTTTTTTTTTTGTTAAAAATGGGAGTATATCAAATTAATGAGCATGATCGCCAGGAAAAAATTAATAGAAAAGCCATAAAGAAACCAGTTCCTGAAGTTATTGCTTTCTTAGCTTTTCATGTTCTCTCTAATAATGACTTTGGATATTGAAGGGATTACTACTCAAAAAATTTACCTAAGGCTTTATACAGCAAGAGTATCTCAATGAAAGAAATAAAACAAAAGCAGTGAGTAAGGAAGCCTCAGGCGGAGCATTTGCACTAGATTCTTTGGGACTCATTGGTAGTTTCTTTATTTTAGGGGGAAGATCTGATGATTTTTCTTACTCATAAAAATTGCCTAGAATATTTAGGAAAGTCAACTTTGATCACAATGCTGTAACTAGTAAAGTAGATTTGTGGGGAAAATTTCCCTTATTCGTAACTTACAGGCTCACAGGGAGTAGGTCCTGCATCCTGATAGCAAATCTAGATGTAATCCAGATGTGAAGGATTTTTGATATACCTGTACATCACAGCAGAACCCCACACAAGGAGTCGTGTGGGAATTCAGAGCAAGATGCTGCATGTAAGATTGTGCAGTCTAACACAAAAATATTGCCAAATTCTGAAGGTAGGGCAGGTATGATCTTCACAGCAGCACACTCCAGTTGATAACTCTGACCTCTCAGCACGGCAAACTGGCTCAGATATGATACTTCTATGGCATATATGTGTTGCCTCCAGTTCTGGAGTTACTTCTTTGTCAGCTACTTTGAGTTTTTATATATCGTTGTGCAGGGGACAGATATGGTATTTGACCTGGACAGAGGTGTCTATATACCAAATATTGACCCCAAAAAGGCTATTTATTTTCATTTCTATGTGGCTTAGTTTTCACCACTAGTGTTCTTTAACAAGCTCTCTGCTTCTGGACAGAAACATTCTTCCCATCACGCTGCTCAACATTAATGGTATTCTTAATTAATGCCCAATTAATCCAGAAAATAAGACTTCCTTACTTTTCTCCTGAGTGGAGTTTATTTGGCTTTTCTGGAAGGCTAGCAGAACAAACTTTATGCAAAAGGTAGAGATGGTTACCACTTTCTTTTAAAACCTAAATAGAAGAAAAGCCTCCACCAGACTTTCCATAATGGTGCAATGATTGGAAGACTCTCTCAGGATAAGGGAAAAAGGACTCTAATTATTTATTTTGCATAAAGGCACTTAAACCCACATCTTTAACCTTCCTGGGGAGAGCCTTTCACTGGGACCTGCCCAGTTCAAGCAAGCCACACTTTGAGATCATTGATCCTAACACATTGCTGGACTAACATTACAGGACTGCACTGTCCTGTAATTTTATCGGATCACTAGGAAATATTTCTGAGCTGTATTCCTTTTTCTCACATACATATTTGTGCAAAATAGATTTTACACTTGAGTGTTATAAATAGTAATATACTCACATGGGTGCTTAGCAAGTTTAACCTCCCTTGCCATCAGCAGAAAGAATTTTACTGAAAACAGGTTAATTACCTGTTTACCCCCAGAGCAAGTACTGAGCTTGTCATTATGTTTTGACTTTCTATTGCATAAAGGGTTTCTTCAGTCAGTTAGCTGCTGACTTCCAGCTCAGCTACAGTGTCACAGAAGGGCATTCCAAAGGAATCTTTATAGAACAGAGACTAACCTCTGTCAGACAGAGAACTGGATCCCAGCACCAGAGGGTTGTGGCAATTATTTTGGAAATTATTTTGGCTTAAGTGCCTACTAGCTACATCAGAAAGTCAAATCATCTTGAAGACTAACTACAATAAGATGTGGCTGTAACATGTCTTATTATTTCATTTCTCATACCTCTCTCCAGAAATAGTCACTGCTTTTTTTAATATTAAAATTTTAGCATAATAAATTAATTTTGGTTTTGATTGAAAGCTAAACAGAGCAAAGACAGATTTCAGGATGCCTGACAAACCTTAAGCAGCCATGTCCTCAATATGCAGCAAATCCTTCAGTGTATGTCAGTCTATTTTTACAGTCCCAAGGACCCTAAGTATCTCCTCTAGCTTGTAGGATTCAGTCTGCTAACTGGAAAAAGAAGACTTCAGGTAGGAGATTAATCCCACACTATTAATTGGAACCTTCCCAGTAGGCATCAAGAAATAAGGAGATGGCTTAAAACCTGAGGGACCTCCCTACATTTATGACAATCCCATTTATGACCCAGTAGGCATTAAAGAACTCTAATGTAATTCCAGTTCTTCCCATAGAATTCACAATTCGTGAGGTGGGGAAAGGACAGAGGGAGAAGGAGAGACCTATTTTAGTGATTATGTATATTCTTGGCAGAGGAAGACATGAGTTTGTGCTCCAAGGACTGTTTATGTATTTTAACCAATGACAGTTTCAATGAAAAATCCCAAGTACAGAAACAAATTACTTCTGATCATTTCAACAGATATTTATCACTGATACTCATCATCAGTCTTAGCAAATATTACATTGGCATCATCTCCCTTCAAATTCTTTACCAAGTTTACTTGTTTGGCAAGCAAGTAGACAAACCATCAAGGATGCTGCAACACGCAGAAAATTCCTGCTAACTCAGTTCAAACAGAGTAATTAACAGAATTAATCAATTTCAACTGAATGAGATCAAAGAAATCTCCTATCAGTTGACTGTTTAGAATAACTCTAGGAAGATTAATTTCTATCCCAGTGTTCTCTTGATCCCAATAGGTTGTTGATGACAGGAGAGTAGAAAGCAAGCTTTTTATCATCAATCACTTTCATTAATACTTGACTACCTGCTGTGTACAAGGATCCACACATTCCCCTATTTTTAGACAAGAAAGCAACCTGTCAGTAACTGCTGAATTGCTAGCCATTCAAAATGCCCACTAAGGGAAGAACTTAAGCATAGTAGCTGCTGTGTAGAATATTTAACAGCAAGCTATATATGGGAAAACACAATTTATATTTGAAGTGTCACACCCAACCATGTTTCTCTTAAAGTAAATAATATTAAAGCTGTATGTAACAACTACTGATGAACTAAGAGAAATGTATTCTTCAATATACGACTTGCACATACAAGGCATCTGTATTTTCTACATATACTGCATTTACAGTCTAGCTATAGGCTATAATTATTACTTTAATATAAAAAAATATATACCAGTATTAAAAAATATTAGTATATCATAAGGAGCTTATAATAATGAATAAATATCAATAGTTTAATGAACTTAATAGTTTATACAGTCCTGTAATGAAAAAAAAAAAAGATAGAGCTATCACCTAGCTGAACAGACTACTGACACGGAAATGTGTGACTTCCTGACCCGCAGTATGGGACTCCCTGTGTCACCATAAGTGTTCCTCAGGCTGCTTACTACAGACATACTGACATACCAGATGCTGCAGTAGCAAAGTCTGTAACTTTATGTTCCTTAGACCCATATTTACTTGATGCTACAGAATGTATAATGTCAAGTTGGAGACTGGAGGGTCACCAGTTTGTGAAAGGAATTACATGGTCCAGCTGCTTCCAATAAGGGAGGACAAGGGTGTCCTTCTTCCAGTCCAGATTCACATCTCATCAGTTACTGTGTACTGATCCAATGCATTTTATTTACATTTCTAAATAAAGTCAACCAAGCTTTGGTCATTATCCCTTGTGAGATGAACAAGACCAAGCACAGCAGATGCAGATCAAAGTTAGAGTCTGAGTTCCTTGTATGGGGCAAGTCATGAGAGGAACAAGAGGAACTCATAGCGGTCTCCTGGAACTGCTATCAGCTAGGCACTGAGCAACACTAAGAAAAGGAAGTGTACTAAACCCTGACAATTTGTAGGATTTAAATCCCTCAAGGGAGGAACTGTCTGCACTTCAGATTCCAGGTGTTGTTTTGGTGGGCTTTTTAAAGTACTTGACAAGGACAGAGTAAAATTGGGAAGAAAAGGAGGAAAGGGAGAGAACAAAAGCACCACTTGGTGCAAGTCAGCAGCTGAGAGATCCACTCAGTAAACAGCAGAGGATATCTAGGCTACATCTTTTACGTCCTTGTGAGTGCTTTAACCAACAAGCCATTGGGTGGAGCATTCTTAAGCCCCAAATATTTAGCTAGTTGCTTATGATTTCAGCAATAGAGCATTTTCTATTGGCACCCGTGTCCTAACAGGCCAAAATGGAACACATTTATGTATACTTTATTCAGGCAAATTCTCATCGACTTCAAAGGAAGCCTAAAAAGTTACAGCATTCAGTTCTCACATTATCTATGGCTGTGTCTATATTCATGTTCCCATGCATGCCTTGGCACGCCCCAGGGTCCTGCTCCACAGAGCGTTCAGACCAACGCCCAGCTACAACAAGCCATGGCTCATGCTCAGGCTCTGGGCTTAAGTTTTCCTTGGCATGGGACCTGAGACTGAGAGGTGCAAGGACAAGGGATTGATGCACACTTGGGTCCAGCCGCAGTACAGCAGTGACAGCCTGCATCTGCTTCTGAGCCCAGGGAAATGGGAAAGACTCCCACATAACATGACACAGAAGTAGCCTACCCACTTAAGAAGTTTCCATGGGTGTTCAGCAGAGCACAGCTCTCAGAAAATATTAACTGCAGGAAAGCACGAAAGGCAAACACTAGAAAAAATGTACTTGGAAAAAAGTGTACACAACTTGGGTTTGGATAAAGTAGAACTATGATGGAAACCACTTACCCATTATGTTCAAAATCAGTGTATGAAACAAGACAAAACACAGTCACATGTTAATTTAGAATGTAGGACATGCCAGTTATTCAAACTGACTTATTCCATTAGTCCTTACAATAATTTTCTCTCTAGTACAGACTACCAAGTTTAGCTAGGTGAGATGTGTGTACTGGCCTCATTCGCTATTTCATTAATTCTTTGAGGTGAAAAAGTGCTATTATGTCCATTTTTATCAAAGGGATCTAGAAAAACAGTGACTTGAGAACGTTATATAAGGAGTTCCCTGTGGACAATAAATTTTTAACGGGCTGTGGTTTAGCTCTTTGTGTTGTAAATGTGTGCTGAGAGAACTGGGCCATTTCTTCCCTTTGTAATGGACATTTGTTTCTAAAATCCCCCAAACATATAATGGATGTCATGATCATGGACAGAAAGTTTCTTTCATCATGCACATGTTTAAATACTTGTGATTTTTGTTCTATGTTTTCCTCAGTGTTCTCTTACAATTGTAATGATTATTTTAATTTTCTTTCTTTTTTTTTTTTTTGGTGAAATTTCCCTCCTAATTTTTCCTTTCCTGTCTGTATCTTAATTTAGCTTGAAGTCTTTTAATCTGTTTTTCTTTCTATCTCCAAGTGCTTCTGGTCTTCTAGCTTATACAGTCTCTCTGCAAGAAGTACCACATGCATTTCCTGCTTCTCTCTCCCTCAATAATAAGTAAAACTCTATTTTTTTAAGAGACTGTTTTGCAATTACATTTCATTTGTATACAGCTATTATGGAACTGACTCTGTCACTGCACAACCTGGGTTTCTTTGTGTTCAAATTGACTTAAGGTTTCATATTGACCTGGATATCAATATTCAATTTATAAGCAACAATACCACTCATGTTCAAGGATGTATTTCAGTCACCTGAAATTGCTCTATCTGAGCAATTTCCACAGAAAAACCACTGTGCAGAATACTTATACTTAATTTCCTTTTAGCTCCAGCTTTCCACAGGTAACTTTGTTTCTTGATAAAATAGTAGAACTCTATTGAAGGCCAGACATTTCCCTTTCACGTTACTTCTTGTAAATTCACTCCATGTGAGAATTGAATTTTTGAAGGGTTTTTTGTCTTTTTTTTTCTGAGACTTGTTTGTCAGTCCAGTCTACTGTACTATCACATTTTTTCTTTCTAAAACTTGCATTCTCATCCAAAGGTGTTCTCCCACCTGGCCCACTAACACAGCTGCTTCTAAATGTAAGTCAGAATCTCCTATGATGTTTCTCTCTCAATTTTGGTCTCTCTACTGCAGTCTGATGTCAAAATTAGGATTCCATAAACAACAAAAATCATGGTCTTTTTTTACAATGTTAAATAGATTCCTCTTTTGAGTATTTCACTTGCAATTAATCCTCTTATAATTTCATTCTTACAAGGAGTGTGACTCTTTTTTTTTAGTATGAACTGGTAATTAGACTGCTTGTCTTTAATTGTGGGTTATTAAATAACATCCACTGCTTCTGGCCTGAGGTTAATGAAAAAAAAAGAGTAGCTGGCTTTTGCCCTCCTTGCTCTTTAGAACCTTTTCTTTTTGAAGGGACAAAATACTCCTTCAATTCCTCCGCCTGATGCATTTTGTGAGAATCCCAGACACAATAGCTGTAGTCCTTAGCTGTTTGCTATTCCAGGTCCTTCATCCTTCACATTTCCTTTTACATGAATTCTGAAACTGAATGCATGTTTCTTTTCCTGTTTCTTTTTCAGATACCATAGAGTGCTCTTAGTGTTAATTAATGCAAGAGCCTGAGTTGGATCTTGTAACCATGATGAATCTTTCTAATGGTTAACAGATAAACTAACAAATATATATTGGGGGTATGTAACTGCAAAGTTTGTGAGAGAGGGAAGCTGATGTTTCTCCTCTTCCTCTTATTGTTGATCTGTTGTGGTTTAAAGAAATATATCGCATGGGAAATGTTACACTTCTGCCTAAGACTATTCAGGATCCACTTATGCTTAAACCCTTGCTTCAACACGAGTCTAAGATAAGCTTTGTGGCTTTGTGGTCACAGGTAACAAGAAAGAAATTCTTATGAGCAGTAAGTCTCCAATAAGTGAATGGGGAAAGTCAGCATGTTATGAACGGAACCCAAAGTGGCCAGAGCAGAAAGCAGAACCTAAAGTGGCCAGAGCAAAAAGCCACCAAACATCACACATTTGCAGTACTGTTCCTTTCAGATGCATCAACAAATAGCATTACCCATGTGGACCACTGCATGTTGGTTCTCGATCCTGTGTTACCACTGTGTAAATACAATAAGCTCCACCTCTCTACTGTGTTTAAACCAAATTTATTAGAAGTCCTTTTAAATCCATCATTTTGTTTATACTGATTATTTTTCTAGTATCAACAATACATAGGAGGTGGGGTTTGGCCAGCAAGTGATACCAGAGTGATGCATGCCAGCTCATGAGCCCTGGTAAACTGTCAGTGGGAAAAGTACACTCAGTTCTAGTCACCGGCGATCCATAAAAATTAATCCAGGAACAGTAAAGACTTCTAGATTAATTATGTCTGAGGAAATTGGAAGAGCTCAGCTCACTTAGTCTGGCAAAATGAAGGCTGAGAAGACATCTGATATCTGCATGTAGATCAATCAAAGACTTTTTTGAGCTAAGGAACCATGTTGGCAAAAAAACCAGAACTGTTCTGTGAATAAATTTTGGCTGGAAGTCACAAAAAACACAAGAGCCAACTTCTGCAGCAATCTCCCAATAAGGAGGATGAGAACAAAAACTTAATATTGTAAAATAGAGGGTGGCCAGTTTATAAAAAAGATTTATCTGACATGGTGCCTGCAAAAACAGGAGTTTGGTCTCAGAGTCTCAGCGGAAAGATGGTCAGCTTCCCTGAACCCATAAACCACATTCTCTAGTCTTTACATAGTGCCACATAGGCTTCAGAGAGTAGGAGAGTAGATAGCTCAGCAAGTCCCAGATCTTTTACTGTTCCCTTGTGGATTTGGGCTGGATGGCCTCTGCATCCCAGACAAATTCATGCCCATTGGCTCACAGTCCCCAGTAGCCTCCAAAGCAATGCAGCCCACTGTCACATGAGCACTATAACCCCACCAAGGGAGCTCATTTGGTGTGCAGCTAAAAAAACCCAAATACCTAAGGCCTTCATCCCAAACCCTGTCAGCCACATATGGAGATGTAACATTCCTCCAACCCACAGTTCTCAGGTACTAGACTGTCTCTTCTCCAGACTTAGGAGAAGAAAAACTATGTGGAAAAATGTCTTTTGTAATAAGATTTTTGTTTAAGTACTTGTTCTCTTATCTCCTGTAATTTTAGCAACAGTAACATTAAGAACCACAGTGAAGATCAAACATTTTTATGCTAAATTATCATCAGCAGGGTGAAACAGAGGATTTGAGACTTAAGATGCAATAATGGTGTCCTGGACTGCATGTTCTACCAAAGCCAAAACACTCACAGCAAGTGTCAAAGCCAAGGGTATGTACCATTTATTACTAGAAGATGAAGCTATTGCTGAGTTAAGAATTAGCCTCAAGTTACTAGTATAATTAAAAACTGTGATTAAATATTAAAATGAATGAAAAAATTTAAATTGTGAGCTGTCGAAGCACCGGGTAAATAATTTAAAGACAGATTTAAAAAGAAGTGTGAACACCCTTTTTCTGATTTTTCTACTTCTTCATATTATTAACCCTTTTTTACCCTTTCTAATCTAATCTTCTCATTCTTCTCTGATATTTGCATATGTTAGCAAGGTTACTTTCCCCTATAATATAGTACTGTTTATAGAATGTGTTTGGAAATTGCAGAAGAGGCTGTGCTTGTTCCCATGTGAAATAGAAAAAAATGTCATAGTGAATAGGAGGACAACCCTTTCTGGGTTGTTGGGAACAAAATGAATGTTTGTGGATGGAGCCAGGAAAATACAACAGAAGAGCAGGCATGGGCTGACTGGGAGCTGTTGGGTTATCTAAATGTTTTCTTTCCAGAATTTTTCTGTCTCCATTTTCTCTGCTGTTATGAGTTTTTCTTCTTACTTTGGATAAATAATACCCTTTCCTAGTTTCATCAAAGGGCATCAGGGGCTGATATGACCTGTATGCTGAGGAGGAGAAAATGAAAAAGAAGGCAACTACTGAAGTTAAACTAGGAGGGAAGGGTGTGCACTGACTGCACAGGTAGTCAGGTAGTCAGAAGATGGATTTCCCACACATGTGAATGCCCTCTTCCACATGTTGTGAGAATAAAATTTTTTAAACAGTATTTTGTTGTTGTTGTTAAGAATTAAAAGATCCTCACATGTCCCACAAAAGCAATTACACTGCAGGTCAGGACCCTCACCTGGAATATTGAGTAGTCAAGAGACACTATTAATCTGCTTGATCCAGCACCTTAACTAGCCTGGTAGTATCAAATTGTTGCACTGTTATGTTCACGTGGAGCTGAAATGCATGTTCCCACGGGAAGTTTCAGTTGGACTGGTGCTTTCCTGTGAGCAATTTTTTTTTCTTGAAGAACTGGCTTCTGTCATCAAAGACATTTTAATACACCTCAAAAAAATTTCTCACCATCTCCAACTCATGGTAGAAAAGAAGAGAAATATAGCCTTGTCCCCTCTATGGTAGATGTACATTCCTGCTGTCTTGTTCTGTCTGCCATCAACCAGGATGAGAGCATCAGTCTTTCATGAGTGTCGTACATCCCTACATGCTATCTCTGCAGTGATGCATATAGACACCCATAACTAAAGTACAGGGTATGAGTTACATCCATGCAGAAAAACTGTGCATGGGTAAGGCACTCTGCAATGTTAGATAAACTCAGTAAAAGCAAAGTTCCCACCACATCGTTTTTTCCCACAGATTATGGGAAACAGAGCTGTGATGCACATTTTAATGTTAGCTTAAAATTAAAAGTGCACAGTGCCCAATGAAGCAGTGAATATATTTTTGAGAAGCCAAAAGAGATGTTGCCAGACAAATACCTACCTAGGTGGAGTATTTTGAAAGAACATCTGGGAGTTAAGTATAGGAGACAGTAGACTTTCCTCCATTTTTAACTCTGAGGACTGCCAACCTGTGCAAGGAACGACCCTCTGCTTAAGAGGTAATTATTTTTCACCTAGAGATCTGTCACAAAGACTGCTTTACAGCACACTCTCAAGTCAGACAGCTGGAGGCATCCACAGTTCTGCTACAACTGTCCCTTTACAGTCCTATCTCTCTAGTCCTTTAAATATACTTGAGGGTTTTTTGAAGAAGCTGTTCTCAACTCACAGCTAAAACCAGGATTTCTGGTAGGGTTTTTATGGTTTACTAGGAATTCCAAATACTTTAGCAAAGCCTGTTGATAAGCGTGTTTCCTGGATATAGAAGCATTTTTCTCTCCTGTCATTATATCTCTGCTGAAAGATATTTTATATCCACCATTTTTAAATTTGATCTTTTAAGCCACCCTACTCCATGGCTTTGCACTTGTGAAGATGTTGCATAGGTGCAGTCTTCTATGGAAACAACAGCACCTGTAACTTACAGAAAACTTCTGTACAAAACTTCATTCCTCATCTACATGCCTTCTTTTTTCCACACAATAGCAGTCCAGGTGAGCTTTTCATGGTGATGTCCCCTTCTGCTGGATACTTATCTCAGATGACCAGAAACCTGAAATAGGTTCTTGAATATAAGTATCCCAGCCTCCTTACAGGCTGTATGAAGACAAGATTAATGGAGTGAAGCATAAAAATGATAAGAAATGTGCATTTTGCAAGATCAGTAACATATGGTTTCTTGTCTGCAAGGATTTTACTTCTTATCTACATGAAGGATAGGCTTTTGAGATGCAGTTTTTATACATATTGTGTATTTTTTTAAGAACACCAGAATTATACCATTGCTACCAATTCCTTGTTCATTAAATTATTCTTCTATTACTCTTGGTAAAAAGGCACAGGCTATAGATCAGCTTCTTTTGGATTTTTTAATATTAGGTTGTATTTGTATAGCAAGAAAACCAAGCAGCAGCTCTAGTAGCTAAATAAGAGATTCCCAGACCAATTGCAGTACAGGCAAATGGCAACACAGTTCATTTGCAGTGCCCAGGCAACAACAAAGATAAACTGTCTGATTAAATATCTACAGTGAAACACTGGTTTTGCTGAGTTTCAGTATTGATTTCAATTGAAGTTTGCATTTAACTTTACTTTTGTATCACACACTTTAGTTTAGCGTTTATTGCAGTGACTAAGAGCTGGCCATTTCTCAGTAACTCACAGAACCATTGTAAAGTCATAGCTGTCTGGTTAAGTAGCAATTGTCACAGTCTCAAAAACGACTCAACTCCAAGCAGTACATACAAAGAACAAGGGAAAAAATAGCACGCAGCATCTTCTGAATGTCTTGTCTTTCTGTTTGCCAACAGCCCTTAATCTGAAATACAGACTAAAATGGGGCTGAGCTACATCAGCAGAGCTCTTCAGCAAGGCCCTTCTCTGTCATTTTCTTGCAACAGTTCTGTTTATAGGAAATTACATTCCAGAGGTCATCAAACCCAAGCAACAATGACTCATACATTAATAGGACTTTACTTTCACTCTCCTACAGTTTATTCTTTTCAAGGGTTTTCCAAATAAAAGCAAAAATATGATGATACCTATCATTTTTCATCATGTTATTGCTGTATATGCATCTTTCCATTTCAATCCCAGACCAGATTATTTACGCAACTGTGTTTTTTATACTCTTCTTGACCAATGGTCTTCAAAATTCCTTACAATATTTACAATAACATCTGAAAGTAGTCATTTAGTCATTGTCTTTTCTGAAGCACCACATCATCCTACAAAAGGTCTCAAGAAAAGTTTAGAAACCCTTTCCTAGATGAGTTAGGAGTAGATATCATTTAAGTATTTCATAGAATCATAGAATGGCCTGGGTTGGAAGGGATCTTAAAGATCCAGCTGTCCTGCCATGGACAGGGACACTTCCACTAGACCAGGCTGCTCAGAGCTCTATTCAGCCTGGCCTCAAACACTTCTAGGAATACGGCATCTACCAGTTCTCTGGGCAACCTGTTTCAGTGTCTCACCATCCTCACAGTAAAGAATTTCTTCCTAATATCTAATCTGAACCTGCTCTTTCAGTTTGAAGCCATTCCCCCTTGTCCTGTCACTACATGCCCTTGTAAAAAGCCTCTCTCCATCTTCCTTGTAGTTTCCCTTCAGGTACTGAAAGGCCACAATTAGGTGATTCCAAAACCTTCTCTTTTCCAGACTGAAAAATCTCGACTCTTTTAACCTTTCCTCATAGGAAAGGTGCTCCATCCCCCTAATCAACTTGGTGGCCTCCTCTGGACTCACTCCAATAGGTCAATGTCTTTCTTGTGTTGAGGGCCCCAGAGCTGGAAGGACTGGACTAGAGGGGTAGAATCACCTCCCTCAATTTGCAAATTTGACTTGGCTCAGCCAGCAACACGCACACTACAGATGGACTCTGCTGATCTTCTTGCCTTTCTACTGGACAGTTGGCCAGAAGCAGTTTGGGCAGCACTGGTATTGTAATAGCCAGATACAATCTCATTCAAATGTGTAATCATGTGTTCAAGGTTCTGTCTTGTCCAGGTGACAGGAACACTGGGGCTGAAGGCAGATCTCTTCCAGCTGCCATGGCCTCATTGACTTACACAATGAAAGCACTCCAAAAAGGGGGTGAAGATTCAACTTTCAGAGCTATTGAGGCTGCACAGCCTCAAGTCATGTGTTTATAGTTGGGGATATGATCTGAGCTCCCGTCTTCCGTGTGACAGAGATCTCAATTCTGTTACAGTCCCCGCGCCCCTCCTGCCACTTCCAGTCTGGTGGTAACATCTCTGAAGCTATCCTTGTCAACCAAGGCACGGGGGCAGAACAAGACTTTGAAAGGATCCTGCAGCAGACTCTAAAGAGTCCTTTTAGAGTTAAAGTTACAAGTCTGAGAAAACAGAGCATGGTGCCAGCACCTGCTTTACCATCTAAGCACTTTCCTGTACGTTAAGTGCTCACAATACACCAAGCTGTTTTGTGAGCAAACACAAAGCAAATGGTAGATGGGAAAATTGAAAGATCTATTTGGGGGATTATTAGCAAGATAAAATCAGTATGTAGGTGTGTCTCCCAGTGCGGAGTTTTTGTTTTGTACGTGTTTTTTTGTCAAGAGTGGGAAAAAGCGAAAGAGGTATTACATACAGCAGAGAAATCCCAAACAAATGCCCTTATCTCAACCAAACCCAGCACACATCTAAAGGCAAGTCAATGCAAATTTTGTCTTATTCATGACTGCTACAGTCCCAGGCAACCTTAATGACAACATTCTTTATTTTATAAATTACGCTACAACCCACACATTGTTTATCTCTGGTCACATAATGTGGTTTCTATGTAAATTTAAATTATGTGTTTCACCAGTTTGCAAGAGATTTGACCTTTCACCTGCCTTTCTCTATTACCTACCGACATATTTTTTAGACAGTGATACATTTCTGCTTTGGAACATGATGGAAATGAAAACAGAACAACAAAACAGTAAGAATTTCTCAGTGACAAAAAAGATAATAAAACTGGAGATTCTGTGATTACTGTGCAATTCAATGAGTTTTCAAATGAACAGTTCAGCAAGCAACACTCCATTACTCAAAAGACTGCTAAGAAACTTTTTTTTCTGGTATTAATAGACACTTATGATACAGCATATATTACTCCAAATCTGCAAGGGAGAGAATAAGCCAAAGTAATTTTTCTCTTAAATAATCTACGTATAATGTTTTTATTACAAATGTACGAAATGAAAATATTTTTTTCAGCTTTGGTGCAAAGCTTGCTCCATGTTAAATATAGAAATAAGCAACCTATTTTGGCTTCGAACATAGGATTGGCAGAGTATCTTCTATTTGTCAATCAATTCTGAACTATCTGCTATGTTGTTGTAGAATCCCACTGATTTTATATATGGAGACTTATACACTTCTCAGGTAACAGGAAAGAGTGAGATTTTGAGCTCCCTTATTTGCTTTCCATCTGATCTGTCTGTGTCTAATACATTGTTCCAGTACAACAACCACCAAAACTACTAATTCATCTTGCAGAAAAATGTCTGGGTTTCTTTTCTCACCATATATCATCATTAGAAACATCATATTATAATCTAAATTCTGATCCCATAGTAAATAAAATAGTTTCCTATTTTTGACATCAAGCTCTTAAATAATTGACTGTTTTAACTTGTGAAGAGTCCAAGACTAAGACAAAAACTTAATCAAGATGCAAAGAGATGTTAAAATTGTTTTTACATGCAGATTGAAAATTAAAAAGAAGTAGTGGGGGGTTTTGTTACATGGAACCAGCAACAGGCATTCTTCATCTAACAGAGGTCAGGTTAATGTTTAAACAAGTGATATGGGATCTACTGATCTCACAGAAAATCCCCTGAATAAGGACACTCCAGATGACACTAATAGCCTTTAATTTGACCCAAAAATCAAACCTGTAGTTTTTGATGACTACCATTTTACTAACATATATTTAATTCCCAGGGACGACAATTCTTTTGTCTATTGATTCAATGACAAATATCCTGTAGCAAGGAAAATAACCTTTGATTCTTCATGATACTCAATTTTTAACATAATTCCAAGAAGTTTTCTCATTCAGATGAAAAGTGATGTTTACGGATCTGTAAATGTATTAAATCATTTATTTGACATCAAAACAGTGTCTTTAAAATATTCTCATTTTTACCTAAAATAGGTAGAGCATATGAACCAGTTTTACAGGGGCGCATCCTTGCTGTTCATTCTTTCTGGCACTATAATGTCACCAGCCCTGTGACCTAACACTTGAACAAAACTCTACATAGAAAACGAGTTTCTAGAACGCAATTTCTTGCCTGCTGGAAGCAAACTTCAAGGTAGACTTTTGTTATTGTTACTTGTTTGCAAATCCATCTCATAAGCCAGAATCAAAGATGTGACTCCACACTTAAAACTAGAAAGCTGTCTAAAAGTGCTACTTTGCAGCCCCTGGCCACATGCCAAGTTGTCTGGTACAAAAGGACTATTCTTCCAGGAAAATAATGAAGCTCTGCAGTTTTAGCTTCAATTTAAGGAAAAAAGAGGCACTCCATTGAGCTTGGTATTTATTATGCATGCTAGATAGGGGTAAAAATGTCTTCCTTTTAACTTAGACATTAGGTAAAGCATTCTAGATGTTATGGAGCAAAGAAGTTACGTTCTTTTTCTTTTTAAAAACATACTGACTCTTTTTCAATTTATTTTTGTTTTAACTAGAAGTGTGCAAAATTTGATGCTTCAAGCTCATTAGTTGGTTATTTAATGTTTTTGCTGTTTCATGTAGGTTCATGCATCCTGAGTCTTGTTTATAATTTTTCATTTTTTCTGAAGTAAATATAGTCAATAAAATGGATTTCTGATTAAAACATTATGGACTGGCAAAGGAATTTTGCTTTTATGCCTAAGAACAGCCTGTCCTTATAGTTCTGAGAGTTCAGATTCTGGCAGAATATGTGTTAAAGAATACTTTAGACAGCAATTATTAAAACCTTTTCACTGTTTCATAACACAGAACATGAGTCTTTTTTAAAAAATAAAATAAAAAACATTAGATTGCAGTGTCCCTGCAATACAATTGATTTATTTGATTTCACTAAAGTTTAATAAAGGAAAAAAACCCTCCTGTTAATTTTGCTCTGTAAATTATTGGCATTTCAGCAAAAAAGGATTAAAGTAAAAACCCAGAGCTCATTCTGCCACAATTTTCTTTTATTTTGCTGAGGTGGGATTGCTTTACTCCAAGCACAGAAAGTACTTTAATTCTTTGAAAGTATACAGGGATGGAAAGCTACAGAGTTGTACAGAGGTCAGTTTGGTGTAGTTTGATAGAGACAAGAGCTAAAAAGCTCTCTGCAGAAAGCTCTATCACCAGGCACCCTCTTTCTGACAACATGGATTAGTTTGCCTGCATTAATACTCAGTTATTCTCTCTTCTTCCCCAGACCATACATACTGAGTACTGTCACAGCCTTGTCACTGCTGGCTCTTGGCCACTCACCTTGTGCAAAGAACCAGAAATAAGCACGTTTTGGCTCAAACATTCTGACTGTTACGACAGGAAAAGTGTGATCAGAGGAGATGGTCCCTCAGAGGTGGTGCAGCACTGTTTGAGTCTGTTTATCAGTCTCATGCTCAGTCTCCCTTCCTTTGACTCACTACCTGGAGGAGGGCTCAAAGGGCTGGTTGTGCGTACATGAAAAAAAATGTGAAAAATCTGCTTTACACAAGAGGGGTGCACCAGGTTAACTCTAAAAGGAAGTGGATTGGGCCCCCTTGCTCTCTTTTTCCTCTCTTTCACTTTCGCTTTCTCTGTCTTGCAACCCCAGCTCTGGACCATCCATGCGCCAGGACCAACACAGGATCTAAGGACTGGTGATACTCTTTGTTCTCTCTCTCCCTTTTCTGTCTTTATTTCTCTCCTCCCTGTATTCCCAGGGTAGAATATAGCTATTGTATTCTACCCTGTACTCTGTACTGAAGTTTGATGTGGAAGTGGGGAGCTTGTGGAATTGTGTTGTGCCTTGTGAGCCAGAATCCTTGAGAAGTTTGCTGTGGGACTTGAGGACTTATTGAAGTGTACTGTACAAAATCTAAGGACTTGTTAGCCACCTCTGCTTGTCAAAGTCTATTGCAGAATTTAAGGTCCTGTCAGCCAACACATTTTTAATCTAAACAGTGGGTTTAGATTCAACTGGTTGCTGGAGTTGTGGTGACTGTACAATAAAGCACAAGAGTTCCCTGACATGTGGTCCAGTGTCTTTGTTCAGCCTGATGAGAATTTACGATGAACATCACTCCCCTACCGATGGGTTGTAACACCTTGGTCCCACCACTAGAACCCTTACTTTGACACTCTATCCTTATACATCTGCAGGCTAGCATTTCATCTATCACAATTACAGTCATTTAGAGACAAAAGAGCATCTACTTCCTCCACTAAGTGCTAGTAAAGAATAAATGGTGACCAAAAGAGCTGAACTCCATCCCCTTCCAAAGCACTAGACCTGAAGCTGAACACTGAAGGTAAGCAGATGTTCTGCATCTGTTACTAGTGATTTTGATTTAGGAGAGTGTTATTGCAACAATGCTTCAGGAGACCAAAACTCAAAAGTCATGTGCAATTTTTACTCAGTGCTTATTCCGAAAAACCACACTGGACAATTTTGCTCAAATGTTTTGGATTGTTTCCATTGACAGGAACCAGATTCTGCCCAAACTTTGTGGGTTGTATTAGTCAAAGTGTGCAGGCAGAACAGTTAGGAAAGGAAAGGAATTCTTAAATCCTGGCCTATACTCCTGGGGATGTGAAAGAGGAGGTAGAAAAAAAACCTAGCAAAGTTATGCTGTGGAATCCTGGACTATGGTATATTGCATCTCATTGTGAACCTGTATTTTATCTTTACAGGAAACACTGCATGAATAAAAATATCTTTCTCCCAGCCCACTCTCACCTCCCTTTAGAAAGATGAGCTCTCTTTGAGTAAATCAAAAATCATAGATGGACAAAGTTATACATTTACCATAATGTTTCGGGTAGCAAGTATTGTCTCAAAACATGAAACTGCTACGAAGTGGTCATGACTACTTTAAATCATGTATTTTTTTCCTCTCCAACAGTCAAAAATAAAGAAGGGTGTAATAAATAAAACAGTGGAAGGAAGCCGAAAAGGTATCTATCTGCATGTTATTTTGTGGCTTACCACATCATACTGAAGATTTCAGCATTATACCATGATGAATGTTATATGAATTTGCCTGCCAGCATAGAGTGGTTCCCTTCTCTTCCAAAAGTTGCTGTAGGAACTAAATCCTCTCTTTTAATTATAGATTAATTTAGATGGGAAGTGTTTATACATACAAGAAAATTAAGCCACCATCTATTTTATCTATGTCAATCACATTAAAACAGAAGTATGAAAAGTCTATATAATCTCATCATGATGCCTCTCAAGTTCTCAAATGCTTTGTCAGTATTTTTTACTTCATACTTGACATGGATTCAGAATTAATTTCTATCTGTTTTTTTGCTCTATCATTTTCAAACCTTGATGCATTATTTTTTCCCAGCCAGTTTTCATCTTTCCCTTTTTCCTGCACTTGGTATATGCTCAAATTCAAGACCTTGAACACAGTAGAATTCTCACCAAGGATGTTCCAAAAATATTTGGAAGGTGAACAGTTAGTCAAACAATGACTCCAGGTTCTGGGACAATCATCTGCTCTTTCTTCTCCACTTTCAAACATCATACCTATTTCTAAGACATTCAGAAATACTAGAAATATTTTCTCTTTCCATTCTCTTAAAAGACTTTCACCTCAGCTTCTCCAGCATCCTTGGAGAAAGCGGATTTGTACTATTGTTTGTGCTATTAGGCTGTTTACGATTATTCTTTATTTCTATTCTTAGTTCATCTTTCTCATTATAGATTTTGGCTTTTCTGGCAACACCTGTCATGCAAATACTGAAATAGCATCAATAACCCTGAAGATGTACATATTAAATGTTCATTACACACACTCTTCAAAGCAGATCCCATTATATCTTGTTGGATTGCTAGCATTATGTTTTGGTTTTCATATGAGAAGGGTTTTGTGGCAATTAAATATTAGCTTGTGGCTAATATTTACCCCCACATTCCTCCAATATATGGTGCAGAAACTCTATTTTGAGATGTACCCTAATTTAGCCTTCAGATTTAGTGCCACAGGTAGGCTTATGTTCTACTAATCCAAGGTCCTATATGACGATTCCATTTCATGGAGTAGTAGAGTTACTACTTCCTTCCTTTTACTTTCAAAAAATACTGCTCATTTTTAAATGTTAGGTTGGTGCAATTTCCCCTGATAGACACCAAATAACTGAATTTATATTCACACATTTTATAAAATGCAGGTTGCATAATATAGCATGATGGCTATATTCCATTACGCTTCATTACTAGGTTGAAAATTACTGACACAGGTGGAGTTTTCCTCTTTAGTATTCTGTCATTCTAAATTATGATTGCACTGTAGGTTACTCGATGTAGTAAATAAACTAAATACAATTCCTGCCTGCACCCTACTAAAAGTGAGCAACACCTTCCTTCCCAGGTGGCCCTGGGGCGTTACTTAAATTCTAACTAGGTAATTACATGCTACCTGCCTGAGGTCTCCTTCAAACTTTGCAAATGTATTCTCCATTTGTCGTGATTTTGTAGTGGTGCCGCAGGCTATGGAACAGCTGCAGTTGAGTACTACAGCAATCTTGGTACCTCAGTATAACTTACCTCAGTTGTTTTCCATACTCTTTAGAATCATGGGATTAAAACTGATAGAAAGTAACTTGGTGGTAGTGATGGTGGTATTTGTTTTTAGTATTTAAAAATAGATAATTGAGTCTATCAGCTTCCTCAAGATAGAAAACTACTCATTCTTCAGCTGTAATGCTAATGGTTGGCAAGTTATCTAAAGTGTCCAACATTGCTCCAGAAAGCAATGTTAAATTAATTCTAGAGAAAAGCATGCAATCACTGATAAGTCTTAGGGAGCAGAGCAGGAATGAAAGTAAAACAAGGAGAAATCACCAGTAGGCTGAGGCTTTCTAATCAGTAATTCCAGACTGAACATCCACATTCATGGTACACACCTTAAAGCAGTAAAAATAGTATAAGGCAAAGGATTCAATTAATTCAAGGAAAAGTGATCCTTCAATAAACAGCATATTTTGGAATATTTTCATCATGATAAAGTACCTAACACAAAGACAAATTATAGTTCACTTTCAGAAATGTTGAACAGTAGACAGTGATTCAAAGGAGAAACAAAACTCTGCAAACAACAGAACTGCATCAGAGAATAAAGTTCTGTTGCATGGTACTAAAGGTTCCATTATGAAGGTAGTAAATTGTTTATGGTCAATTCAACACTATTACTCATGATTATGTTTACCCTTATGGTCTGTGAGGACTACAGACAGCCAAGCAGGAGGAGAAAATTCCTCCTTACAAACAAAAAGCTCATCACATTGGAACGAAGCAGATATTTTCCAAATTATTTCTGGGTGGAAAAAAAAAATGAAAAAAAAAATACCAACACAAAAGTGAGGGAAATATTCTGAACCCAGCTCCTTTTCCTAGCAGCTTAAAAGACTCATCTCTAATTCAGAAACCTACAGGGCAAATCCTGCCCCTTGTCTGATAGCGTTCTGCAAAGAGATTTTCCTCTTTAATGTGAGCTAAGCACTGAAGCATCAATTTTTTCTTTCTAAGATTTTGACTGAGATTTCATCAGGGCCTGAGAGAACTTTCCGGTCAAAACTTACATGCCTGCTGATAATTTCCAAATAAAAGCACAAAGACTTCCAATATCTGACTGCAGTAGGGACTATTTACACTAATGTGTTTAAGCAAAAGCATTGTTTTAGGTGGCAGCTTTTGGAAAAAATCATTCTGTTTAATAGTTTCTTAATTTCCGAGCTCCAAATGAATCATCACATTGTTACATGTAAATAAATATTCACAGTATAGAAGTGATATTTGTGCTTGGAGAAAAGTTAAGGATATCTCTGGCTTTCCAAATAAGCATTCTCAGTAATAACATATTGGATAACTGACCTAATTTTTGTAAATTATATCATTTAGATATTGCAAATCTTCAATAAATACGCAAGTGTTGTGTCTAAAAAGACCTTACTACAAAACAAATATTTCAAAAAAAGGCCATTAACTAAAATAAGACACCCTTATTTAGAAGGGATATGTATGTCATTGAGGCATTTTCTCTAATTTAATTCTTCATCAATTAATTCTCCATTCTAGTCCACCATTGCAAGTAATGGAAACTGATTAAAACCTGTAAAGCTTAACTAAATAAAATAATTGTCTTTAGTAGTGGTACTTACAGTAAAAATTATGTCTTGCTTGTGGGTTCCTCATTTGGTGATGTAATATTCAGAAGTCACCATGCTTTTGTCTAAGATAAAGCATTTCCTTTATTGTTGTCTTTACGGAGTCTTCTGAACAAGTCATTTCGTCATAACATATTCTCTTCTGAAGTACACATATGTTCTGTCTCCGTATTTCCTGTCCAAAATACTAAATGCACAAATAAAAGTAAACTAGTAAGATGCTAATTATGATACACGGTATTTTTATCATGTTGTAAATTTTCATATTACTTTACAAAGGGCAGGTGATTGAATGCGTAAGGAGGTGCTTAGAAACCTGAACCAAAATTACCTGATTCTCTTAAAAGATTGAATAATTGTATCTGAAATGTTCCAGAAGGTTTAAAGAGAACATAGCTTCTTTACTCTGAATTAATACATGAAAATTAGTGTTACCATTAATCCTTCCTTTCTTAAGCATCATTCCCATGAAACATGCATATGCAGCGCGGAGTCTAATTGACACTGAAAGACCCCCCACGATGTTTTAGGGTCAGGTGTGCCTCAAAGTATAAAATTTGTTCCATTGTTTAAAGAAGGAAGATTTACATTGTTCAAATTTCTTTTCTTATTTGTGAGTTTCCTAAGGAGCAGTCACAAAAGAGGCTATTAAGCATCTTTTCTTAACTGTATCAATAGTTATTGATTAGGAAATTGGTGAGGGGTTATTGATCTTAAGAAGGGAATAAAATAATCTTTAGAGTTTGATTTTATTTTCTGTAACATTTTTTAGAAATTTTTCTTCCCCATCCCTCCTTCTTCCCCATGGGCTGCAGGATTATGAATATGTCAGATACACATTTTGAAAAAGGATCCTAATTTATTTAGTTCCCCACCTTCAGCTGCACACAGATTTGCTAAGTTCAGATGTCATTATTTTGAAGCATGCTGTTTATATTTTCATTGAATTCCTTAAAAGAAAATCATATGTTGTAGTTATTCCATATTCTAGAAAATTATATCACATAGGAATCTTACAAAGAAAATCTGGTCTGTTAGTCATAATATTTGTAAAACACAATTGTCACAGCAGTCACCTAACCAAGTAGACAAAGAATACTATTTTAAGTAATGTGGTGATATGGCAGTCATATAACCTTATACTTAAATTTCTGACATATCATTATAAATATTTGAAGATATAGTGAGGGATTAAGAGAATGAATGCAACCGTCTCTCTCTTAAATTCTATGATCCATTTTTAAATATATGCATCCACAAACAAAGGAATATCTTCATCAGCAAAAGAAAGTCTAGCTTGACCTCTGGGACTTAAATTTGTAGCCAAACAATTGTGCATGCTTCATTTCCAATACACTATTTATTCTCTGAATTCTTTTATGGCCAACAGATGAACTCCTCTAGCCAACAAAACAAAACAAAACAAAACAAAACCCAAACAAAAACAACAAAAAACCCCCACAAAAACAAAAACAACAAAACAAAACAAAAAATCTGAAAACCTCCCTGTTTCTGAAGGCTGTGTTACATAGAACTCATTCCCACTCTTATTCAATCAAAAAGGAAGTTTCCTCATGAATTTCATAGGTTGATAATCCAGGCTCAGACTCTGGAAACAGAAGCACATGCAATAGCACTAAACCATAGTGCTCATGGCCAGTCATATGACATCATTTCTTAAGATTTTCACAGAACCTCTTAATAGAGAGGAGTGCCATATGTGAGTCCCTGTGATAACACTTCAATAGTTTCACATATCTAACTCTCACAACTTTTCACCAGAAGCTCTAAAAATATTTAATATTTTCCTTAAAGCCCTAAAGTCAGGCAAATATTTTAGAACACCAGGAGGGGGTTTCTTTGATTGTTAGTCTCTTTCTTGTAGTTAAAATTTGGAAATATGAATTGCAGTTGACAAAGACCAAACAAAATAAGAACACGTAGTATTTTTTGTTAACTTTAAAACTTACCAAGAGCCTGACAGCTATGATGGAGATGCACATGCAAATTAAAGGAAAATCTGCTTAGCAGATTTTTAGCTATGTATAATTTGTTACTAATCACTAGTGCAAGGAGTTTTTTAAATCAGAGAATTTTTCTGGTTTTGTGCATTTTAGGCACAGGATCCCAGCTACTCTGTAAGCAACTGCTTGCAGTTCTGATAGGCAACGCTCTTCTGCTCCAAGTGATACAGAATCTTGTTCCAGCCTTCTATCTCTCTGAGAAAACAACCATGTACATTCTACCACCTAAAAACCAAACAAATTAACCCCACAGAAAACCAAGATGCAGGAATTTTAGGTAAAAAATAAGTAAGAAGTTCTTGCAACTAAAAGTCATCAAAGATGGTCAAAGCAAGCCTGGCACTGTGAGCTGAAAGCCTAAATTATCATGAGAGATTTTCCACATAGCATGTGTTTCTGCTCTAATTCTGTTTTGATTGGTTGGCTTTTTTTTCTACAGGCAAAACTATTTGTCTGGTGCATATGTTTATGAAAATGTTTTCAAATTATCAATTCTCTTTACTTAAGCCATTTTTGATCATTTGGTTATTACACAAGCACACTAATTGCCTGTTCTCATTTCTCATTTCTATTAAGTTGTGCAACTCGTTTTCCACGAGCAACTGCCACAAATCCCTGTAAATCTAGTGTGCCTGCACTTGGGTACCGACAATAATTAGGAATGTATGAAATCAGTTCACTTAATATGAGTCATTTAATGAAAATCTTTGAGTGTAAATCCAGAGTACAAGAAGAGTTTGACTCTATGCACCAGAAATTAATTGACAGGTTTTCTTGGAATTCCTAAGGAATCTCTACTGGGTTGTCCACTGAGAATTAGGGCACATCAAATTATCTTTTCTTTGATAAAATAATGCAAATCTCATTTGTAGTCTAAGATTATGCAGCCATAACTCTGATATCATCTCTTTACAATCTTCAATTGTAATAATTTGAATTTTCTAGAAACTTGAAAAACTATTACAGCTAGTAGATCTTATATTAGTTTCCATTTTGTACTTATTATTTCCTTCCTTTCTTTTTCCTACCCTTTTCTCTCCAACCTTGTCCCCAGAAATGTTTTTTTCAGGATCTCTTTATTCTCTGCTCTCTCTTCTACCATCTCTGGTGGCCCAGAAGATCTTGGAATCATAGAATCATAGAATCAGCTGGGTTGGAAGAGACCTCCAAGATCATCAAGTCCAACCCTTGATCCAACACTGCCGTGGTTACCAGACCATGGCACTAAGTGCCACATCCAGTCTCATCTTAAAAACCTCCAGGGACAGAGAATCCACCACTTCCCTGGGCAGCCCATTCCAATGCCTGATTACCCTCTCTGTAAAGAATTTCTTCCTAATATCCAACCTAAACCTCTCCTGGCACAGCTTAAGACCATGCCCTCTTGTCTTCTTGATAGCTGCCTGGGAGAAGAGACCAATCTCCACCTGGCTACAATTTCCTTTCAGGGAGTTGTAGAGAGTGATGAGGTCTCCCCTGAGCCTCCTCTTCTCCAGGCTGAACAACCCCAGCTCCCTCAACCTCTCCTCATAGGACCTGTGCTCCAGTCCCTTCACCAGCCTTGTTGCTCTTCTCTGGACCTGCTCCAGCACCTCAATATCCTTCCTGAACTGAGGGGCCCAGAACTGGACACAGTACTCCAGGTGTGGCCTCACCAGAGCTAAGTACAGAGGAAGAATCACTTCCCTGATCCTGTTGGCCACACTGTTCCTGATACAGGCCAGGATCCATTGGCCTTCTTGGCCACCTGGGTACACTGCTGGCTCATGTTCAGCTTCCTGTCAATCAGCACTCCCAGATCCCTTTCTGCCTGGCTGCTCTCCAGCCACTCTGTGCCCAGCCTGTAGCACTGCATGGGGTTGTTGTGGCCAAAGTGGAGGACCTGGCACTTGGCCTTGAACCTCATCCCATTGGAATCACCCCAACTCTCCAGCCTGTCCAGGTCCCTCTATAGAGCCCTCCTGCCTTCCAGGTGATCGACACTCCCCCCCAACTCAGTGTCATCTGCAAATTCGCTGATGGTGGACTCAATCCCCTCATCTAAATCATCAGTAAAGATATTAAACAGAACTGGGCCTAACACTGACCCCTGGGGGACACCACTAGTGACTGGCCACCAGCTGGATGCAGCACCATTCACTACCACTCTCCGGGCCCAGCCCTCCAGCCAGTTCCTAATCCAGCACAGAGTGCCCCTGTCCAAGCCATGAGCTGCCAGCTTTTTCAGGAGTTGTGCTGTGGGAGACAGTGTCAAAGGTTTTGCTGAAGTCCAGGTAGACACATCCACAGCCTTCCCCTCATCCACCAGGTGGGTCACCTGATCATAAAAGGAGATCAGGTTGGTCAGGTAGGACCTGCCCCTCCTAAACCCGTGCTAGCTGGGTCTGATCCCTTGTCCGTCCTGTAGGTGCTGTGTGATTGCACTTGGGATGATCTGCTCCATAACCTTGCCAGGCACTGAGGTCAGGCTGATGGGCCTGTAGTTTCTCAGGTCCTCCTTGCAGCCCTTTTTGTGGATTGCCATGACATTTGCCAACTTCCAATCATCTAGGACCTCCCCAGTGAGCCAGGACTGTTGGTAGATGATGGAGAGCGGCTTGGCGAGCTCTTCCTCCAGCTCCCTCATCACCCTTGGGTGGATCTCATCTGGTCCCATAGACCTGTGGGGATCCAAGTGGCTCAGCAGGTCACTAACTGTTTCCTCCTGGATTACAGGGGGGCTGTTCAGATTCTTATCTCTTTCTACAAGCTCCAGAAGCCAGCTGTCCTCAGGACAACCTGTCTTACTGTTGAAAACTGGGGTAAAGAAGATGTTAAATACCTCAACCTTTTCCTCATCTTTGATAACTATATTCTCACCCATGTCCAATAAAGAATGGAGGTTTTCCTTGCCCTTCCTTTTGCTATTGATGTATTTGTTGATGTGTTTGTAGAAGGACTTTTTGTTATCCTTCATGGAAGTGGTGAGATTTAGTTCAAGTTGTACCTTCCTCTCTCTAATTTTCTTTCTACATGACCTAACTATATTCCTAATGATACTCTTCCTGAGTAGCCAGCCCTTTTTTCCATAATTGGTAGACTCTCTTCTTTACCCTAATTTCCTTCAAAATCTCCCTGTTCAGTCAGACCGGTCGTCTTCTTCACTGGCTTGCCTTTCAGCACACTGGGACAGCCTGCTCCTGTGCATTCAAGACTTCCTTCTTGAAGAATGTCCATCCCTCCTGGACCCCTTTGTTTTCAAGGGTTGTTTCCCAGGGTACACTCTGAATTAGTCTTCTGAAGAGGCTGAAATCTGCCCTCTGGAAGTCCAGCATAGAGGTTTTATTGATGGCCCTCCTTGCATCCCTGAGTATTGAAAACTCTATTTCATGGTCACAGTGCCCCAGATGGCCTCCGACCACCACAGCTCCCACCAGCCCTCTCTGTGAACAGAAGGTCTAGCAGGGCCCCATCCCTGGTAGGCTCATTTACCAGCTGGAGCAGGAAATTATCCTCTATACTCTCTAGGAATCTCCTAGACTGCCTCTATATAGATGAATTTTAGGTTTAAAAAAAAAAAAAACAAAAACAAAAACAACAAACCCAATAATTAGTTCCATAAGTTTATCTGTTTTATGAAATGGTTTGGGCATATTTTTTTGCTTTATTCTGTATTTTTGTCCATTTATCTGTAGTTTTTTTCCTGTGCTGATTGCAATTTGCAGTTGTGAATATACTGCATCAAAAGTCCAAATTTTTAGTTTCAGTAGAGTTCAATAATACTCTTAACCCTTCAAAATTGCTTTACCTCTCTCTCACTTTTCATGAGAAACTCCATGAATTGATTCCAAGTTTGTCTTGATGAAATATCCTAATACGAAAATACAGCCAGTTTTGACTGGTGTCCCACAAACACTCAATGCATGTGCACAGCAATCTAGCTTTTGAGCAAAATACATCTACTGTTGGAAAAGACCCCAGAACCATTTTCTCTTATGTATCAGAGAAAATTTTACTGTGTCATACTGGCTGATACAAGACAGAAAACATTTGAAGTTTCAAATGCCTTTTTGGATTTCTACCATAAGACATAAACCTGTTGACGTACTGTAACAAATACAACAAATTACTCAAATTGCCCTTCTCTGAAGAAGGTAATAAAAGCTCTTCCTGCTGACAAAGTTCAACAAAGTTCAGATGCTTGCCTCACACCTAAGGCATGGAAAGTTACCAAAAAAGGTTGAAGGGGAAATACTTGCTGGTCCCTTCTCACATTACAAGACAATTAACACCAGCTAGTTACTAAAAATACTAAGCTAAAGACATCCAGTTACTTCCTCAGCTAGAGTAACTGGCCTCAATTCCCAGTATCTGAGAAAATGGGCCAGCTCCAAACATAGTCCAGGTTCAAAGCCAGTGCACAGAGACACCCAAGCACACAGCAAAGTTGCTCGCTTGGTTTCATCCCATGAGCGCTCTCAGTCTGTTTCAGAGGAGATAAAAAAACAGTCAGTCCTCCACATCTTCCTAAAGCCTCTCTCTCTTGTACCTGAAGGTATTTATGTCCTTTTCCTGCTTCAACACAAACAGATGAGTTTCAGGAATTGCTGGTGTTGATTTTAACCAAACTGTCTGACTTCGTGCTGAAATAAAGTGAAGACTGCTCATATACTGCCTTACGGTGAATCAGCTTTCAGTAAGTTGTCGTTTACCACCTCTTAGCTTCTAGCTATCAGTTCTCACGTCAGCCACAATGCCTGAAAATTGTCCAATAGTTATGCTGTAAACCTGCTAACCCTTGAAATGGGCAAGTTTAGCATTTCATAACGCAAGCTCTAAATGAGCTTGAGTAAATAAACCAATTTGACTGAATCTGTGACTGTCGTGGTTTAAATGTGGACTGTTTTCCTTATTTAAATAAAGACATCAACTATCTTGTCTTATAAAGATACAACTTTCCTAAAGGTGTAATTTTTATATATTTATACCAGATATACCATCTGTAGGGATAAAGTCCACAACTGAGTGATATCATTATGTTATCAATAAAATATTTAAAGTAAATATTTATCTTGTAAAATCTTATCAGATTAATTTAATTCCTTTTGAAATCAATGACAGAGCACAAATTCCCACATACAACTCTTAGGAGTTAGAAACATTAACTATTTTTCTAATTAAAAATTCACCTCCTTTCAAAGACATATGGACCCCGTCTAATCAATCCTCTGTATACAGGTTCCATAACGTTTCTCTATTCAATATCATATCATTTTATTGAGGCAATATTGACTCTATTCTATTGTACAGATACAAATACTTGGGCAAAATAAAGCATCTTAACTGTGCCTGAACTGGAAGTATTAGGGATAAAACTGCTCCTGCATTATACTTCAGCCCATGAATTACACATCAGTTACAGAAAAGTCATGCAATGCCTAAAAAATGGTGATCTAGGTAAAAGTGTGAACCCCTGTACCTTCAACAGCATCACGGGCAGAACTGTACTAGTGGCACCACTGATATCAGGTATAACTAAACTATTTGAAATGATGACTGTTTTCATCTAAGAAATGAGAAACAGACCCACAGGAACTGAATTGCAAATTTGAGATGTAAAATCATATTTTTAAAGATATATACATCTATGTACACGTGTTGGTACAAAAAGTATTATTACACAATAGGAATATCATACTACACTGACACACAACCACAGCTGTAGTGAAAGCAAAAGATGATGAACCCAAAACTGAAGAGAAAATTCTTTTCACTCAGTGTGACAAGAATTTAAAAGATCCAAACGAGTATAGGCATTTATGTGACTATTTTTATGTAGAAGGATATTCAGAACTATGTACTTGATATGAAAGTTGAGAAGAAGTTAATATTTTGTAGTAATTCTTAATAAAATTTCTCTTTACTAATATTTAAGATGAGAAATCATTTAAGAAGTGTGAAAAAGCCACAAGACTAAGGCTGATATGGAAAAATAGCACAAGAATAATTATGGAGAAACAGCACAAGAGTGAAATAACAGAATCAGAGGGACTAAGAAACAAAACGAGTTCTAAAAGCCATGATGGATTAAAAAAAAAAAGCAACCAAAAAGAGAGTTTTATTAATACTTCAAAATTTAGTGAAAACCAAAGGAAAGTACAGATTCATTACTTCACAAGGCAAAAAGCAAACAACAGATGAGTCAGAGAAGGTTGAAGCCTAATGAAACAAGGAAGACTATGCAATTAATGTTGTCTTACCTTCCTAAGCTGGAGTTCCCCTCAAGAATAAGATGCCCCATATCTCCACGGAAAATCTGTGTAACAGTGAGGTAAGTATATGGCAGTCACCAGGTTGCTGTTAAAATAACATCTATGCTGTAGTCATAAAAGGATCTGGGAAGGAAAAATGAACCATTGTGGCCATTTTACAGGGAACAGTGTGGCATAAGAATGTATTTGGCTTTTAGGGGAAAGGATAGGATTATGACAACTTGTGTTTCTAAGAAAAGCGCTCTCATCTTGAATGATACTGCATCAGCCTCAGAAATGGCCTCCTAGCCAACAGTTGGGGGAAGGAATGAGTGTTCATGAAAATGCTGCCAATTTGGAGGAGAATGGAGTATGAAAAGGGAGAAATTTGGGAAACCAACAATCCCATTCTGTCCTGTTTTAATCTGGCACAGCAGCTTTCAGCTATGTACTGCATTCATTTTTTCTTATAAGATCATCCTCCTCCAAAGAAGAGAGAAACAGCCTTTCCTTAAGCAGATGATCTCTTCATACATGCACACAGACTGCCAATTTCAGCCTCACCAAGGGCGGATTTTAAGAGCTGGATTCTGCTTCTCCTGGATGAACAGAGTCAGATGGATGCTGTCTGCAGTTAGATCTGCAGTAACTTGCTATGCCCAACAGGTCTGTAGAGACAGGATTTGAAGACTGAGAGACTGTATCACTGGGAAGAGACAGCATAACTCAATATCCCTAGCATGAAAATGGAGTTATTTACTGTCACTTTTCAGAAACTGACTAGAATTTGTTTCAATTATGCCAGACTACACTTCAGTTTCAGAAAATATGGGTGTTTTTGTATAGCTGAGGCAGATGGATGGCTGTTCTGTCTTAGAAAAACAGAAAAACAATACTACATAAAATAACATTTAAATATTTAGATGTAAAATAGGTGATACCAGACACTCAAACATCTTGCACATGTCATTTGCATTCAATTAAGCTGTTTTGTTTAATGATGGAAATGTGACATTAGGAAATTATAATGAGCCTTTCTGATGAGTCTGACTGCCATCTGAGTAGCATCTATGGAGCAAGACTGGCTTCATAACTTGCTTCATTCCCATCACCCACTCAGCACTTCTGCCATAAGTATCAATTCTACATTGCTACAGTAGAGAGGTGAAAAATCTTACCCAAGAAACATCAACACATAAATGGGTTGAGCCAAGAGGTAATCTGATAGCTACATTTCTCTTTCAGTGCTGCTGGGCAGTGTATTCCAGATGATGTGGGTGCTGTGAACACCTCCAATTGCCTTCATTTGAAGGAAGGCAAAAGTGCCACAGTCCTTTGAAAAGGTCAACACTAGCAGCTCTCTCAGTAATAGCATAAAGAAAATCCAAGATGTAAGTTGCCTATTGTTAAATACAATAATTATATTAATGGACAACCACTACAGATGTACCTCAGCCTTTCTAATGATTTCATAACCATGAGGAACAAAATGATTTCTACTTCCCATGGAGTACATATGTCAGATTTAACAGTTTGAAAGATAAATAAGAACTGAGCTGCTAAATCCTTACTAGCATTCAACATCCATGAAAATCAAAATGTTCTCCATTGCACTTAAACAGAGGGCATTAGATATTTTCAGGTCATGATCTGAAACATAATATAATCTTGGCCCAGAAGGCAAAAGGATTAAACAGAAATATTTCCAGTCATTTCTGTACAAAGTATAGAGAATCACTGCTAAAAAGTGAATGTGCTTAAATCTGTATTCAAAATACCCAAAAGGACAAGGTTCTTCAAAGTTGCTGTGAGTTGTATTGCTCTTCCATGGACTTATAGACAACTGGGCCTTATGGATATTTGAGTTCTATAAATAGGTTGTTGGAAGCGTGTGTTTCCTCCTACAACCATATAGCGAGATGGTGCTAACTGGTATACTTGAGGAAGCGAATTTATTCTTCACCAATTCACCAGGTGAGGGAAGAGTGGTGCTAAAAATGCATTCTGTTTCTGCTTCCTCCTGTCATGTTAGTTCCACAGTCAAGAAAAACTCTTATAAGGATACAGAAGTGTGTCCTACTCCTGCTCCTGTGACACATAAACTTACATTTCAAGGTCAGCAACAATCAGACTGGATGGGAAGAAAGAAATAGAGGCAAGGATGAATATAGGACTGGAATGCATATCTATTACATGGACTGCAGCAATTTGGAAAAGCAAGCTGAAGACAGGGACAGGAAAATCATAGAAACTTTCATGCTTTTTTCTGTCCCAAAGCCTTTGAAAGCTAAGATTGTTTCAATTGTCCCAGGGAAGGTTGAGGAATAAGCTGACAGGGCAAAGAAGGTAACCAAACTCAACTCAATTTTCTTGCCACCCCTTGTTATCAGGACAGGAGCAGCCTAAATCCAGCCTTAGCCCCAACCATTAACTTTTGCCACACAAATAAATGTTCCCACATTGATGGAAAGCTTTGCAGTAGCAAGAGAAAAACTTGTTTGCCGACTTTTTTTAGCCTATACCTTCCCCTTGAAATGGAAATTACATATCTCTGACCTTTCTTCTCACCAACCTGTCATTTTACATGTTGTTTCTGCATTTCTTACAAATTTTGCCATTTACCAGAAGAAAAAAACCCAAATCATCACACATATTCCTTAATCCACTTGAAGGCACTAAATGTAACAATATGATAAAATGGTACCAATTGCATTACATTAAAAATCCAAGCACCTAAAAGCATGAAAATGAATAATTAAGAACATCAACCTGCTGTCCATGATATCCCCACATTATGCCTATTTCAATATAATGCCATTTACTGTCACACCTTTATTGTTTTAAAATATATAATTTTGTTTTCTTGATGTCAGTAGCTAAATGTGTTCATTGAAAAGAGTGGGTTCTGGGAGAAAGGTACATAGAAACAGAAAACAAAAACAAAAACAAAAAACAAACATTACTTAGCTATTAGAAATCAGTTGTATTGAATACTGCACCTTGGCTTTTACGGGGAATGAAAGACATGAGGTACCGCAGCTTGAACCCATGATGCAATGGAGGTCTAGCAGAACAAGAAAAATAAGACCAAAATACAAAAACCATCAAATGCAGGATGATCATCTAGGCAAAGGATAGGACTGCTATAGAACAGCTTCTCCAGCAAAGACATTCTAAATTTGTGAATGACCATCCCCACCCCTAAATAACAGCATTTTCCACCAAATTTAAATTGCATCTAAGCAGGCCATGCTTTTAGAAGGGGGAATGAATCATCTGTTATTATTTTACACCAGGTCATTCAAAATAGAAAGCTTAATCTGACCTCTTTAAAGTAAGAATGTTATATTTTGATCAGGCCAACCTGAAGGTCTTGCATAAAACGGATATAAAAGAGTTGAATAAGCATTCTTACAAATATTTCCAATTTAACAATTTCAGTTATCCATGCATTCTTTTTCTTTAAACTGACAAGAGACATTTCATAGCACTGAACACAGAAAACACATTTCAAAACCCCATTCTCAGCTCTGAATTTCACATTCTCACATGTAGGAACTGGGACCTAATCTGAAACCACTCTCTTTTACAAGTCCATGGGAACTGTGCCATTCACTTCACCCTTGTTAGAATATCACCTATGTACCCATCTAACTTGGGGACTAAAACATCAGGGCTGATTTTGCAGGTTTGCCATTGCACAACATCTTTTATTTGTTGCTATTTAAGCAGAAGTCCTTGAAGAACCGAGAGATTGATCATGTTATTGGAGACATTATACTGAAAGGATACAAGAACAGCTTTGAAAGAATTCAGGTAGTATCTGGATAAACATATGAGGGAGATGAAACCTGAAGATGGATTTCACAAGCTCAAAAAGAACAGATCATACTGAATTATTCATCCAGCTCCAAACTTTGATTAAATCCATAGCTCGTGGCTGAGAGCTCAAGCCAACACAGATTTACAACTGAACAAAATTTAATACCAGAAACAGTTCCATCAGTAGTGTTGCAGAGCAAGCTACAGTTTCTCCTTCTCTCATTTTCAAGATACACTCAGTTAAGGTCTTATTGTCTTGCTTATGAAAGAAGGGGGGAGAAGAAGACTTACATATTTCTAACCTGCAGTTCAAAAAATATAGACGCCTTTTTACTTTATAAAAAGACACTTTTCTATAGTATTATATTTTTTAATAATAAAACTATGTAAAATCGGGTAGTACTTGAAGCCAGTTTTAAGACAATATTAACTAACAGTCAATTAATATGGATAGTTTGTTTAAATCCTTGAAGCTGCAACAGGAGCAGACAAAAGTTACTTTCTGTCTTTAAGTTGGCCACATCTGAGTAGTTGCTACTTGCAACTGTGAAGTATTAGAACATAGCCATTGTAGGAAGCAGGATATCTGACTTGATCAGTCAATAATCTAATGTGATTCAGAAAGTCCCTTGCCTCTGCTAAATCTCACAGAAATATAAATGTTACACAAGTAGGCTTGATAAAATCAGACTACTCTCATGGTCTCTTTCTAATGCACAAGGCAGACTACTACTGATGTACAAAGCACAAACTCAATCATGTCAAATGGTTCTTAAGAGATACAGCTTGTTATTTGTGTTCTGCCTATTCAGAGTTTTGTTCAGAGAAGCAATGTACTGATGAAATGTCATGGCTTTGCAGTCTCCCTTTTTCCTGATGACTATTCCATCTGAAGTTTAGTCTGTCAAACTGGAGGAGTAAGAGGCTGCAGAGTGTCCTACAAAGTGCCATGAATTCTGTACCAGCAGAATGTATACATATGTGTAATTTATACTGAAATGACATTTGTCATCCACATGCCTTCCTGTGTTGTTTGGGGCACAAAAATAAACAAACAGGAAGCATATTTGTTTTGCTTTTTTCAATGCAGAAATTAGAAAATGTCAGACTTGACTTGGGCATAATGCTTTCAAAGGATAAGATTCGCTAAGACAATTCTCCTCCTATTTCATTTGTTTTTCTACTGGTGGAACTATATTTGCTTGAATGGAATTGCTCTTGATCTACTCAAGTGTGAGAACAAAATAATCTAATTCCTTTGTCTTTTTCAAATCAACACTGTTGTGATACTCCCAATTCTTTCAACACTTCTATGATTTTCAGAAAATATCCTGGTACTACAGAAACTGATCTTCTTTAATCTGTTTTATCTTGGTCAAATTCCAAGCTTCATGTAATTTTTGCAGCTAATATTACCTCATTTCACAATAAGGCTTTGTACATTTTTTTCAGATCATAACCTTCCTTAATATAATTGCTATAATTGTACTTCAGCAAGAGCACTTGAATGGTTGAGAAAAATATCTTATTAAATCTATGATAAAGTAGGGGCTGAGCAATCATATGCTGGAAGGGGAAAAAATCACCAGCAACAGCACATTACAGAGGTTGCAAAGTGCCTTGATGATCTGACTGTGGCTCTCTGATTGATGAACAGCAATAGATATGCATAAAAGGGTGTGAGTGCCTCGAGAGTGCCTCTGCCTTCAGAGAAGTCAGAGAAAAGGAAAAACAAAATACTTTGCAGAAACCCACTCTCTTGCCTGGACTGACAAGCATGAAAAAAAAAAGCATATACATTAAACGTAAGTGTAATGAAGAAAGTATCTGTCCTCATATATGCTATGTTTCAGCATATTCATCCAAATTAACCTACTGTGCTGCTTGTATGTAGCCATTTAACATAGGACAAATTTGACTCACTATTGACTTCTATTCTAACATAAACCAAACCAACAACAATAACTCTGTGGAAAACTAGGACTGCGATCCAGTCCCTTAATCACTCGGGTAGAAGTGGCAGTTTCAGGTGAAAGGATATCCAGCTACCCTGCCAGAAGTGAGCATGGAGATTACTACAGGTAGCAAAAAACACGTACTGCCAATGGCAGAAGACACCAACAATGACATATCTACAACTCTAAGACCTTTGCAGAGGCAAGTACTCCACCTATTTCCTAGACTCCATGGGACAGACAGATATCAAGCTCACACAAATTCATCTGCCACCAATGTGGAAAAAACTTAATCATAAGAATTTAGCAGGAAATGAGTTCTTTGAGAGCCTTCAGAATGCAAGAATCACAGTAAAACACTTCTCTCTCTTTGTAATATCTCTCTACACCAGTGCCTATACCGGAAAACATTACCAAAGAGCAGTCTCTAGGAACAGTTTTAGTATCTGCAGTTTCTAGTAGAGGACCCCGGTCTTTGGAACTGCTAGGTTTTTTAAGGGTTACATGGCAAATATTAACAAAATTTTGCCCAGTATAAGTAGAAGATGGGGAAAACAACAGCATACAAATTTCTAAGGTTTAGGGAAATAAAATGTTATAGACTTTTGGAGCAGGGTGGGCTTTTGTTTATTTTTTTGTCTTGGGAATGAGTAAAATCAGATGATAATTGATACTTGATAATTGATATTTGAACACTTTTGTGTTAAACTTTTAAAGAGAGTACTCCCTAATTTCTAACCTACATTCTACTGTGTTTCATAGAAATCCCATGTCAGTGGGATTCATCTGTAGAGGGCTACATTTTGCCCACTGCTATAGCAATAAGTCTCCCAGTTTTTCCTACTCCAAAAATTACTAGAAAGAATCATAATCTTCAGCAACATATAGTTATTTTCTATAGTTACAACTATGAGTTATAGTAATTATGTGCTGCACTGATGGCAAAACTCCACTGACTGGAGAACAAGGTACCGATACTGAATTCACTGAACAAAAATTCACATTTGTGTTGGTAAAGCAATAAATATGTTCAGTGTCTGCTGCCAATTCAATACTGCTTCTTGCTATTATATCACACAGAAATCTCTACAAATAATTCCTGCATCTTTAAATGCAAAATTTATGGTGACTCAAGGAAATGGAGGATAAATTTTTACACCTGTTATATGTCAGCAATGGAAGACCTATTCCTGCCCCTTTTTTGATCAATATCTTTCCACTACTGTGTCCTTCTGAAATTATGAATAAATCCCTGTGAAATAAACCACATTGAACATTGGTTCTTTTAGATTTTCCTATCTGCAAAGCTGTTTAGCAGATTCATTTCTTTTTAGCCCAAGTTGTTACAGTGTTTAATTGTTATCTGACCCAAATATCCCAAAACCTAGAAGTAGCTGCTTTTATCAACACACGGTCATTAACAAGCTTCACACCAAAGTAAACATTTGGCATGCTTATAATTGCATCCTGCCTTAAAACTCGAGAGCCAAAGCCACCTGTTCTCTTGCATTCTCTACTCCTTGCTTCCTTCTCTATGACCTGGAAAATGTTCCCACAGGAAGTTATCCTAAAGCAAGTCAACTGTCATCTAGGACCTTATATCTGGAACACGGCCCTTCTGTGCATAGATACAGTTTAAGGAGAAGATCAGCACGCTGTAGTGTAGGCCTGTAATCCAAGAAGCTCCTTCATTTTCAATGACATCAAAGGTATCTTAACTTTGGCATTTAGAAATCTAGAGAATGATTAAAATTCTGGAATACTCTGACAACAGCTGCTTTAAGCAGAAGTTACCAGATGGTAATATTTGTGTGGGTACCATGTCATCTGGCAAGGAACAAGCTAATGATGCACAAAATGCTTTGATGCACAGCCTTCAAGCAGTAAACTTAAAGTGATATGAGGCCATACAAGGGCTCATCTACACTGCTCTGCAATTATGTTTGATACATATAATTTTTACCAATACAAGCATACAGGTAGAGGTGACACAAAGTTATTTGGCGCATAATGGTTGTTGGTATAAAGTAAGTGTCATTCCTCAAAATGACTAATATTTGTGAACTTCTGCATAAATTTTCTACAGATCATATTTTTTATATATTGCAGTTAGGATGGTGAATGTTTGGAATATAACAATCCTGCAGTCATATGGAGATTAGAACACAGGCCTCTTTCAGTCATATTTTGGAAATGGACCATGATGACAACCTAAAATCCCAAAACCAACCAAGCCTGTTGAGTTAAAGGAAAACCACTGGAAAATTCAGGAAATACTATTTATATGGGTATATCATCAACACAGACAAGATTAGAGTTGTTCCCTGCAAAGAACAACTTTGTATTTCAAGGCAGCTAGTTTCAGAGCTATCTGCTCTATGTATATGCATAAAAGGCTCTGATTCAACTCCTTTGATATGAGTATGACTGATAACAGAAAAATGACAGGAAGAGTAAGTGGATTTTTTGCACTGGTCTTGCAAGGATGTGTGAAGACTCTGAAGACTCAAAGCATCAATATCCTGCTCTTTTATTTACTGAAGAAATCCACAGAGCATTTTTCATGCAGAAGCAAAAGTATCTATGAAACCATGTGCTATTTCAAGAAATATATGGTTGTGGTCTGCATTTCAGTTCTTACTCCAGAGTTCACACACCCTATTGGTAATCAACCTGGCTATGCAAAATGCAAAACTAAAAATAGACCTTCACATGCACCTTGATTTCACTCTTTCATTTGATCCTTGAGCACTTGCACTACAAAAATGAGCATCTATTTAAAGTATACACTTTTACAGATCAAGGCTCAGTTGGAATCTCCCTGAAAATCATGTTGAACATGTAGCCTGCTGATTTAAATTGCAGTGTTGAAATCTTTATAAAAGAACACAAAATAATTCTGAGTGATTAGTTCAACATTTTTGTGTGCTTGAAAGCTCTCTGAATTTGGAGGTTTTGTTTGTTTCACTGAAAAAGTAGCAGGTTTGCTTTGAATTAAATAATCCATTTCTCATAAAATAAATTTATCATAAAATAAGTCAGTTGATAGATAACCAAACTTGACCAAGGTCAGATAAATTATGTTCATGAATATATTCCTCTATAAAGCACAAATATATTACTCATTTCTATTATTACTTCTCTTAGGAAAGAGTCCCTTAGGCATACATATGCCATATAATCAGCTGTTTAAAATAAACTAGAGCAAAACTCACTATAACTGGTCTAAATCAGCTACTAGTCTGTGACTCTGGTGGTCATCCTTTGTTCTTCTACCTTGCTATTTAGGACTTCAGAGAAAGTAATTAGAGTAATAATTGTTGTCCTTAGAAATTTAAGACAGAATAATCTCATCAAATCATATCAACTTATTTATGTATTTTTTTATTTGTTCTGTTGGACAATTTCTCCAGGACAACTATTATATTCAATATCCTCAGTGTATTAGCATCCTGTAGTAATGTATTTAAGTTGGGCATGTTTATTATATTTATTAACCAGAGGACAAAAATAACAGAATGAGATGTAGTAGAGCACATACATCTTCTGTGTAGTTAGCAAGAAATGTATTTAATTGTTTCTTCTTCATGTTTGTTGATTTAAGTGAAAGTCAACAACAGATTCTAAGTTCAATACAATTTACTTATTACAGACCAAATTCTGTTTCAGAGGTTTGAGCAACCCCGGACTTTAGGTACTATTTCCATATCCACCCAGTCTAAAGATACAATCAGTTTAGTACCTGAGTACCTGTCTTTGAGAATTGACACAAGTATGCACATGGAACAGAGTACAAGAAACAGCATAAACAAAAATCATCTCTCTTGGCAGACCCTCACATGTCTATCACAATAACATTACGTCTGTCATCATTTTACCTTGACTTACTTCATCAATATTTCTGCTTTCTCCAGGGCTGGGTTTAAGCCACAAATTTCACATGCAACTCTAAATTCCCCTGAATTTTCAGATTAAGAGATATGTCGGAAATTTTAACTTTATTTTCCTGTAGCAGGGAAATTATTCTTACAAAACAAGTTCTCCCCTGTCCAAGTACAGTAAGTGAGCACACACTTGATTCTCCTGTGTGCAATTGTACAATTAAGCTTTTCCTATGCTGTTTGTTTGTCATGGTTTCACTTTGATCACATCTATGTATTGGAGTATTCAGCTGACAGAACGACTGGTTTTCTTTTTAAATAGTGGGTGAAGAATGATGAAAATAGAGAAAATGTTCATCTAACTTAACACTGGAATTTAGATACATGATAAAATATCTAAAATGCTAAGGATGTTATGGCCTAGGGAGCTTTTTTGTTTCATGAATCATCATAGGACTTTTAGTGTTACATGGAGACAACACAAAAAGTCATTTAGACCAGGCACTGCAGTCTTCAAATAAAATGTAGATGAAAACTGTAGAAACTCTGGAGGTAATCCTACTGTCATTAAAATAAATTGCAAAATTGTTGCAAGACAGAGTGAGCAGGAGTCAGCTATCTGATAGGTTATTAAATGCTGAGCCCTGTTTAAAAGTATGTAATTTCTTCAACACTCAGTCTTCAAAGCAATTTGTCATACACTATCTAGTTAACTTTCATAATACAAGCATTGTTTCTAAATTTTGAAAATAAGGTAACTAGGGGTAAATTAGTGATCCTCTAGCAAAAGTGGGGTAACTGTGCCTCAGGAGTTGCCGCATCCTCTCTGGCTCTGAGTAAATGTCAATATCAGGATTTAAAAACAAAATTTCTTGGCTCTCCTTCTCAGGACAATATCCAAAACACTGTCTCATTTTCTATGATACATAAAAACAGACCTAAAATAACACCAGTACCTTCCACCTTGTACTGTGTAGATCTCTTCATTTTAAAAATATTTCATGTAACTCTATCCAAGCTCAATAAAAAACACCTATGATCTGAATCAGAAAGTACCAAGTATATTCCCACCAAGGTCACACTCTCACTAGCTTTTTTACACCTGCGTTACAATGCCTGCAAAAATAGTTACCCTATAGTCTAACTTCTGGAGAAATTCCTGCTTTTGCAGATCTATTGTTGTTAGGATGTAACAATATCAAAGTTGTGTAAGGCTTGTCAACCATTTGATCATTTCTTTACACCCTGTGGGCAGACAGCAAGTACAATTAATGCAACTCAATCCCTTAAGTCAAAACTACAGAGATCCAAGAATTTAGTATTTTTCTAGTAGTGAATCTGTCTTTAACCCACAGCATTGCAACATGAATTGAATATAGAGCAGACATAATAGCTTAGCAAATAGATTAACATTTCAATTACTTTCACCTCCTTAATAAAAAAAAGAAAAAATTAATAAAATAAATACAGGATTAAGTAGTTACTGTCTAATATTGCCAGTCTTATTATGATTTGTTCAAACCCATTACAGGTACTTACATATCCCCATTCTCAGATAAGGAAAATACAACCTATTTTTGTTCAAAGATAACATATTGTAGCAGGAAGCATTCCTAGTGATGCACAGGTCCTAACAAAACTAGCAGTTGGGCAGAACAGAGACATTGTGCTCCTTAAAGATATTTGGCAAATGGAATTTTCATGTCAATCTGGACCTGCCATTTTTAAATGACACCATCTGACCCTCTGCAAGAATGGGTAAATGGTGTTGGATGTTTCCTAGGTTTTTTAATACAAATGTCTTCAGGTAGCATAACCCTGCTAATCATATTTAACATATCAATATAAAAACCTGATCCTCATTTATTTTGTAAAGATGCTCACAGGGGTTTTCATTTTGCTTATCTCTATTATCAAATACAAACTTAACTTCAGCATGAATCTGCTATGACCATTTCAGATAATGATAAATCTCCTTTAAATTACTTGTTTTATGCTCTGTTTATATCAGTAAATTGCATTAAAACATGTCTTTCAAGTTGGGATATTCCATGTCTTGTTCAAAGCCTTGATTCTGATAATTTCATCCACTTCAAGATCCCTTTATAGCTTCCTGTGTAGGTAAGCAGTATTTAGTACAAAGGAGAGTCCAATTCCAAATACAGACAGTTGTGTTTAGCACTGTGTTTGTTACCACATTCATTTCCTGCATTCCTGTTCCAACATGAATATAATTTCCCAATGCAGAGAAGCCTCAGTTGTAGACAACTTACAGAGATCAGCCTCAGGCCATTAGTACTCTGGAACAGAAATGCTAATCTTTCCTTGGAGATTCATGCCATTTCTGGAATGAAGGCTGATTTGTCAGCCTACAAACGAGGATGCTAAGTTTACTTCTTGGAGCAAGCATACCTGAAATTTTCCCAGGGATGAGAAAGACTATTCTTTCTGTGTTGTCACTACTGGAATTATATATTTTCAGAAGTCATTCAGAAGGGAATGACTTTGAGGAGTGATCAATTCTCCTTTACTTCCCACTATCACCAAACAGCTCCAGACCCTTTCCCTTGCTCTTGTCAGGTTGATCACTCCCTTCATCCCCCTATTTAAACCTGTAAGAGAGGAATGAATGTTTTATCACTGCTAGGAAGGAATGGTTGTACAGCGAGTAGGGAAAGGAACAAAAAGGAAGGAAAGAGGTGTGTGGTTAGGTTTGGTTTTGACACCCTATCTATGCAATAGTCCATAACGATTCATGCCACAGCAACATCTTGTACCACATATTGCCTCATGTAGAGTTAAATCATTTTTTAATTTGGAAACTTAACAATCAGCAAGAATGCTAGTTGGCAGTACACAACAGCTCCTTCATCCAAGGAAGGATTCACATCTCCAAGAAGGACATATTCCTTCTGCTGTCAGTGAGCCATTTTCTACTTTATGCCAAGGAGTCTGCAGAAGGTCTGTCAGTCAAGACAAAACACATAGATTGAAAAACTTGGCCAAGCCATTCCCCACAATCAACTACAGAACTGAGAAAAAACCATATAGCATCTGTAGAGGATATAGGAGAAAAGGTGACTTCCAGTTCAACCGTGGGTGAGAACAGATACGAGAGATGTATCACTTCTACTATTCTGAATACATCTCACCCCCACATCCCTGTTCTCACACATCCATACAAACCATTGCCGAAAGCCACAACACAACATGGTGAATTGCATCCTTTGCACATTCATTCAGGACCCACAAGGAATGGTGCCCATCCACCCTCATTGTATGACATCACACGTGGGACTGTCCCTCTCTCACACTGCCACTGTTACAGTTCCAGCCTTTCCTCAGATATCCTGCTTTTCTCAGTCACTGTGCAGCTATAATTGTATCGTTGCAGTTGCCCCAAGGCAGTCATTCTTACCTTCACATCTTGCACCAGAGTCTTCACCACCAGCAGCTGACACAGCTCATGTGAGTAAGGATTACAAGCCTGTGTATATCCTGTGTAGTGCTGGTTTGGTTGGGAAGAAGCTTTGGTTGGAAACAGAAGAGCAAAGAGACAAAGATGGATGTACCATTCATCTCTCAGATATGACTAGAGGTACATGTTGCTGCAACAGATTTACAAGTAGACCAACACTTTTTTCAATTTGTTTTCAGTGCTCAGGGTTATTTTTGGCCGAGAATGTTATTCTTTGAGTGTCTGAGCTCCTCTGGAGGCTTCTTCTTCCTGTGAACCATGGACTGGTTCACTGAGCAGCCTCCAAGTCCTGTGTGGTAAGCTATCAGTTCCAAGAAGAATGAGTCAAGTGTTTGCCCACATGAAATTCATTCCCTGTTATTTTAGGAAGAGGCAGAGAGGCTCATAACTCATTCTCATCATTGCTGGGAAGCAATCACCAAGTCTCTTGCACAATGCAGTGAACAGTGCTTTCACAGTGATTTAGGCAACATACTGTTACAGCAGAGGTAACACATGACATGACAATGCCATGGAATATGTCCTTCTAACATAAATTAAGTACTTCAGCAGATATCCCTGCACTCTACTTCAACGGGGATCATCCATCTGCATCCAGATTGAGATTTGTTGAAAATATTATAAAACAGATTCATCTAATTAATTTTAAACTTGTTAATGACAGCAATAATTTGAATTCTTGTAAATATCATTAATTAAAACTCATACATGTCCATCGGCATCTATGCCGCTCATTTTTCCTTTGAATGTGAAGGTCTTGGAATCCCTGGATCTTGAGTTTTCTTTTGGAAAAATGAAGCTCAATCTATAAACCTATATTTCATTTTGTTTTTTTCTAAAATAGACTGAATCTATGTTCATCCTTTGTTTCGCTGTGCAGATGTGTCTTCTTCAATGAACACAGAAAAACAATGCTTAGCAGGATCTCAGGTGAAATGTTAAATCCTCCACTCCAAGTCCAACTTGACACAAGTCATAAAGATAATCTCCTTTATCAAACTGTAAATTTCTATCTTGAGTGCCACTGCACAGACAAAATTATTGCAGTGCTCCATATGGCTGGTGGATGGATTCATTCAGGCTGAGGTACTTTATCACTGTAATCCCTAATTAGCTTCATGAACTTCAAAACCTGTAGAATCTACAAGCCCTGCTTATAAAGTCCATATCATGAGTAAAGATACCTTCAGACAGGCTTCTTGCACCAACTCCCAAATCCTACCTTCTCCTATGGAGTAGCATTCAGCCATATACTTTCCTATGAAGGGTCTGGGGACAGTGTCGGCTCTACAGATGCACAATGAAACAGTAAACAACACAGAACACAATGCCATGTAAAAAGAGAGTAGAAAGTGGTCACTGTAGCTGAGACTGGGGTTAAACTTACTTCTAAAGCTCCTCTGTCAACAAGTTATTTAAGGCTTGCTTCTATATTTTTATCCTTCCTTCTGGTTTGAGTTTCTGGATCATTACTTCAAATTAATGATAAATATATTAGTAACATAGACTTCCTTCAAGTGGTTGGAAACATGTATTTTAGAAACATGTTCCTTTACCAGTTTATTGCAGCGAGAATTAAGGTTTCCAAGAAACAAATCGGGCTATTTATATATTAGATGAGAAACACAAAGGGTAGATTTTACTTCTTAAATTTCAGCAAAAACAAGAGTAATTTATAGCTGTGCTATTAAGATGTAGTCTGGAGATCAAATGAACAGATGTAAGTGCATTTCTAAGTACTCATCAGTTTAGCTTGGTTATGAGTGAGAATGCAGATTTTTACATTTCATATAAAAAAGAAGATGCTGGAATAATCTCAGCAGCATCTAAATTCTGCAGTCTTTATGATGTGCTTGAAGTTGCAACATGCACAATTTCCTCTACTGATCAGAGGGTAGTGTAAGTATTGACAGTTGGTGTGTTCTCTAAAGAAGGAAAATGTGTGCTCTAGAGAACCATTTAAGAGAATGGTCTCATCCCTAAGTGATAGCTGTAGATGGCAACTACAGTTAATAATACTTTTCAATTCTAATAGTTCAAATCTCACATTGATTCAAATGTGATTCTTTGCTAATGTGATCCCCTCACAATGTAAGAAGTATGTTGGTTAAACTCATGTGACTGCAGAATAATAAAGCCACAGAAAACTGCAGAAAAACTCCAAACACATTACGGTACACCCAATTTAAAACAATATCCACTGAAAGAAAAACAGAGAGAAAGAAAGCAGAGAACCAAAGCATAATATTAATTGATGTGAAAATCCCAAGGATACATTCAGATTGCCAAAGATTGGGAATATACAGTTATATCTGATATTTATGGCTTGGAAAACTAGGCTCTAAAGCCTCTAAGGAATTTTCTCATCACAACTACATTTGAAATCTTAGTCTTGATAGCCTTTTTTACTCCAGCATTTTTTGCCATTGTTGGACTAGCCCTATACACCAAGATGGTAACTAACAAATGTATTAAGACAGAGAGAAAAACTCTTTAGACCTCTCTCAGTGATTCAGCAGGAGGGAGACTGACATAAATTGGTTTACGTTTTAAAATGGAATGACACTCCACTTTTGCCTCCCTTACCAATTCTTGTGGATGTACCATATGTAAGCAAAGAAAAATTCTGTGGTATTGATCTGCTTGTGCTTTTAAGATAGAGGACAGGGGAAGAAGGAAGAAGAAGGGAGGGAAGGAGGGAGGGAGAAAGGGCAAGCTGGTTAATGTTTTTCTTTCAGCTTGTTTTTTATGAGTCACACCACTAAGTATTTGCATTAGCAGGTCTCCTGCTGCTGCTAGATCATTCAACTGTTTGTTTAGTTGCTATGCCTCTTGAGAAGTCCAATGACACTAAATTTTTATACATCTTCCTTGTAATTTTACTAATTAATTAAATCTTTAAGAAAAAAAAAATTCCCATCACTGTGATACCTGTAGCAGTAGCAGTCTGCCCAATCTCAGCGCTATTACTCACTTAGATAAACGTTACAAAACCAGAACAATATTTGTCATTGCTTCTTCCTATGTTGTCTCCTGACCAAATTGTATCAGAAAAAGTGACAATAACAACATAACTGGAATGTTGCAATTATCAAGTTTAAAGTTCAAAGCTTTTTATTCCCACTTGTGAATTGAAATAAAAGAGTTGCTTAATTTTGAACAGCATTTGCAAACCCAAACACTGAGTATAACTTTGACTTAATCACTTTGAAAGAGTTGTATTTCTTCCTTCAGGTGTGAGACTGACATTGCTCAGAAACACATCAAATCAGAAGCTACATATACACTAAGACTGACATTGCCTTATTCATGCAGAATCTTGCTACTGATAACAAGAGCAGGGCTGTAAGCAAAACTCCATCGTGGTCAGCATGAAGAGAAGCTGCTAAGTCTAGTTAAAGCACACAAAGAAAGATCAGTAAACAGCTTTTTCTGTCTTTATGAGGATAACCAGCAACTTTCTGTTTGATCTTTTTTCTCTCTTGCTTATTCCTCAGCATTCTTAATTTCTTTAATAGTTTGCTTTCAACAAACCTTTTTTTTCCCCCTTTTCAAGAGTGCCAGTATAAAATATGCTAATTCAATACAAGCTGCAAACCTGCCCATTAGATTAAAATGCAATAAAATCATCTGAACTTACGTGTTCACAGAGAAGGATAGTTGAGACGAGATCCACTCTATGTGAGAGACGGGTCCCAAGAGGAGCATTTGTAAAGGAAGCTCTTCAGAATAGCTCTATATCTTCTGCATAAGGTGTTTGTTTTTGTTTCCTTCTCTTTAATCAAAACAATGACTGATGAGAGAAAAGTAGGTGTTTAAAGGGTGTTAAAGCCTTATTTGTAAAAGAAACAGCACATTAAGAGCAACTTTTCTTGATTGCAGGCTTGTGATCTACGCAACTTTCTCTTGAGCACAGTTCAACCCCAAACAGCGAGTGTGTATAAATGGTATCTTCTTACTTATGACATCTGTTCCCTGTGTGAATTTGGACATGCGTGTCCTGACTTCAATAACAAGAATGCTTTCTTTTAAGTCACTTGTTATTCTTGCTACACCAACATAACTGAGGGAGTACGAGCCATAGCTCTTCTATCATCAACAGAACTATGGGATAATTAAAGGACTACTCAGTTATTTCTATGCAAATTAACTACCTAGGTGAAATTTAAAACATGGCTTGCCCTTCAGAAAATTTATCATCTGTAGGGATCTGCTAGAAGACAAGTAGTTAGAAGACAAAAATGCTTAGTTGCCTGATTTAATTAATCTGAAGACTCTTAGGGGAAGAAAGTCTGTCTTCCACTGCCCACCTGGGCATATTTTTTGAAGTGACTGAGAACATTAAACAATTCTCTGAAGCTGGAAGTTTAATGTCCCTCCTATACAACTGTTACTTTATTCTAGATCTATTCTTGCCCTATATGCCACTTGGGTTCAAGACAGCCTTCAGAGAGATTTGCTAGGATGACTCTGAACCAGCAGTGTCACTCTCTACTGAAAACTTAACACTGCAAGATACTGCAAACAATTCGTGTTCTGCAACTGATACTATTTTACGGAGAGTAGTACTGATGTTTAAATCTCTTTAGGTGTACACAAGGAGCACCAATGATCAGTATGTTCTACTCAGAGTGCCCTTCCTCACTTCTTACTCTCCAGCAGGTGAAAACTACTGGCTAAAACAAAGCTGTTCCTCTATATTGACTGGGGCACAATGAATAAGAGTATACTATAACTGCCAGTTAATTAAAATAGTCCTTCAGGTGAAGTGCTAAAACACTATCTGGGCTTTGAAAATGCTAGATTTAATCCCTGCTGATAATGCCAAGAAGAATTTATTTCAAATTTAAATGAGCCTATGCAGCTGTTTTGCTTATGGTACAACCATTTTGCCTCATACCATGGCCTGCATTCTTCCACTGCAGTTTCTTCAGTTTCAGCTGTGCACTGTGATACAGCTTCTTAGCAGCTTCTTTGGGAGCTGCATAATCAGAAAGGGAGGAGACACAGAGTTCTTCATAAACACATTTTTTTAAAACTGCAGAAAATATCAGGGTAGTGCTCATATGAAGTTTAATTTGTCCTCTGGTCACTTAATGCAGATAACAGACAGAATGTGTGTGCCCTGGGCTATACGCCGTTTCATTACACACACATGGCTCCCTTTAAGTTTAATGTGAATTTAAGGTACCAAGGAAAAAGAGCACATACCCTTCAGCATGAATGCACGTTCTCAAAAAAGGTAATGAACTCCCATAATAATGCCTGTTTCTAAGACAGTGCTAATGACTGAACATTGATAACGAAGCACTTTTATGACTGATACATACACATCATGTGTTCATCTCAGTCAATAGCATCTTATTGACAGCACAGAATTATGTTTTTCTGTCAGCTCCAATATTACTCTAAAACATGTGGGGAACATTCCTGCTTCCCAGCTCTTATTTTTTTAGTGACACCTTCAAAGAAACACCCAATTTGGAAGGGCACCAAGGCACAGGACCCGCTGACTGACAGTACTGCCCTTCTGGTCAAAGCTTCAGCCCTGCTCCCACCTGAGCAGCCCCAACCCCACACCGATTAAACCCGTGTACAATCTGCTGAACCGAACAGCTTCCACCGCCTCTGCCCGTGTGTCGGAGCGCTGGGGGTGATGCACCGGCTCTCAGCCGCACACGCTTCGCCAGCCTTCGCTGCCGAGACCCGCGCTCGGCTCTAAAAATAGCACGGCAGAGCTATAAATAGCAGCCGCCTAAAGCGGCTCCAAAGTGCCCCCGCGAACGCCGCTACTGCTGGGCGGAGAGCGGCCTCGGGAAGGGCCCCCTGGGGAGGGGGAGGCGAAGGATGGATGGATGGATGGATGGATGGGAGAGTGTGTGTGGATGGCCGCGGGGCAGCGGCCGTGGCGGGCACGCCCGGGGCAGGGTAGGGGCAGCGGGGCTCGGCCCGGCCTTGGGGCTCCTCCCCGGGCGGCCGCGGTTGCCGGGCGGGTCCCGCGGGCCGGAGGGCGCGGCTGTGCGGGGCTGGGGCGGCGGGACCTCGGCGGGCCCCCTCCTTCGGTCCGTCTGCGAGGTAACGCGGTCCCCGCGGGCAGCGAGGAACTGGGAGGTCCCCCCGGGGCTGCGGGGAGGGCAGTGCGGAGGCCGGGATTCGAGCTTTCCTCAGCCGTGCCCAGTGGCAGGACCAGAGGCCATGGGCACGCACTGAGACACAGGGAATATCGGGAATCCTTTTCTCCTTTGAGGGTGACAGAGCCCAGGCACACGTTGCCCGGTGGAGTGTCCATCCCAGGAGACGTTGAAAAGCCGTCTGGATATGACTCTGGGTCACCAGCTCTGGGTGGCCTTGCTTGAGCAGGGGGCTGGACCAGATGATCTCCAGAGGTCCCTTTCCCCCTTCCCACCTCAACTGCTCCATGGTTGTGTAGAACCCTGCTTAGAACACCACAGCTGAGGATCCTGCTTCACTTAAGACATCTAGGATTGCGCTTAAATTTAATAAGACCTTTGTAGTCCAGTGTGTTGCTGGTGCTTCTGGCTTTATGGTGGAGAAGGTCTCTTAGGGCAAACTTTGATTGCGGCTAGGAGGCCTCCAGTGGAGAGCTGCTGGTGCCTTAAGAGAGCGAGCAGCAGGGAATTGCATTTAATACCTCCTCCTTTCAGTTCTGACGTTCTTTCTGCAAGTAACAACAGGGCTCCCCTACTATGCTGTATGATCTCGCTCTGTTAACTAATTTCCCCTTGTAGCAGGAATGCTCTTGCTTGCACAACAAAAATACTTTTAAAAAAGCCTGTCAGTAAAGCCTGTTAGCTACATGGTGCTGTAGTTTTAAACAATGTCATTTCCTCCTACTGAATGCTCTGCTTGCGTTCTGATCTAAACTGTGTCTTTCACCATTTGATTTGATAAGAAAGAGCAAAAAAAAAAAATCAGAAAATTGTCCAACTACACTGTAGGTAATTTACTGAGAAGAACTGAGTTTCCATGATGAAGCCAGCCAGTGTTTTGTTGCAGTAGGTTAGGTAGTACTCTGTTGCAAATGTGCATGCATTGGAAGATACTCAGACCTGCTTCAGAGGGATTAATTGTAATTACATACTTTTTTTTTTTCAATTTTCAATTCTACCAGCAAAAAGTGCCTTTTTTCACAAAATGGAAAGTTTAATTGCAGTAGTCCAGTACTGCTACACTTTTTGGAGAGTTCATTTTATGAAGTCTTTAGCAGTCAACAAAGTCTCTTTCAGCTGAGCTCTGATGTTGTTTGAAGAAACTAGTTGAGTACATAGTTTTTGTATACAAGACAGAGGTGTGGCCTCTCTGTTGCTACACGGACACACACATACCTCCCCATATTTCTTCATACCTTCTTGAAAACACCAATGAGTTCTAGAGGATCAAATTGTGACCTTATTGAGGTTAATGTCAACATCATTATGGACTTTAGTGGGGATCAGAGCTGGAACCAAATTAACAATGGCGATTGAAAATCACAAGTAAAACTTGCTAGCCCATTATAATCATTATACATTTGTTAAGTGTTTTATTGGGCCAATTTTGAAAACGATAAAAACGGGAAAAGGATTTTATGGGGGGGGTTACCTTATTTTTTATGGCTTACAATGAAATGAAAACATGCAAAAAGGTGTCCTGGTGATTTTTTATTAACATAATACGAAAATATTAAGAAATTGCGATAAAATAAAAAAGTTCCCATCTAAATAAATGAAACAGTTATGTAGCTGAAGTGTTAGAAACCTACTCACTCATACACAAGGAGCTGTCAGTCCCAAAAATGTGGAGACCTAAGATCTTTGTTAGGACACGACAAGGAATATACAGGTGCAAATAGATAAATAAAGACTTCAAGATCTGGCTGGTGCTAGCAGCCTGATCCATTAAGAAAATGAGAAAGTCTTAACTCTTTTAGTTATTTACAACTGTTTGGCCCCATTCTACATGGGAAGTGAATTCCTGCTGAAAGCTTTTTTGCTTGTCACATAGGAAAGAAGCATTACAATATCATTCTTTTCATTCTGCAGTGTCTGATTAGTCAAGTCAAAATCTCACAAACATATGGTGATAACTTTACCACTTATAATTCTCCCAAAATTTTGCTGGTCTCAGCCTTGGCTGAATTTATCATTAATATCTGATGGCATATTTTTCCATGTCCTCCAATATCACCTTAACTTTGTGACTGTAACTTTAGAGAATTTGGCTATAAATCATGGGTTTAAATTTATCTTAGCACATTTAGATATCAGTGGCTGTCTTTAGGTCTTTAATTTAAAACTTTGAAGTTGTTAATTTGGCCTCATTAGTTGAAGTGTCGCAGTATACAGTTTGCAGGAGTATTTGGAAAATTTGAAAATGTTGAGTTATTACTTGCCAATTTAGGGGAATTGAAATGCTTTCAAGGCAGGTGCTGAAGTGCTTGCTAATACTAGAAAGTATTGATAAATGCAAAGATCTTGTTTGTCATCATTTTAATTGTGTTTAGAGATGACACTGTTGTATCAATTACTCTGTAACAAATTCTAACAGATTTACTGTGAAGAATAATAAATCACTTCCTTTATTCAGAAGGACAAGAACAGATTGGGTTATATGTATATACTTGCTGATGGCAGGATGCTGAACTAGATGGTCTGCAGTTCTGATACAAAGGAACAATCACTTTTTTTACATATGTCACTAAAAAGTTATGGAAAGCTCAGCTTCTAGAGCAGTATTCATATCCTCAGTGACTTATACTGGCTCTGTAGTTATCCCCTGAATCATGCTTCATACATCCTCATATGGGGTTTTATTTTTTGGCATTTAGGAACAGACACATCACTGTTCCTGCTATCCTTATGCTAGAGGCTTTATGACTAGATGAAGCAGAGCTGTTTTATTGGCTTTGAGCCACCGGGAGCTTTTTGCCTACTCTGGAGAAATTTCCAGTTTTCTCTCATCCAGTGCTTTGCCCTCCCGTGTCACTGTTGTGGCCACAGTTGTGGCTGATCGTGACTTGCTTTGTGACACCTGACACTGATTATGCCTCCCCAGTGCTGAAGGTGCTGCAGTAAAGCTTCCTGGCAGCCCCGCCAAGTGCACAGCATGCCCCTGACATGACATAAAGAAAAGAAGAAGTTCCCAATCTTTTTTTTCTGCTCTTCAACCATCAGTCTGTTATTTCTATCTGGTGCAGCTGCTGCAGGAAGAGGCAGTATTACCTTTGTGAACTGTGGAAACTTGTAGCTGACTGCTGTGAGCCAGCAGGTTTCAAATGTGAACTGCAGTTCCTTGCAAAGATCTTATGTTCAAGATGGTCACCTTTGACCTACCACATGGCACATCAGTGATGGTTTGCAGTTCTGTGGGTTGAAAAGTAGAAATAATAGTATAATAGTAAATAGCATGACAATTTAATGCGATGGAATTATTCTCTTGTTGAAGTCCTAATAAAATAAATGATAGATTTATTCATGGAGTTCATTCATGTAACATTGTAGTTTCAGCAACTGTTCTGAACACTTTTTATATCTGATAATGCATTATACCTGACAAAAAGAGGGAAAATTCAGCAATTCCTCACTGTACAGAACAGAAGCTGGTTTCAAAATTTCTTGCTTTGTCAGGCAATAACATTTCAATGTCACATCATGTAGAAGAAGTCAAAGCATGTGCATGAGCAGAAGAAATCAAGTCCAGTAAAGGAAAAAATATCTAAAATTCAGGTGAAGAGAGACAACAATTACCAATTGCTCAGGTTAAATATTCTTTTCTGTGCTTTTTCATACTTTCAATTTATTTTTTTTAAGGTACATTCTTAATTTTAAATTAATGTAGTTCACACATGTGTTGACATTCCTTGGCATCTAAGCACTAGGATAAAATTAACAGAATATGTTATGCGAAGGCCTGTTAATTAAGAGTGCATTTGCTCTGTCTTTTTCTTTTTTTCCCACTGGGCATTAGTTCCAGTTTCAGCCTTTATAGGCAAGAGGAGACCAAGTAGTAAAAAAAACGTGCAAGACTGGTAGAGTTAGGGTTTGTTCTGTTTGTAGGTCATTGGCCCTGATGCAGCCTGTGGCTTTATCTTGCCAAAACAATGCAGACAAACTGTCAGCCAAGCTATACTGACAGAAGAAACTGAGTCTGAACAGTTTTTTTGAATTTATAACTTATAAGTATATAGTATCATTTATATGAAGGCTGTAAAGTGGCAAAACACTTTACCAGTGCTGCCCTGAGTCTGACTAGAAGTTCATTTAGTCAAATATGTCTCCAATGCTGGGCATAAGCTGATGCCTGGGAAAGCGGAAGAACAGAACAAGATCACAATACTTTCCCATAACAGTCTCCCCCCTCCATTTTTCCTTTCTCAGCCCACTGGGGAAAAATGCCCTTCAATCTTTGGCTGACCAGTGTGGTGGACACATAAGCCTCAGAGTTTTCCAACAGCACCCATCTCATGTTTCAATGCTTATTTGTACTTAGCTTGTTTCTCGTGACTTGCTGGCTGTGCTGTGTTAGTTTTTAAATGTGGGAGATCAAGACTCATTTTGTGAGGCACATGTCTGCACAGAGTGAAGGACAACTATTGCCCTGAGAAACTTTCAACCTCTGCTTTAACTAGACAAGACAGATTGGAAGGTGAAAAGGTACACATCATGGTCTTTGATGCTCTAAGTTAGGCACTAATTATAAATATATTCCTGAAGTCTGACAGTGCATTGCTGCAGAGTCACGACAGCAGAACCCTTCATAGCAATTTGAAGCTCAAGGAAATTTCCACTGTCTCAGCACTCGACCTTTTTCACAGGGAACAGAGAGAAAACATTTGCTTGCTCTGGGGGAGAGCAGAGCATGCTGGTGGAGTAGGCTGCAGGTCCTTGGCTGGATGCTGCCACAAACCTCCCAGTCAGTAGAGAAAGGGATACTCCAAGGTGTAGACCATGTCCAAGGTGATTTTTGGGCACTGGTAGAAGGGAGAGACTGTATTGCATCCATCCTGCGAAAGTTAGTGTTCTCTCTGGTAAAGAGAAGGTTTTTGGAGGGAACAGGGTGGGTAGAAGTGATTTCAGGGCTTGAATTTTCAAAGGAGTCTAAAATAACTGAAGTAAAGCGCCAGTAGCCGCTTCATATCCATCAGCAGAGATAGAATAGGTTTATTTACAGCTTGCTTTTACCTGCCCAGGATGGGGCCATATTTCTTGTTGATAAATGTGAAGTGCTTCACTTACAGTGTGCTTATTTTAGAAACCCAAAAAAGAGTTCCTACCTTTATTAAAATAAGTACTTCACTGTGTTGCCCACTGAAATCCATGAGCTTCCACAGCATGGGTGCATACTTGAGAGGTAACTCAGTTACTTTCTCAGGCAATTATGTAATTTGTTCTTCATCAACTACAGTTTATATTAATGAATAGACTCCTTGCTGTCAAGTTCTTTCATTTGGATGCCATGTAAATTATAACAATTTGTAGATGAGCTCTGGCCCATGAGAAGCCCAATAAGAGTGATTCTTTATCCTGCAGGGCAAGAGTATAGGCTAATCAGTATTTGAGCAGCCCTCAGCTGTTTAATTGAGATAAAAGGACTGATACAATTATAGTGCTCCTTCTGTTTATTTCGGAATCTTGAAAGTGTTACTAGGAAATTATGAATCTGTCCTGGACGAGAAGAAATAATTGATCTATATGCAGCTACCCAGAAACGACATGCAGGTCTGAGGTCTTATAAAAAGAAAGACAACCTCCTTAAATACACCGTTAGGTAAGCCATGTTCTGTTTTGTTAATGGTAAGAGATAGAGAATAAAGAGCAGAGCCATAATTTTTCCACGTGCTTTTATGGTTTTCTTATTATTTGTCTTCTGTTCTTATGTTTCTGCCTGTATGTATACTCAAGCTATAACATCTCCCTTTTACATCAAAGAAATTCAATGAAGGACTGCCTTGATCTTTCCTGCTTTCATCTGTCTCTCCTTGCCTCTCCATGTTTTCTCTGTAGCTACAAGTGGATACCACCCAGTGACAGCAAAGGCATTTGAAAAGGAGTGTCTTTGCTCCCTTGAGGGGGCCTTGCAGCTGACAAGTACACTGCTAAAACTGGATCTGGCTGATCAGCTGGAGAATGGCCTGGGTTTGGGTTTATGCTTATCTTCATAGAGGCTCTGTAAGGTATCCCTTATGTAAACTCTAACAGTTCCTTAATTTGCCTCCAGCTCTTAACAGTTAATGATGTTGTTAAAGATATCATTAAATACCACAAATACAAATATCAGTGTGTTCATCCCATACAAGTATGAGAAACTCTAGTAGAGGCAGTTGAATGACAGAACTATTCCATAGGAAGGTCCAAAATTAAGGAAAATAAATAGTGCCTTTTTAGAATGTGTATTAGAACCCCTCTGCTTGTGCTTTTAAATAGATTTTTTTAAAAATTAATTGAATCTGGAGGCTCTGTCTGGTAGATGCCCAAATTCCAGGGCTTTCACATTTTTTAGCTATTTGCACTAGAGTCTCAAGAAGCCCAGGGGAGGGTCTCTCAGGGCTTCAGAACTCAGAGTCTGGGCATAAGATGAGTTCTTAAAGGTCTCAGGTTTCTTCCTGCTCAATGGGAAGGCCAAATGTGACGTTTAGCTTTTGGGCTCACAAGAGTGAGAGAATGGCCCTGCTACTTCCAGAGAATTGGTGGGCCTGGAGACAAGCAGGTGTTGGACTGGCAAACAGAGAGGAGGCCATATGGTGTGACCGCTTTGAAGCCATAAGTCCTGGGAGCCCCTGCTTTCCTGCAGCTGGTAGGATTCCTTGCAGGCCTTATTTGTGGATTTCAGTGAAATCTTTCTCTTTGCTGCAAAATATTTCTGTTTTGGCAAACTAACAAATAATGCCCACAAAAATCCTGTTTTTCTAGAAATGTTTTGTCCAGCTTTAAAGTACTGCAGAAACAACAGTCCAGTTGGATTTGTTTTTATATTCTGTATTAAGTTTGCAAATACTGGTTCCATATCTGATGCCTGACAAGGGATTCAGGCTTCTGCAGGTATCGAGATATGGACCCAGAGTGATGCCAGTCCACTGGCAAATCAATGTGGATTTTAGGATGCTGACAAATAATGCATATCTATTAATCAGGTCTGAACACCAAATCCCATATGCATATCTTAGGTGCTATAGTTCTGTATTCCTGTGTGGATGAAGGTCCATTCCTTTTTACCCTAACTTACTCTATTAATAGAAAAGCCCTATTTCAAGCATAAATTCCATTGCTCAATATGTATGATCAAAACTGTTTCTGTTTCAGAACCATTCTAAATTTTCCATAATCAAGTCAATGGAAACAGCCTCATGTATGGCCAATTTTCAACCCACTATAGTATGTGGTGATAAATCCTAAAGTTTGACGATGTGAATGAGGATATTTTGTCAATGGTGAATAACAGCTCAGGAGACTAGACTGACATTGGAACCTTCTTAAAAACTGCACTTGTCACTAACTTTTGTACTGGGAGCCAAATCTTTCAACACACAAAAGCCCTCAAATCTTGGAGCTGATGCTGCTCAGCAGCTTACTGGAGGCAAGTACAAAGCTACAAAATCAAACCCCTTGTTTTTGGAGAATGATCCTCTCACAGCAGCAACCGCTTAGCTGTATGCTTTAATCTATTCCACTGTATATCATTCAAAATATTCAAAAAAAGTCTGTCTTATGTCTTCTGTGAATGCCAGTAGCAATGTCAGATTGTATCTGTGCATTGTTATTAGTTAAAATGCAAAAAAGCATCTCTCTCTAACTTCCGTTCGGCACTTTACTGTCACCTTTTTAGGTGTGCTGTGGTTTATATTCAATGGGTACAGTTCCCTGTGAAGCATTTTAGTATCTATCTCTCTAGTGTGAGAAAGATCTGGTTTTTTTCCATATCATTTACAGACTGGATTTCCTGTTAAAAGAACTGTGCATTGATGTAAAAAAGCAAAGTATAACACTAACCAATTGAATTTATTTATTATAATCCAGTGAAATTAAATCAGCTACGGAAACTAAGCAGTGTTTCTTCTCATTAGAATGAAAATTCCACATATTAGATATTTTGATAAAGTTGAAAGTAGATGTCCTGAGATTTAGGCTCTGATCTGATAATCAGAAAATCAAGTTGCATTTCTCTGCCATTAAATCTTTTCATCGTATTACAATGGACAAAACAACCTTTTTCGGCCTTAGAAATGAAGACAATGCTTTCCCCCTCCCTCCCCCCAAATGCTATTTATCTGATTTGCAAACTTTTTCTGGTTTGCAAAAGTTATAAACTTTTTGGGTCTGTTAATGAGTGCTTGACTATTTGTATAGAGCTTGGGACAGTGATCTGATTGAGACTTCGGGAAGACACCAGAGTTCAAACAACAGCAGCAACACTATTGCATGAGTCAACTGCTGTAAAAAGTGTTCCTGTAATGGACTAGGTAGTTAAAGATCTGCCATTGTTGTGACTTTGTTCCATCATAACAACTGTTTAGTGCCTGCATCATGTGTTACACATAGCACACACTTATTAAATTAAATGTACTTTGCTCAAACAATTACAATTTTTGATACATGTTTGTTCCATTTTATCTGTTCTCAGAGCAGTTTCCCACTGATGTTTTTCTACTTCAAATCATAGTGGGGTAATTGTTGAGCTAAAATGGAAGGATTGGACACAAGAAGATAAAGAATTACTCTCTGTTCTAAAGTTGCACATGATAAAGAGCTCTTTTCAATATAATATCCTTCTATCTGTCATGCCTTTCACAGATGTTTGACATCAAAAAAAAGAAAAAGCTAAAAGAAATAAAGGTTAAGCCAGGGATAATTTATATTTCAAAATAAATCAAAGAATCCAATTTATTAGTAGTAATATACAGTGAGATGAAGTTAGACTAATTTGCTTTTAAATCTTTAAATTTTTACATTCTCTGTGGTGACCAGTGACAGGACCTGAGGGAATGGCCTGAAGTTGTGTCAGGGGAGGTTTAGGTTGGATATTAGAAAGATGTTCTTCACCCAGAGGGTGGTTGGGCACTGGAACAGGCTCCCCAGGGAAGCGATCACAGCACTGAGCCTGACAGAGTTCAAGAAGTGTTTGGACAATACTCTTGGGCACACAGTGTGACTTTTGGGGATGGTCCTGTATAGGGCTAAGGGTTGGATGCAGTGAAGGGGGGAACTTGTGGGTCCCTTCCAACTTGGTGTATTCTGTGATTCTGTGATTCTTTAGCCAGTATATATGAAACTATGGTTAACTTCCACTACTTTCCAAAACATGACTAAAACTGCTTAAGGAATCTATATAAATAAATAACATTTAAAAAAATAACCAAGTGTTTTGATGTGTTACCTTGGATTTGAGAGCAGTAACTTCCTTTGCACATATCCTGTTGTGACTACAGAAGGATGTTTTCAAAAGACACCAAAAAAAAAAAGAAAGAAAAAAAGAAAAAAAAATCTGACCTTTTGATGATTTTATTAACTTAAGGACCCATGACAATTAGAAATATGAGCACAGGAGAAAAGCAATAAAGTTTACTCAGCTCCCATTTATTTCATAGTGTTTTTATTTTGAGTCTAAGGTGGCAGAATCTGATACAAAAAAATAAAAAGCACTGCTCATAATCATTCCAGATTCTGTTTTCTCAGAACATTGTTATAATGCTCTGTGTTACCTGCATCCTTTATCTTTATGAAGTCTCTCCCAGACAGGTGATTTTGCCAAAACCTAAGCTCCCAGTGGTGAGGCCTGAATTTCAGAATGAGTTGGAAGTGCACTCTGAAAAAACAGCCTCTTTTTCAAGTGTCACCAAATAAAGATCCAAAACCTGTAATCACTTCTAAAGTCTATGCTCTCAGGTTTTGGTTAGAGGTATAAACACATGGTTTGTGAACTTGCAGCAGTGTCTGTGAAACCAAAAGTTATTCTGAAATACATGTATGAGAACAAAAGTAAAGATTTCATTGTTTGAGAGTCAGACACTCCTGGTTTCTCCCCCAAATTACAACATTGCCTTGAAACCAAAGGAAGAATTGTATTGATTTTTCTAGTTCTGATGGCACTCTGTATGTCCTTTGACATTCAGGATCATCTCTAAGGAGATATTTCCTTTACAACTGTCAAATCTAATCGGGCAAATCTAAGTTCACAATCAAGCAACTTCTGCTGCCAGACAACCCTTTGGAGTATAAAGCTACTGAACTTTAGCTTCCTGTATGCCAGTTGACTTATCTGTTTAAGAAGCATGGACTTCCAAGTGTGGGATTTAAAGTGGTAAGATTTATCTGGTGAAGATTATGTACACATATTACAGTGGTGACTAGCTGGCTTCATATTAACCAGTATTAGGTTTAAGATGAATCAAAATAAGTTTTTAAACGGATTAAAGTTTATTTAAATTATAGTTCAAATTATTGCTGGCACTTTTGCATATAGGCGAATCATTTCACTAAGTTAAAAGTAAGTTAAAAATGAGGACTGACATTTAGTCTCCATGATCAGACTTGCAAATTAAGGTACCACCTTATTCTTGATTTTAGTGGGAGTTAGGAACATGATTGTGTTGAAAACCATACCATTGGATTGGTAGGGACTGAAATCTTCATTCCTATGAATCTGTGTCTGTTTGAATCCTATGAACTCGTGGCTTTGGAAATCGAGACTAGGGTCTTTCAACCATTAAATTTTACCTGTTGGCTGTAAAATTTACCCTGTTACTCATGTGAGATGAATTCATTTAGCAGTGGGACACATCTCCATAAAATTGGTGGAATTCTGTGTATGGGAATTTGTCTTCTTGCAACTTGCCCTTAATTTGAAATGAGAGAGGGCTTGTTTGCTTTCTTTGTTGTGTTAAGTCTGGCTTTTCTAGGTTTGGCTACTATGATGTGACCCTATCCTGTTTTGTAGGGTATCTTTAGAAAATATTCAGTGTTGTGCTTTTTTTCCCCACTGCTTCCCTTGGGTATGAACAGCACAGTAACATACTGAGCTGCTCCTTCTTTTGCCTTGAAGATTTATGTTTAGCAGAGACGATCTTTCAGATTGCAAAATATGTGACCTTTGCACAATGCCATGGCTCATTTTTGTGGCCTGTAGAAAATTGCTCTGTTAATGCTGTTGTAGTAGAGTATTTTCTCTCAAAATATCTGGTCAAAAGGGTCCCACTAATTGGTAGGGATTAAAACAAACAGAAGTGATCTGGCAGGGAAAGTAAACCTAAAAGTGCCAGCCTGTTCATACCTGTATCGTTGTAGTGTGGCATTCTGGCCAGGAGGTGACTGCTCTGTGATCCCCACAGAACTGTGCTTTCATTGATACATAACGAATGCATTTTCCTTCCCTACCAAGGGTCCCAGACAGCCATGGTGCCTACCTACTCCTTGATGGGACCTTTCAGAGGACACATGAGTCTCAAAAGTAGCCGTAAGTATTCAAATTATAACTTGAAAGGTGCCTAAGTACTCCAATTTTGGACTAACATCTTGACTATAAAGAGATTATTAAAAATATGTATTTTGTTATTGAAACAGTACAAAGTAGATAAGTCTTTCTAACAGCTGGTATTACAAAAATCTTAGCTCTCTAGTTTAGCCAAGCAGCTTTCCTGGTCAGGATCTTTGTCAAGCACCTGTAGAAGAACTGCTGGAAAGCTGTTCTGCCTGAGACTTCCCTTTTCGAAATGCTGTTCCACTATACCTTCTTCAGGTCCAATATAGTTTCAGTCCTTAATTAAATGCTGACAAACACACCACCACTACTACCTGGTAACACCGCCCACCGTTTTTGTCCTTGTTGGCTTTCTTCTGTCCCTTGTTGAAGCCCAACTGCAATCAGAGGCATTTCACTCTCTTCAAATAGGCACTTCTGCATTTCAGAGCCTACAGGGTATTGTCCTACCATCCTCCTCTTACCACCTTTTCAATAGAACCCCAAAGGACCACGAGGAGGACACCTACCGTGTCCTCACCTCAGCAACCTGTCATATTGGTTTCCTCTAGAAGTGATATATATGTATTTTCTGAAGGGAACAGAAGCAGAGAAACCTCTGTTCGATGCTTAAAGTGTAAGCCAGAGCTCAATGCCTGCCAGTTCTTCCTGTAGCTGAAAATAGGCAGAAATTCTTAGCCAGGAGGGGAGCAGCTTGAGATGACTATGCAACTGAACCGAAGTAAGAGGAATTGCAAAAGATTTGTCAGCCATTCACTGGGTCACTTTGCTGCAAGACTTTCACAATGGTTACTCTGTTACCTGCATGGTCGGCAGGTGTTCTACCTTGTAAGCATGAGACAAACCCTGAGCAAAGAGATGGCCCCTCTCCCCTCCAAATTTAGGGTCTAAATACAAGATGAGGAAGTAGCCAGACACAAACAGATTGCAGGACCATAACTGTGAATTACTGCTAATGATAATTGCTAATGTCTTAGCTGTTAGCTAACTGCTAATATCTCACTAATATACAAGACAGCTCTTTCCTTGCAGTGCCAGTTTATTACAGGCAAAGCCAAGGATGTTGCAGAGATGGTTTCCACTTCCAGTACTGTGAAGGGTAGATGAGAATTGGGTATTTCCATGCTTTTGAGGCTTCAGTATCCCTGGACAGTTTTTTATTTGGTTATAAGTCCATATTTTATTTGGTTATAAGTCCATATTTTATTTGGTTATAAGTCCGTATGGCTTTGTCTCCATGTTGTAACACTTCCACTTATAGGAATTAGCAATTTGGAATGTTATAAACTATTTGCAGTATAACAGCACTGCAGTTATACTCGTCTTTAAAAGAGTAAAATAATTGGCATGTTAGGGAGAACAGGCTCTTACTCCTGTAAGGCAAAAAGCAGCAGCTTTGAATCAGCAGCCTGGTGAGGAGCAAAGTCACCTCTTGTGTTTTTCAAAAGCATATTTTGTTTTTCAGGAAAAGATGTGTTTTATCACTGTCACTGTGTATCAGTCAAACTTTAATACTGCTACAACTGGATTTATGATATGGTGTTGTACCTCTAGACATGATATATCTTCCGGACATGATTTGCAGAAGTAATCTCTTGCAATTCAATCAGTGGAAACTAGGTAAATTAGTCACCATACAACTACACATTCAGGACCGTAATAAATTGCTAAGAAAGTAATTTCAAAGTAGGAAATAAAAAAGAGTCACTACTGAGAGAGTTGTCACTCTTTATTGCTCACTCCTGGGTCTCGATTTCTTGGAGATCTTTCCTCATATGTAGAAGCAAGATGTAAATATCTTGAAAGGACAATAGTCCTCAGAGTTTGGAAAGATTTTCAAAAGCAGGCAACTTTCTGTATGTAGAACTGTGCTTGTATATAGAAAATGCTGAAACTCTGAAATGTTGAAAGCTTAGATCAAGCATTTTGCTGAATGTTGCAGGTCAATGAGATCCTCGTAAGGCAGCAGAAAATACAAAACTTGGATTCTGTGCACATATGGGCTTAAGAATATTGCCTGTCATAACAGCACACAAAGGGCTGTTTCAATTCAACCCAATGTGTGTTTGCACCATCAACAGCATCTTATAACCGAGCTACTTAAAATTCTCAGAAAATTTCTATTTCCCATTTCCCTCAATTTGAAGTTACTCTAAGAAAACATAAGAAAAATTTGTCTAAAAGTGTGAAATTTCCATCGAGTCAATTTCCATCTCAGAGGGAGATACTTAATTGGGCACCCCTTAAATTTCACCATTTCATTTTTCTTTATCCTTAAAGCCTTTTCTTTGAGAAAGGGATGTATTTTTTCAGGTTCTCTTTTCAGAGAGATTAAGACACAAGAACACAAAATGACTTACCAAAGTTCAACAGAAAGTCTCTGGCAAAGAAAATAATTTGCTTTTTTTTTTTCCCCTTACATAGGAATAACCACAATGTTGCTTATTGCACAATGTTAGTAATTTTCTGGACACAGGATAGAGTTAGATTTTATGAGAGACAAAAATTAGATTAAACTACTGGTGCCTTGTATATCTTTAGCATTTCAAATTTGGGGCGGTTATTCATTTTGAGAAGAATGTTCTTTTTATAAATGGATTTTCCATCCCTTTTTAATCTTTGGATATTGTTTAGATTATCACTTCGTTCTTCTGTCATGCTGTCTTTTTCATTGCATATATTTAAATCAGCTTGTGACTGCCAATCAGGGAAGGATTTGGGGCATTTACCAAAATCTATTTTCTTTCCCTTAGTGACAAGAACCTCTATCTGCTGTGATTTAGGGCACTGCCATTCCTTGAACTCAGGAGGGCTGCCCCACTTTCCACCAGCTAGGAATGGTGCTGTTCCAGTTGAAGAGCTTGTTCCAGTTGCTTTTGCTAGCAGGAGGTTACAGAGCAATTGGCAAAATTAATGAAAAAGAGTTAAGTTTTAGAAGTTTTGGAGTGAACAACTACTGGTCTCAAGCACATAAAAGCTTCAAAACAGAGTAGTACTGATTTTAACTATTTTATTTCTATAGCATAGTATGGACACCCATGAGTGGTTTCCGTGAATGAAATTGGACGTATGGTAAATGCTCATGATTAGAAAGTCTGTGAGCTTTGTATTTGTCTGCTTCAAGTATTGGATTCCACTGTGGTACCTGTACTACTCATGTTCAATTTAATTGAGACAAAAGGTAAATGTAGTTTGGTCATAATATTGCACCAAGTTCTCCATTGCTTTATAGCAAACATAGAATCATTTCTGTTGATGTCTGCACCTCCTTACATCACAATGTGAGCACTCTGGCTGTGCCTACATGTCTGATGAACAATCAAAGGGATGGTCTTGGAGATGAAGTAACAGTACCTTTCTGCAGCTGGTCATGTTGGGATGTCCTGCTGCTCCTGAACAAGCTGCTGAAATCAAGTCTTTATGTCAGTGCCCTTCTGGCAGGCTTCGAGTTACCTGTAGGAGCACGTGAAGAAGTAATACTAAATGAAGCAACAAACCTAGCATCGGGTGTTCTGCCCTGCTCTTTCTTAAAGTTCAAAAAATAACACAATAAATTGAATGCAGTCAAACTCCTTGGCAGTGGAAAACAGTTTGTAGCAATGGCTCACTTAGTAGGCAAGAGATTTAGGTAAGAGAAAGCAACACAAGAAATATGCAGCCAAACTGAGATTAGAAGGATTGATTTCCAGACTCTCAATCCAAGGTCTCCTATTTTTTCAAAACACTTTAAAAACTATGAAACTAAGTTATTAACTGAAATGGTACATTGGGGACATGAACAATGAAACAAACAATTACTTTTTTGGTTCAGAGAATCAAATCTGAATAGGTTGGATGGCCTGATTATCTCAAGTGTAAGGGTCATTCTGGGTCCATGGATGGAAAGCCAAAGGCACGTTAGGTTTCTGATCTCCCATATTCTGTTGATTTTTTAATATTATGTGCTAGCAACTTTCCATCTACAAATCCTATCTGTTTAGGAATTGAGAGGATTTGAGAAAGAAATAATATTTTTGTTTGGAAACAGATTGAAAGAAAATTATCTATCTTAGCCACACTGCCACGTTAAAATTTAAAACAAGTAAATGTTTGTCTACTTCTTGACTTTTTTTCCTGGGTTAATGAACTTAGGTCAGACACAGAGACAAATTCTTCTGAGTCTGAGAAGTCTTGTGATTTAGAAATTCAGAGGAGTGTTATGGTCAGTCTGTGTGTAACACATTTCAGCTCCATGTTCTGGTTCCTTTTCTGGCCCAAATTCTGTATTCGTCTGTATCCAGTCCATTTTCCTAACTGTAGAGTGCCAGAGTTAGCTCTGGTATGACCAAGAGGTGAGACATTAACGTGCAGGTTTTCGCAGTACTTTGTAATATCCTCTAATATTACTATCTAGCATTAATAATAGCATTAATGCTCTCTACTATTATTTAAGACTCTCTGGTATTAAATCTTTCAAAAGGAAAATGCTTTATTATTTTTATTTATTTATATTTGTATTTTTATATTTATATTTATTATATCAGATATTAAAATGTGAGATCCTCTGTTATTCTCTAGAGTTCAAAAATATCAAAGGCTCATACATTACTTATTGGAAACCATAATTCTCAGGTATTCAAAAACATGAAAACTGAGAATAATTTACCATTTTTTCGTGTTACATTCTGTGCTATTCTTACTTTTAGAAATATAAGAATGCATATTGACTTAATTTTATTGCAAGCAGGAGAGGATAAATACTATAATATTTTCAGATCCATTATTACCTGAAACATTGCTTGCCCCACTGAGTAAACTCAGTTTTTTCTGGCTTGCAGCTTTTTCTCCCGGACCTTCCTGCAAACTCTCCAACCAGTACATCATTCAAGATCACATGGCTGCTCATTTCAAGAAACTGATGTCTGCCAAAGGTGTGTCAAGTCTTTAATTACCACAGTGTCTTTGTAGGTGAAAGATAAAATCACAGCCAAAGATATGTTGGTTGTCCCTATTTTTGGCTGGCTTCTGAATTTCTTCCCCTTTCTTTCCTCCCTCTCCCTGTCGCTAACTCAACAGGCGTAGGAGAATTTAAAAGTGAGGCATAACAAGATGTGCCTTAAGAGATATGTAGAACACTCAATTCAAACTGTAACTTTGTCTGGGGAGAAGCAACCCCAACTGTTTATAGATGTAAAGTCTATAGAGTCAAAATGACAGGTTTGTGTTAGGAAGGGAAATATTGCTTATTTCCCCATGTTATTTTATTCATTATTTCTGTTTAGATGTATATGGCCGATGACTAGAAGGAAAGGTAAAATGAGAAGAGTAGGGCAGGTATTTTTTTAATTGGAAGAAACTATTGAAGAGTAACAGTGAGGTTACATCTTTTGATGTTTAGAAAATTACGATATTAGTCCTAAGTAACCTAGAGGGAAGTTCCATTAACCACGTGTAGTTTTGTTCTTGAGGCCTCTTCAAATACTCTCCCTCCTGCAAATAGCTGCAAACCACTAGAAACAGAATTTGGATTTTAAAAAAATATGTCCTTTGTCAGTTGTCTGGAGCTGTGTAAACTTCCTGGTGCTTCAGGTGTAGATGAAACAACTGGAGTTGAATGGTCATAGCTATAATTAAGTTACTGCATGACTTCCAGCCCTTGGGCTTGCAAGGCTTTCTAACCAAGCAATTCACTGATCACATGCAGTGAGCTTTATAATAACACATAGGTGTTGAACAATAAATGAGGTTGGTACTGTGGGGTTTTTTGCCAGAAGATCAATCCTTTTCATCAATTTGCAGTGCCAAATACATCATCTTAAAATGACCTGACTCAAATATAGCACATCTTTTTATCATGGTATCAGAACCACTCTTTGAAAGATTGATGACCTCCACCATGCTAAGGTTCATGAGCATCCCACTAATATTGGGAGCTGGAGGCTGGATTGCTGCTCTGTACTTTTGTACTTAAGTGATTTTGCTTTTGCATGGCCAATATCTTAGAAACAGAGAACTCCAGGGACTGCAGAATTCATCTTCTAGTGTATTGCTTATAAATATACAGAACCACTAGGAGTAATTAAGAGCAGCAAAGACCGTCATATATAATTGAAATTTATTTTATTCTCAACTGGTGATGTCTAAATGAGGGAGCAAAGATCAAAAAATAAAATTTACAGAGATGTTTTGCAGTCTTTTTGTCTATTACATTCCTAAAGCTCAGAAGAAAATATACACAAAAGATTCTTAGCATAAAAGGAGCCAAAAGCTTTGTTCCAAAACAGGTTTCAATTTTTTTTTTCTCAAATGTCAGTCCTGCTTCTCTGCAGCAGAATTCAGTCAATCTGGAAAGAGTTTCTCACAGTAGGTGCTAATCAAAGTTTTCAGTGGCTAAAATTTCTAATTCTTAGGTGTTTCACAATCTGAACTTACAGTTCTCAAAAGTCATATTTGGAGTGTATTATAGCAGGAACCTTTAATCTTAAAACAGTTATTTTACTTATTATAGTGTTCATCACTCACCCGGGTTTTCCTTGTAGAGCTAACTCCTGCATACATATAAAAAACTGCAATATTGCAAGAATGTCAAGGTTCTCTTCTGTACTTACCTGAGGCTCTGAAATGCTGATTTGCCACATGTTCTGTACATCTTTACAGGAGATTATAGAATTTCTTTCCTCTGAAAAATCTGGTCAGGGTTGTCTAAAGGCCTTCTCCAGTATCTTTCTAAATATTCTCCAATTTTTGGGAATACATAATCATGGCTAGGCTTCGCGAACGAAGATTTGGGAATACAGCTGCTTTTTAAAATACAGCCTATTTGGTCTCACTCTAGATGGTAGTGAGCCCTGTATGTCTGAAACTTTGGAGCACTTGCACAAACTCTAGTTTGCTGTGACGTTTGACAGAAATCACAAAAGTGAAAGATAGAAATTCAGTCAGTGTCCTTCAAATGCAACTGGAATATTGAGCTTCTAGGTGATTCCTTTTCCCTCCAGAGTCAAAAATAGTATTTCCTCATGTACCTGAGTTATATACAGGGATATGCAATCTGACATAGAGTTCCAGTAACATCCTTACCATCTTCTGTATGGACACATGACTTAATGAAGACTGTGCAGCAGTAGTGACAGGACTTGATTCCTTGAAGCTTACTTCATTTAATCTTTTACAATGAAAACAAAATGACCAAATAACAGAAAACTTGATATTCAAAACTGCCTATGTAATTGTGTATTCAAATAACTCCTTTTGATAGAAAGATGATGACAAACTGATGACCTTGAGCCTCAGGACAATTTTAATCACACTCAGAGCATCAGTTGGCAGTTTCCCCTGCCTGATAGCAGCTGTACTACTCATCCATGAAATACCAACTTTCTGAGTAGCAGTAGGTGCTATTACGAAAAGCTTTTCTTAAATTGTAAATTAAAATTAAGTTTAATAAATGCAGCTGTACTGGGTCTAATTTCTATATCTAAGTAGAGATGGTCAAAAGCCACAAAATTCAGACCCAGATTTGATACTGAACCAGTAACAGCGCTGCTGAGGCACTTACCTTTTGCTTTTACACAGATCAAGACAAGGGGTCAATTCCTCATCTAATATCATTACAACTATACTTGTAGTTGGTATAACTCAACTAACCTAACAACATTTAAGCTATGCTAGCATTTGAGACCTGACCATTGGCAAAGATAATAGAAGAAAATAGGAAGAAAATGGTATGCATCAATAGGGAAACAATAGGATTTGGTCATCTGTAGATGTATACTATTAATAATGCTAATATTTGCAGTCTGGTATCATATTCCCACAGGGAATTCAACACCTTAGGGATGATCAGTTTCATCTCTACACATTTTGATATAATTATTTATTATGCTAGTGTTTCATTGGACTGAACCTACTTTTTGTTAATACAGCTGCTGTTGATTCATCTGCACCGAAGAGTTTGCATACCAGTGTTAAATGTGAGTAGCTTTATTTTGTTTTGTTTTGAAAATAGCTCTGGCTCCACTTGTTTGGTTTGGAAACACTTGTCTTCTTTTATGATGGTGTTCTGAAAAGGCATGTATGTGCCAAAAAGATGCGTCATCGTGGTTAAGACGGTAGTACCTAGTATCTAATCTATTATCTAACTTAATAGCTGTATCTAGTACTTGGTTCATGTTTGCACAGACACATTCTGACCTGCAGAGTTATCAGCTAACTTGCTGATATGCAAGGTTGTTGAAGGCATAAATTTCTTTAGTTTTCCAGTGTAAACTCAGACTGCTGGCCCTTTGAATTCCTTGATATTCCATACTGTATTTTTCATTTCCTTAACTGATTCATGTATCTCTGGCCATCAGGCATACTACCGCTCAAACGGGTTTTGAGGAATAAATGGGGTTTTGGTAAGAGAACTGCACCTTAACGCCACCTCTTGGCTGGAGCTCACAGGACCCGATGTGTAGGCAGGGTCTCTCCTGCACTTGCTTTCTTGAAAGGAAGAAAGATTGATTCAAAGGAACATCGCTTTCCCTGGAAACATAGCATTCACTTTGGAATGTGTTTAGTTTTCTTCGTTCACCAGGTTGTGAGGTATATGCTACTTATCTGTTTGATAGTTACATGCAAGGCAGCACACTTGCTGCACGGAAACCCCCATTTTAAAATGAAATTTTAAAAGGTGGAAAAATGAAAGCTTGTTTTGCCACAGTGTGTGCATAGTGGGAACCATGTATCAGAGACCTGCGGTAGGCTATTGCTCTGAGCAGGGTGCAATGTACTTGGAAACAAAGATAGCTTAAAGGCAATGGTGAGATGCAGCTGCTCCAGCAAAATACACCCAAGTCAAGAAGGCAAACGTAACCCTTGCCCACAAAGATTCAGAAAAATGTATCACATGAGATCTTCATTAGACAAGAGCAAGAGAACAAGTTCAAGATCATAACACATTACAATCAAAACTCCCTTACCTTTGTCTTTTGACTCCTCGTGCTCAACTGTGTTTTTCTTTTTTCAGTGCTCTTTTATAAAATAATTTCAAAATCAGTATTTTGTATTAGCCACTTTATTAAAACAGTGCTCTAGTAACAAAAAGAAAGGCCATGGGAAGTTCTCTAAGAACATTAATTTGACAGAGATGATACTGGTACAAACGTGTGTGAGGAGTAGAATCTCACCTCCTTGAAAATATCAAGAGGACATAGAATTAATTCAGCTGTGTTAGCCACAATAACAAGTTCCTAGACGATATATCAGAGGGAATCATTATCTGTGTTTCTTAAAATGCTTTCTTAGGAAGGTATTTATCTTACGGAACTAAGCAGGACTGTGTTCTTTTGTGCAGTTTCTGTTAATTTAGAAGCCCACACTGAGTACAAGGTGCCTGAAGGTCATAGAAGCCATAACAGTCAGTTAGAAAGTGAGAGTCACTTTCTAACTCTCAGTCAGAGAAAGTGAGGACCCAATACAATTTTTGTCAGTAGCCCACCAGGGAAATGCAAATCACCTTTGTCGTTTAATATTTATCTTCACTAAAAGGTTCTGTGTATGATCTAAGTCTTTTTTCTGACAGGTTAGCTCCAGAAATGTCTGTCTTGGCAAAAGAAGTTTTATGCCTTGAAGAAAAAACCTCAAAATTTAAAAGTCACAATGAAAACGTGCATCAGAACTTACGTCTTCTGAAGCATTAAGTAGGGCAGTAGCACAATGGAGGTACAATTGCTGCTGTTGGGGTTAATGTGGAAATTTATTTGAGCAGTATAATATGCCTCAAAAATAGGCCTCTGGTTATCATTTGCATAAATAAAATAAATTAAGGCTTTTTGCCAGCCTACTAGAATAATGGGAGGACAAATCTAATTTTCTGTCTAGTACAAGACCACAATGTTTTCTTCTTTTCATGTACAATTTTCTCCCACAACCATCTCCCACTATTGCTATTGCTAGTTACTAAATGTGGTGTGCTTTTAGAACCTTGACATTTATCAGAACTTTGACAGATACACATTCTGATGCCATATATTTTCTTACCTCTTCTCAATCCATACACTTAGAGAGGTGTAACTTTGTTTTCAAATGTGTGATCTGTGTTGGATTTTTCCAAATGTGTGATCTGTGTTGGATACCACACGTTTCAGTGGTAGGCTAAAAAGAAAATTCAGGTCACTTGGTAGTGATGGAAACATTCAAAAACCTATAAAATTAAAGAGAAAAACTCAAATAGCTACAAGGATTAGTTCTGAAAAGGCAGAAGAAAATACAATGTGCAATGCTTTGTTTCATTTTAAGAATAAATGTACTGCAGATACAACACTGTAAATTTGCTGTTATTTCCTATAAATTAAGTGCACCATTTCACGAATATCTGTAGTGTTGCACTGCAGGTTAAGAACTGTAGAGACAAAGTGCAGATTAGGCAGAGATGTTTCAAGATCAGGCATATGGGTGATATAGTTCATTATCCTAAGTGTTCTTGTGGAGATAAAATTTAAGCAGAGGTGTTTTAAGAGTCATGAGAACTGCATGATTTATGAAACTACTGTGAAAACAAGGATTCCTTGGCTATCCCAAATGTCTGCCTAGGAGGATGTTTACATTTCTTACTCTCAGCAGAAGCCACATTTCCTAGAAAAATCATCTAATGAGTCTGGAAAGAGCATAAGGTATGCTGCTGAACGTGCCAGTGACTAGGTTTCAGAAGAGTGTCTCAGCAATCAAAAAGAATTCCTGTTGCAATGGAAATGTGAAAGTACTGGAGCAAAAAAAAAATAATGTTACAAGCCATTGTTTCTATTTGAACAAAGGAAAAAAGTCAAAGTAACTTTGTTTGAATTCAGGTATTTTATTTATACAGTATTGAGCCTGACACTTAACCGTGGCATCCAGGAGTCCTCCAAATTTATTACTTATTAGGGATTAATAATTAACAAGTAATATTAAGTAGTTGAATTACATTTTTGGACCTTGGAAGCATAAGTCTCTTCTAACCATTATTCCCATGGTACTATGATGCTCTGCCCCAGATTCACAGAGCCCGAGCTTGAGTCAGATCTCCTGAGGCTGATCAGCTCAGTAAGAGGAGCAGAAACCTCGGCTGATGCATGTATGAAGCTGTCCCAAACGAGCTGGTAGAAAACGAGGAGAAAACACTCGTGAAACTACTAACAATGGCAAGATCAGCTATTCAGACTCCTGCATGTTTTACACAATTCCCTTGCACTTTTAGGAATACAGAGTATACATTTACCCTAAAGGAATTACAAGGAATATCATACATGAGTACATGAGGCCATGTGACTGTTTCTCCTTCACCTTTTGTGGAGTGTTGATCATATAATTGCTTCATGTGCTGTGACTCATTTTTATAAATATGAAACCCAGACATACAAACAAGTGTGTGCAGAAACACATGCTTTAGTAATTGGAAAAAGGAATAGTAGCTTTCTTTAAGAGGAATTTCATTTTTCTGTGTACCAGCAGGGTCCTTAAGTAGTTAGATATGGCACAAAGTGGACTTTTTATAACCTGTGTTTTTCTCTTTCTAATTCTCTGCATGACACAGACATCAGTCAAAGCAATAATTTCCATTCGGATTTTAGCCAGTTTAAAATGAAGTTGCATTGTGATTTTCAAGACCGTAACACCTGTGAAAAAGAACAAGCTGTTTCTCCAAAGAGTTCAAAGACATAAAAAATTGGAGCATTTTCTCTACAGTTTCTGTGAATAATCTATACAGTCAATTATATAAACATAATTTTATCCTTACAAATGTAGAACCTTAGTTGTCACGAATCTTAGGCAATTGAATGGACCATTTAGCAATCAGTGAAAATTAATGTGTTTATATAGACCAACATCAATTTCCTATCATTGCAGGTTTATGGAGCATTAATGAGCTGGTTTTTAAAAATAAGTTTTGCAGTCTGTAAAAAATATATGCTTATATCACTGTTAGAAGGGAGCTGCAACGAAGGGAATATCAAATGTATGACTACACTGCGCCATTCAGCTATCGATGGTTAAACCACTGATCTAGTTCATAAATTCTTCTTCTCACACTTCAAATCCTACGCTGTGTGGGCAGCTTCTTTTGGGATCTGAGTTCCTTCATAGTAGCCACTGCACATTTCAAGATATCTTCGGGGAGTGTCTGTTCAACATTATGCACCAGCTTGCCATCATCCCCTTTTACAGGGAGGAAATTAAGACACCAGAGATTAATTAACATACCTGTGATCACACTGGAACCTGTTGTAGAGCTCCGAATTAAATGATAGTTTTCCAAGTCCTACCGCAGTGTTTTAATCACCAAACCATCCTTCCCATCCATTTTAGAATCAGTACTGTTTAAGAGTATTTGTAAAAAGGGAGGAAGAGGGTAGTGGGAGCTACTGAAGGATGTAGAGAAAAGGAGTGTTGTCATAACCATTGTGCACTGACTATTTTAACTTTGCATTCTACTGTCAAAGGAAAAGTAGCATACATCAGCAGTCAGTACTTTAAACAGGGGTGAAGCATCTTGACATATCTTTTGTACACCAGCTTCTAGAATTCCTTACTTATACTCACTAAAACCTTAAGAAAAGCAGGCTACCTCCCTTACATAAGCAAAACAAATGTCAAATCTTGTCTTTGCTCAAATAAGAGAAGAGAATGTGTCCTCTCCTTATTTTGGTGTGGTCTACAAAGAATTGTGTCAAGTGCTGTCAGCACCGTTGACAACCATGAATTTGTTGGAAGGGCAGAACCAGTCAGAGCAGATGTAGGTTACGTCCAAAGGCTTCAAGCAGTTAAAAAATGCTGGAATGAGTGGTCAGCTATGGAGAACTGAATACATCTTGCCTTCCTCCTGGGGAAATTCCTGTTAATGTCAGCATGAGCACTCACAGTTTCAAAATGTGCAGAATTTGGCATGTGATTAGAAAACAACATGGCAAAGAACAACAGGCAGTGCAACTTAGTAATGTTTCTGGCTTTATTTGGTGTTTCAGAGACTTTTCTTCCCCTTTAAAATTGTTGTTATACACTCGCTTCATAGCATTGCAGCATTTATATATTGATGAAAACAAATAATGCTGAATGAGAGCTTGAGGCTTAAAAAACACCACGTGCTGTAGTTTAATGTGCCAACATAGGCTTTTCATAAGGCATGGCAAAGAGCATCTGAAATAAAATCTAAGGACTTGAGCCTCAGTTACCGCTGGTTTCTGGTGAAATAATGGTCTTGTTTGCTCTGAAATTCCAAAATAAGCAGTCCTCCCACTAGATAAACTATTACCAGTGCAGACAGTAGCATGTGGCCCATAGATGTGAACATCACAAGTAACTGTCTTTGTATCCCTTGTATTGCACTGGCCAAAAAATCTGAAATTATATCAGTTAACAATAGCAGCAAAAATTGAGAAAAAATAAAGTTTCAGAGAAGTTCATAGCTGATCTCTGATGACTGACATGTATCTCTGAGTTTTGTAGACACAAAAAGAATAAACTGCTGTGGTTATATAGCCTGTTTTTTCTCTCCATTCATTGCTGTTTTAGAGAGTTGAGGGGGAAGTTCAGAACTATGTCCAAACCTTATTTCATTACATCACAGTTTTCATTAGTGTTCCAAATGCTAACTTACCTTACCCAGAGGAACTAATATCTCTCCTTTAGGATGCATTTATTTTCTGTTTAATTTCTGTTCTGTCTTTAGGTGCTCATAAGCTGGAATAAAGTTACTTTTTAAACATCCTTTTGCAGAACTAAATACATTCAACTCCTTAAATCTGACTCTATGAAGAGTGTTTTCCAGAGTTCATCATTCTTATGGATCCTCTCTGCATCCTTCCCAATTTGTAAATGCTTCTTGAGCAGTAAAGTTTTAGAGCAGGATGTATAATTCTGGCAGCAACCATCCACCTGTCAAAGGAAACAGCAGTAAAGGCTCCCTGTACCTACACTTGAGATTTCCACCCTTGATAGGCAATGATACTACACTAGTTTTGTCTCCGCTGTCACTGTAGGAAAATACAGGCAGCTATATATCTAGAAGAAGATATGGATGTCTTTCAGCAACACTGATTCCCATATAAGACTTGCCTTCTGTAAGTAAGGGCCTGCATTTTCACAATAGAGATGTTCCATTATCCCTGCTGAAAATATATGCTTCCCTACATCTCCAACATTAAGTGATGCACATCAATTTGTCAGAGTAAACCACCACTTTATTATTCATGAGTTCCCCAACTGTAGTTGTTCAAGCTTTATGAGAAATGATTATATGTTTTCTTTCAGATAACTGAAAGAAATAATTTAATATTATAATATCAAAAATTATTCTTGCGTTAGAAACACCTGCTTTACCGCTAATTAGATTTTCAGATCTGCCAGTTAACCATTTTGTAAACAAGTGTAATTTTCTAGTGTTCTAATTTCTTAGTCAAAATGCCATGCAGAACAAAGCCAGGGAGTTTACAGAAGTTTTTTAAACCAACACCTTTATCTCATTCAACCACAGTTGAAATCTCTCTTTTTTCTTACCAACTTAGCATGGTTATGTTTTTAACCTTTTTGAATGGTGTTTCTGACATTATTTACCTCAAGTGAGTCTTGTAACAGCCTTTCAGTTGTTATGCTCAGGACTGATATCAGTCTGGAGTTCACCACTTTTGCTCTTCTTTTTTTCCCCACAGTCCTTCAAAAGTTCCTTGTTGTTTCAAAAGTCATAAGGAGTTAAACATCAGCCAACTTTTAAAACACTTGGTAGGAATTAAACCAGAACTCCCACTCTGAGCCAAAAATGAAGGCAAGAGCCAAGGTGTGGATTCTGTTTCTAACTATAATCACTGAGTTTTGTAACATCTGGTAAACAACTTTGGGGAAGCCTGTTCCAGCTTTATATCCCATGTTTATACTTGGGCCATAATGTTCTGTCTTAGACCTGAAAATAACCTTCTGTTTTAGGAGGCAGCTGTGGAAGCAGACTAAGGTGTTTGCTGATTGTTCTTCCTACTTAAGATAAAGACGAGTAGAACTGAAAGGTACCAGGGGAAAAAAAAAAAGAAAAAGTTTTTTAGTTTTTGGTTTGGGTTGGCCAATATGATCTGCTAAACTGCTTCTACTACGTCGAGTAAATTTGTGTTTGCTCATTTTGTACACGAGACTTTGACACAGCAGCACAGGAGAGACAAGATGTTTTATCAAATGTCAAGAAACAAGAACTGCCAGGAAAACAGAGTGAGGGCTATTGTATCTGATCTTCCTGTGTTTTACAGGAACCAGATTACAACTAAATCCGTTTTATTTTCTGTCGCATTGACAACTATCAGATACCAGTACAAGTACCAGTGCAATTGTACTATAGCACTGATAAATTAATTCCTGCCACAGTAGACAGGACGATAAATTAGCAAATAAACGAGTTTAACAGAAAGGCTCTTGAACACATTTGCCTACATAACTGCTGCACTGGCCACACCACATGATTCTATTCCCTGGGAAGCATCAAAAAGGTAGTCAAGAGATACTGGCTGCTGCAGGAATAAAAATAATCATGTCTTGAGAGGATTCAGTTGACACTCTGAATCATTATATGCTTTTATAGGTCAAACCTTGCCACTTCCCTCCCCCCCAAGTAATTATTCCCAGTTATGGTTTTAACCGTAAACTGCAGCCAGTTTTAAACACTTCAGCTAAGATATGAGATATAAAGGCAAGGGAGGGCTAGTTTTTGCTTTTATAAAAGAAAAAGAAAAAAGCTCAGATAGCTATCATGCAAAGTTTGCATTTTATTTTCTGTTTCGTCCCTTGGTCATTTCTAGTTGTTATTAAAAAGCATTTGGACAATGACAGAATGGTCAGGTGATTTTTTTCTCCTTGTGTAGCTCTTGACAATGAGCAGTCCATGTGGCTGGGCCAGGCTGCTCTCTGTGGTGTGGTCACAGCTGCCTGTCAAACAGAACTGCAAGGAGTACGTATGAGAGCCATGAATGTGACCTGAAAATTCTTAGCCCCGTCATTCATGCATGGGGAGCATGCCACGTGATTCTGGGGCCAGGTCACGTTAGGGAAAGAAGTGCAGGAGAGGAGAGGCCTTGGAAAGGAAACAGCCAGAAGCACTACATGCTGTGAGTATTGGGAGCAGGTGAGACTCGGGAGCCCTGGAATCATGAGAATGGGTATAGGAATAGGTACAATTTCAGAAAAATTTGTAATGGAAACTTAGGAACTCAGTTTTCTCTAGGAAGGCTTTCTGCCTAAGTGGTTACTCTTAAAGACAGTTTCAGTGCTTTCCCCACCCCACATGGCAAGAGAAGTTCTCAGCCTCTCTCTGATATGTGAGAGAGGAAGTCCTAACAGACATGCACAGAGGTCTTGGGAAGACAGGAGAGAAACAGAGAGGATAAAGGGGCCCTGAGGGAGTGGAACCTCACCTTTTGCCCCTGAAGTCCCAATGTGCTGTGCCACATCATAAAAAAGTGATCCTTGCATCTGAAATAAACCTTTTCTTTAATCCTTCCACTGCGTTGGCATGCTTGGGAAGAATACCTACCTATGTTTTATCTTACAGGGGGCATAGAGGAAAACATGAATCAGAAAAACAGTAGTGAGAAAAAAGAGAAACTGGAGAGAGCAGGGCTAGAAGATGGTGAAATAAATAAATCCCTTAGCAAACATGCCAGCAAACCAAGATGTGCTGCAAGACCCTTCAAACAGTCTCACCTAGCTGTGGCACAGCAAAACCCAACAGTCAGTGAAACCAGGTATCTGTTAGGTAAGGGGAAGGAGAGTTGGTATGAGACATTCAGCCCAGGAGCTTTTGCTAACTACTCAAAACATGAAACTATAATGGAGTGGAATAGTACTTATTTGAATAGGCTTACTGCCATGTGGCATGTTTATAACCCATATTTATAGTAAAAATATCAGTGAAATACTAGACAAAGGCTGTTTAAAACCTGTGGCTCTTTGACCTGGAACATTTTATTTTCTTGTCCTTGGCAAGGCTTGCTGAAGGCTCTACCATGCCTTGGATAGACAGTTGTTGTCCTGCCTCACCTGTGCACAGAGAGAAGGGCAGAGAGGTATGGATGTCACTTTTCCTCAGGGCTTCCCAAGTCGTTGGCACTGTCATGAAAGAAGCCTGGTATCCTGACTCGGTGGCATTGTTGCACAGACACCACATCAAGTTGCCTTGTCTGTTATTTTTTGTATGGCTGCAAAATGCAAAGTCTTTAATCAGAATGGGGGAGTACTTGGATTGGGCACCATGCAAACCTAGATAAATGGGGAAGGTATTAATCTCTGTATGAACACGATTGAGCAAGTACATTGTGTTATTTGTTCCAGTGAGTTGTATAATCCTGCTTCCCAGTCATCCAAATAGGATTTAGCATTGTCAACATGTTTTTCTTAATAGGATGATGCTATGAACTCATGTCTATGCAAGACTGGAAAGCCAGATTACATGCCTCAGGAGACTATATACTGGTTTTAGCTGTTAGTGAAATATGGTTTTTTCAATGAATAGGACACAGACTTGAGGTCACCTTAGAGGGGAATTACCAAGATGTGGCATACCCCATGCAAGACCCCTCACAAACTTCGGAGGAGACAACCATTTAGTGCAGCAAATAAGCATCTTGGTTTCTTTAAAAAAAAGTTTCAGCTGTTTCTTGTCCAAAATAAATAGTATTTTAAGACTATCAAAAACTCTGTAACCCTTCTGTTAATTCAGAAATGTGCAATACTAAATACAGCTGAATGCATCTCCCCCTTCAAAAAAACCCCTCATTAGTAAATGCTGTTTTGCCAGGTTTCAGGTATTATTCTGTGATGTTACTAATGTGATGTCCTGCAATTACACCACTTCAGAGGAGGCGTAGTTGCTTCTTATTAGCAAAAAATTTGCAGCACATTGTAAGTTCTAGTCTATTGTTCAAATAGCAGTGTAAGGGGGCCCTGGGCTAATCATGAGCCAGTTGTGCATTTTGTCAGGAATAAGTCAGTATTAATCAAAGTATCATCACACTACCAGAAGTCATATTTCAACAGCCCTCCTGAAGCTTTTCCAGCCCTCTAGAATTACATATTTGAGGAGTCTCTGCAGCTGTACCCATGCGGGAAGGAGCAGAGCACAGACCTCTGCTGGCCTCCCTGGTAGTATTGACATGTGCTACCACATGTCAGACTTCCATAGGGCAAGGAAATTATGACAGAGCTGCATTTTCAATTCAAAAGAGCCATATGCAGCTGGCGGGATCTCAGTGGACCTCACTTTACGATATTTTGTGTGTGAGTCCTTAGTTTCAGCTAGAACTGCAGGGGCTATTATTTTTTAAACACTATCTACAAAGAGAAATGTGTTGTTGCACATCAAAATTCATATCCTTTTTCTCAGAGCTGTGTATGGAAGGAACGTGACAGGTAAAAGAGTTGAAAATTTTGATCATACATCATTCCTATTTGCATTGCTAAAAGTAAGATTCTGTCAAAAGCTGGAAAATCGTGAAATGCTTTGTATCATACATGAATATGGCCCTGTGGGCTTCTGTGGTCTTGGGTAACTCATTTCCCCTTCTTATCTCCGTGTTTTTTTATTATTATTTTACAATACATAATATATAATAAATTCCATATTAAATTGTGTAATATCCTATATAGCAATAATGCTTAAAAGAATAGGTGTTCTTATTTCTTCTCTCACTTGTATATTTTCAGGAAGATCAGAAGATCATAGAATCACGAATGGGTTGGATTGGAGGAGACCTTAAAGATCATCTAGTTCCAATCCCCCTATCATGGGTAGGGACACTTTCCAATAGACCAAGTTGCTCAGAGTCCCATCCAACTTGGCCTTGAACACTTTGGGGATGGGTCATCCACCACTTCTTTTGTCCCAGTCCCAAAAGACTAAGCCTGTTCTGTTCTTTTAGTGTGTGAGGGGCTAGCAGAAGTGTCACCGTACTCTTCTCAGCCTGAGTTTAACCAATACAGAAAGCAGACTTTCTTGACATTGCAGTCTGCACAGAACACAGTGGCAGCCTGACTTTGGTCACCCAACTCTTTGTATGCAGACTTGAATTCTCACTCGACTGCCTCAGCTCTTCTATTTTACCTACCTCAGCTTCTTTCTAGGATAAGGGAAAGAATGTGCAAGGGGTGGAAACAGAACATTGCCATGCTCTTTTATCCCTCCAATAGCTCATTACTTACTGTGTGAGTGATGGAATGGAGTCCTGGCTCACACTGATTTCAAATTCAGATGTGTGCTGAGCATGGAATCATCAAGAGCCAAATGTAAAAAGCAGTATGATTGCATTCTCTGTCTGCTACTTGGTATTAAGAGGAGGACACAGAATAGTTTTTATTGGTGAAAAGAAGAATGGAGAGTGATACTCTGTGACTTGATCATTGATTAAACTGGAAAGGGTTGTTTTTTTCATATTTGCATGTACAGACAAGGATCAACAGAAAAGAGACAGACTAATTCAAACCCTTGAAAAATATAAGAAGGATCTTGTATGGAGTCTTCCTGCCACACCATTCAACTCCAGAAGTGTTTCTCCAAGCCAGCAGAAGGTATGTGATACTCTAACAGGTAGTGCTGAGTTACGTGAGTAAGACCATTTTCCCCTTAATTAGCTGTACTCTGTGGTGCTGGGAAGTGCCTGTAACATAAGTTTCATGCAGGTTTATTCAATGTGGTTTTTTATAGTCTAGTGAAGCAGAGATAATATTTGACTCTCAGTCTTGCCAAGTGGCAGCTGTCCTCCCATGGCACTGCTGCAATCCCTTCATGGCCTACAATGACAGATACTCATGTTATGACTACGTGTACATGACTAAAATGTGTCCCTGCTCTGAAAGTGTCATGTGCACATGACACTCACAAGGCCAGAGTATTACGTGGGAGCCCAGGAAAAAACCTACATTGAGTGAATTTGCTGAAATGATTTGCTGTTTTGTGTGACAACATTCTTATTAGGATGATATCTGTACACAATATTTTCAAGAGAATGAAATCCCAATAATTTTTTTTTATTGCTACTGAATGCAATGCAATAACTTTACGTTGTTTTACAGTATCCTCTGAATTTCAGGATGTTACTTACTGATAAAAGCAAGACCCTGAAGTAGGTATTCCTAATTCTATGTATTCTACTAGATACCAGAAACTGTACAACCTTATACTAGTGAGAGTAGATCTTTCTTCACCAAATTCTACCAGTGGACCTCACCTCACCATACAATTCTTGCAAAACGTTTCATTCTGCCACAGGCCAGAGTTTCTCTGGGACAAAAATTCCTCAGAAGACTATATTTAGACTGGTTTACCACTAGATTACAAATTATACTGTTAATAAACAATGTCATCCAATTCAAATGTGCGTTATTTAGATTTGTAAAATCTTGCTCTCAGTGAGATAAATATCAAAATGGTAAGCCACAATTTCACCTAAGGTGTTTGTGAGGAAAACAGTGGCTCTATTTGACTTCAAACTCATGAGATGGAGCCATGCTCACACCTGCACAGGCACACACACACAGAGAATAGAAGATGCCATTGAAGAAGGACTGTGAGACAGACATTGAGTCATGAATTTCATAGATGGGAACACACAATGTGCAAGGCAGAAAAAAATGTCCTGTTCTCCCTCTGTGAGCCCTGACAATCAAAATGGGATTTCTGTAATTTCACAAGACTATTTGTCATTAGAAATCTCAACCTTGTAAAGAGGAGGAAAGGAAAAGAAACTAGGAAGAGGACTGGTTAACTAGCTCAAGCACAGTGGTAGGTTTTCTTTACTCCTAACTGCAGTTCCCAAAACAAAATAAATTGTTTAGACCACTTAAAACCAACTGATTCAGTTTGAAAACTGTTTCTTAAAATTCCTCCTGTATGAATTAATTTGTAGGAGACAGTCTTCAGTGAATTCTTTTGTGATTTTTTCTGTCAGTTTTATTCTTTAACTTACAGATGAGGTGGTCACTGTTGGAAAATGGTCACCCATATTTGACATCTGGTCGGAACAACTCTTCCGGAACAAAGAGAAAGCAGCCCCCCTCTGTATCATTTCAGAAGTTCTATTCAAGGACTCTGATGCCAGCTTCTGCTGCAAGAAGGTCTATCCCAAATAGTGCTCCATGTGCTTTGTCTCAGACTCCTGTTCACAACTCCAGCACAGACAGATCATCTGCTTCACTGCTTCTGCGATCTCGCATGCATTTGGGCAGTCGCAACATGAAGAAGGCATTTCAAAACTCTGTTCATAAAACATACTCTGGGGACCTCCTTGACAGACATTCAGCCTACTTTACAGAAAAGAAGCAGTGTTTTACCCCTCGGATCTTAAAGACATCACATCAATCTTTTCTTGTGAAGTATAGGTATTATAATCCTCCTTCAAGAAAAAGGAGCTCCTCCCCTAGCAGACCACCATTTAAATCATCAGACATCAATAACAAAAAGAAAAGCGAGTTGCACAGGTACTTATATCAGTGCTAAAAGTTAAGTAATTCTGCTTTCAAACACCTCATTTGAATCATAACTGTTTCTCACCATGCTTTTAATCTTTCAGATTTTTAGAAGATTCACATGTGACACCCCATTCTGTTCACTTCTCTCAGCAGCCAGTTGAGGTTAGTGTACTCAGTGTGTTACAAAGTAAAAAGAGTGAAGTATACTGTTCGTACACAAAAGTGTCCTGGTTATGTGGAATAAAATGGATAATGGATTCATTGGCTTTGGGGAATATATGTTAAGAGCAAAACCAAAAAATTAAATCATCTTATGAGAAGTGACTAAGATTGCAATTGAGAAACTTATCATGCAGGGCTAGATAGGGTCAACAGACACTGTGAATAAAATAGGAACAACTAGAATAACTGGGCTCTCTGATAAACACAAATGAGGCATTATGCAATATGAAAAACACTGTATCCCAACACAAATCTAATCTTCTGAAAGCAGAGCTCTTCCCTACTTGACTGACCTCTTACTTTTTGGTTGGTTTACAGCCTTTGAGTCCATACAAATAATAACTTGGAGCCCATAAATGTCCAGACAAAGTGCTATTCTCTCAGTCTGTGGTCACTACTGTAGTATTTGTACAAGACTTTGTCTGGAAGTGGTACTCCATTAGTCATCTGGATTTTTGAGATGAATGGTGCATTGATTTCATGAATTTAGTGCTCTTGAAAATAAGGGCTGCTTACAAGTAACTAAGGCAAGAGCTGAAGATAGAGAAATTTTGTATGATTCCTTGGCCTGCACACCCCTTTACAGAATCCATGTTGAATTTCTACGCAGTCCTGCCAAGGCACCACAGACATGATTTGTGATAGCCCTATGCTAGATAATACTATTTGATTCCTTGCTCGAAACCACGCAAACCTTCATTTAACAATATTATCAAGAGAAGCTCATATCCTCGTTTGATGAGCCACAGCAAAAGATAATTTTGATATCAATCTGATTTTCTAAGTCCTCTTTCAAAGATTAAAATGTATTTTGCATTTCCTTCTAACAAAAAAGTACGAAGTCCGCAAAGATTTTCGATTTTGTCAGAATTTCTTATTTCCTTCATAGCATTTGTATGATTTCTCTCAGATTGTACAAACTTATTTCCATTCCTGGAAATGGACAAGTTCATTCTCACATGAATGAATCTAATAATAATACTTGTTCATTATTTATGTGAGTGATTGACTCTCAAGACGTTTATTTCACATGAGCTGCCATGTGATGTTGTTGTGATTTTGATATGTTGTGAAATCAGATCATTTCCCCGGGTAGTCTGAATGGAAATACATAATGTTAATACAAAGATAATTAAACAAATTATCTACATTTACCTCCTTTTCCTTTTTGTGGTAGAACCATGAATTGTGGATTCAAAATTCTGAAATGCCACTTTTTTCAGGATTACAACTAGAAGAAAAGTAAGTTAAATATTTGTTTGTCACTTTTAACTGTTTCTAAGTTTCATATCAAAATATTAAATTAGGAGTTTGGTGGAAAATTGAAAACAAGGCATGAGAGCCAATTACCAATAGCTGTATGCAGTGAGTAGAGGGACTCTACTGGGAATGCGGGATTCAGTTACTTCCTTGGGAAATCAGAAAGTTGGAAGACCTTTTCTTAGTCATGCCACTCCTCTTACTGTAGGCAAAATAAATATGGTAAGGACAAATAATAAATAAACAATATTAATAGTAATTTATCTTCTAATACCTACAGTTTGCTAATTGGAACTATTTTTAACTGTTTATTCACAAAAGGCATAGATATTCTTGTTTAATGAAATTAATGGATTAAAGTAACTGGGAGTTGACCAATAGAGCTGTCAAAATTTGTCATTTTAAAACTTATAAACCTAACTAGTAAAAAAATGCAGACTAGTTAACAGATTCATCACTTTTGGATAGGTTGGCAAAACTCTTTATTTGAGCTAGTTTAATTACTCTAAAACTTCTGCTTCTTTGGATGGTATTGTAAACCTTACTTGCATTCAATATGTTAGAGAAAGGTGCTGACAACTTCTGTATTTGTATAGAGAAGAAGAGTATCTTCGCTTTCTTCAAGATCTCACTAATGATATTTTGATTAGAAGTTGTTATCACGGAGAGTAAGTGCTTTGCCTTTCATATTTATTCCTTTGAGTAACAAAATATTCAATCAGTGTAAAGAATTGATGGTTTTAATGAGAGAAAAGTGTAAAGACTTAGGCACCACCTTAAATACAGAGAACTACTACCCTGTGATGGAGAGCACAAATACTCTAACACTTCTATTAAATGTGGAAGAAGAAATTGGAATTATATACACGAAAGTCTGTCCCTAGCATCGTTCCTTCCAAACTGCGTGCACTTGGAATGGCAATATCCAACAACCTTAAAATCCTTAATATTTTAGTTACTTACAAGTATGGTAGGGATGGGAGGGGATGGAGCAGAAGTGAAAAGCTGGGATGCATTCTAAGTGATCTGAAAGACAGGCTGAGTAGTTATTTTTCATTTTAAAAGTTTACAGCCTTTGAACCATTGGATTTTTTGCACTGACGTTCCTCTTTTTTTTTCTTTTCAGGGCATTAGAAGATGTATTTCAAATGCACATTAAAAGTAAGAGGCATAACCTTGATGAGGTGAGCAAAAAATTTCTAGTATTAAATCTTCTGTCATCTCCAGTAGAAATGTTGTATATCAGTGCTGAGCAACAATTTATGGCAGATCTACTAGTACGCAATTTAATAAAAGGCAAGAAGAAACTCCCTCTGCAAAAGCATCAGTAAGGGTGTTTTTCCATGGAGCACTGGTAAAGAGAGATTTTTCTGTACATTTTTGTGTGTTACTCTAATAAGTTTTCTAAAAGACAGGTAATGTAGTTAGCATGTAGAATGGCTTTCATTACACTAAACCTGTTCATGAAGAATGCTTGTTGCTGCACTTTTTTGCTATGACTGCCGTTTTTTGGAGCAAGAGAGGCTTGCAGGCTGTGATCAAGTAAGAAGACCTTGTCTTTCAATAGCTTGTGTTTAGGAGTTTGGTCACCACTTAATACTCTAAGTCCAATATGAAGTCTCCCCATGTGATGCCTGCTGAGAACTATACACCTCAAAATGCTTATCTGAAGGTCTCCCATGCTGAGAGGGAAGAGGCCTGTGAAGGGGCAATAGGAAATGCCAGGCACAAATATACACACACAGTCTATCTCTCTCCTCTGCAAGTCTGGCATCTTATCTAGGATGAGTGGAAGCAACTTTGCTCCTTTTAATCCAGGGTTTAGAGCCCTCTCCTGAGAGTGGGGCTTATAACTGCTCTTTGAAAAAATTGTAAGGAACACACTGTTTTCCTTTTGAAAATCATTCACAGAGAAGGTGGCATTAGCGGTGTTGTCATTATCTTTATCTTTGCTATTATCCCAGATTGGTTGAAGCATTTGGCCATGAAATGGGGTAGGCAGCTTCCAATGCCTTCCCCAGACTGAGGAAACCCAAATCCAACACTCTACCTCCTGAGCAGATAACTCAGCTGGGCTTTTGAACTAATTCCTCTAGGTTAGATAGTAGGAGCAAAGTGGGAGACACCAGCACTGCAAACTGAGGTTGCAGCACTCATTTAAAAGGCACTGGGTTTTCTTCCTTCCCAATAACTGATGATATTCTTCTGATAACTGATTCCTTCTTCTTTAAAGTCTCTGTATTAAAGGAAGGAAAATGAAATAAAAACACTTTCCTAAGGGCCTGCAGCAGATCTGTGACCTCCACAGAGAGTGCGAGAGTTCAGTCACAGCCTTCCACTTGCATTGCCTGCCAGCTGCTTGTTGAGGGGTCCCTGCCCAGTGCACAGGGCTTGGGTCATGGGGCTCTTTCATCCAACACTTCCCCTATCTCCCACAGGGAGTAAGACTGCTAATTCTAGCCTTGAGAGGGATTTGATGCTCCAGTCCTCCTCTAGATCTGACTTTAAAGGCCTCTATACAAAAAGGCTTATCATTGAGTCTGATGACCCAAAGAATTCATGGTCAAGGGCTTGGACATGCACTCTAAAGCTCATATAACTTCAGCAGATTCAGATGGGAACATTTCTGAGGGACTGGAATAGTGTGGCTTTTAAATGAGCTACCTTTGCCTATTTGTTCCTGCAAATTTGTAAGCATTTAGTATTGTATTTTCTTTAACACTAGGTATGTGGGAGTTACACGCATGATTTGCACATTGAATAAATAACAATCAGAGGAATTATAAAATAATTAGAATGCAGAATGTTATTTTGTCTTTCAAAGTACTACAATTAGGGGAGAAATGGTGTTTTGGTAACTGTTTAGTTGCCGAACTGAATGACAGTCAGTAGGTGAAAAAGTGTTTGAGGAATGACCTGAGCTGCAATTTAAGTTGGTTTGTGGGAAAAAAATCAGCAGCTGCACCTCAGTTTGAGAGGATATGTAGTTTACATTTGACTAGAGGATGCTGAGCATATTTGTAAGGTCAACTGTTGCCTTAGAGATAGAGCTGAGAAACCTTTAATAGAAAATTGAAGGTACATGGTTCCTTCCAGAAGGAGGAGTTTGTAAACAGTAGCAGATTCTACTATGTCCTACTGCAAAATGTTTGATATCTAGGAATGTTCTGAACCTAAGTAGAGCTTAAGCCTGGTGTTTCCCCCTCTAAAAATACTAACTGAAGACTTTAAAGAAACTCGAAAAAGAGGAATAAAAGTAATTGGCCAATAATTGATTTAAAGATTTTTGCATGTTTAGCCATGCAATGATGAAAGGAAAAAGAACCAAACTGCCTCTCTGTATTAGAACACAGTACACAGGAGAAAGAATTGTTTTTTGAAAAGATTAAATGAGAAGTGTAAACATATCTTACACAGGAGAAGCTTGTGAGCAGTGACATTTATTAGAACAGGCATAGTTCCCACAAGAGAAGTAATGGAAGCTGAATTGCTTTCAGGCTTTTAAAAGTGAATTGGCCAGTGGATGGAAATTAATTCCACAGCGAGTGGACTTTTGTCCTACAAAAATATTTTTTCCCTTTTCATTTGTTGTCTTCAAACCAAACTCTTTTTGTTTACTATCACTGTTTTCTGGACCAGACAGACAAAATAACAAGATGGAAACATCTGTCAAGGTCTTTGCAGTGTCTTTTTTTACCCATCCTGGATACCTGCCAACTGGTTATTTGGGTACTTCCTTCTCTGGACTCTGCTCTTCTGTGTGCTTACTATCCAAAACCAACACACCCCTCTCCAAGTTCCTGCTGGCATTTGCTCCAGCACAGTGTCTGAGATCTGTTCCCTAAAAAAACCTCCACTTTGGTCTACTGCCAGTTTGTACATCATGAGGGTGCTTAAACCCATCCAAATGCATGGCTTGACCCACCATCCATGTTTGGCCCCACATCACAGCCAAGCAATCCTCACCACTTACTAGGGGATTCATGGCTTTAGTACCTGCAGTCTCTTCTCCAGCTTTGAGAAAGAGAATAGCACCATTGCTCTTCCAAGGAGAAGGTTACACACTCAATGGGATATTACATAGTGACTCAGGGAAAGAACAACGCAATTAATTGCCTAATTCTGTTAGGGGAAAAAATAGATAAATGCATAGCAAAGAAGTAGAGAGTGAAGAAAGAATATAGGATGGAGGAAAGAAAGACAATGCCTCAAAGATAAGAGCCTTTTTAAATGACTGACATCTTCACCTTAGATGCTGTTCTTTACATACCTGCACGGTATAATTATTGGTGTAAAGTGGGGCACAGAGGGCAGTTCTATCACTGGACTCCAACCTAAGGTAATTTTCAATCTGATTCATCAAGGAGTCAGAGGAGCAATTTTTAATTTTTTTTTTTTGCTTCAGAACATGCAATTTCAAATAGCATGTCCAGGAGAAAGCATGCACCAGTCCTTCCACCAAGATTTATTTCTCCTGTTTGCGCTGTTTCACTACCTCTGCAAGCTGCATTCAGTGGTCTACTTACAAATCTTCAGCTGAGGCTTCTTTTCACCTGCCCAGCCCTGGATGTTCAAACATTCTTTTATGTTTTAGAACTACAATTAATTAGCACACTAATTGAGGAACTGGAGAGTTTTTCTAACAAATTTTCACAGAGCAAAGAGGTTCCCCTCTTTCCTGTAGTACTGAAATGGTCTCCACTCAGGAAAACTTGTGAAAGTTGGGGGTTTTTTTATCTAACCACTTGCTCAAATCCAGCATCAGGTCATTTTATACCTTAGAAGTGCAAGGAGGACATTTCTGCTATAGAAACTGATCCATACTCAGATACAGTTCAAGAAGCCGTCAATTCAATGAAAAATATTTCCTTAAGAAGATAAAAAAATGTTGATTCTTTCTAAGAAGTACAGGTAAAAGAGTAGCTCTCGTAATCCAGGAAAGTGGAAAAAGTGTCCCTCCTGGACTTGAAATAGCCACTTAAATGGGTCTGTAAGTGAATAATTTCAGGAAATTGATGGGAAACTAAACAGTACCTGAAGGGGTGAGGGATCCAATACCCATCAGTCTTCCAGTGAGCAAACCGGTTCAACTAATTTATTTCCTGGAATTTTATCATGTAAAGCCAAAAGTTTCTGAAGACACAAAGTAGTATCTTACACTTGGTTTATGTGTTTGTTTTAGGAGGATCATAAAGTGTTCATGCTTAAAACAGTACAGTGTAACGACACCAAAAGTTTTATCTAAGGTGAGGGGAAGATGGAAGACAGCTGATAAATGACATCCAGCAGTGTTACCAAATATTTCAGGACAGGAACACAGAACAGCACAGGCAGCTGAACACCATAGTGGTGTGGAAGCTGAAAGGACATTTTATTTAACCAAACAAAATTATTTCCTTTGATTACTGTGTGAGTATAGCCTCAGTGATAAGACTTGGCAGGAAGTGTCATAGGGTCTTACATAGCCCTTAGTCGAAAGGTCTATTTTAACATTTCTAAGGCCAAAAAATCCTTTTTTGATGTGCCACACCCCAGCACTATCTTGAGTCACACTGAAGCAGGCACAGGAGAAAGCAACCTCTGCTTAATCCCTGGCACTATCTCCTACATGTTCTTTGCCCTTCCCTTCTTCAAGTGCCATATCCTTTCTACTTAGCCCATCATGTCTCGTGGGGCTGCTTTAGGAGGAGGTACATCAGAAACAAGTGTGGTTTGGGATGCTAATGCAATAATTAGTGGCTTAATCATCAAAGTGAATAAGCAACTTACCAACAGTCCCTTTCAGCTCTGTGCACTGCTACCATTTAAATACAGAATTTTGTAATGTACCGTAATTAGATACTGCACATGGGAAAGTCTTAAAAGTAAACCAGTAAAAATGAAAATGACTGCTCTGAGATGAGCACAGGACCCAAGTTTATTCTTCTCACAACAGAAAAGGTCAGTGATCTGGTATGTGGAAACTTTCTTCCAAACCAATACTAACCCATTGGCCCCATCACAGGCAGAAAGGGAAGTGTCCTGTGAAACAAGTTCTCTTCAGCATGGGTCTTAAAGTAGGAATCTTCTATTTTGGCAAAGCGACATGGCTAATATTTTTTAGAATTCCAGCATATTTTTTAGAATTCCAGTTTAATTTCAGTTTCTTAAAATTCTGCTGATTTTCAATTGGATGTACTAATTTCACTGCCTGCTCTGGCCGTATATACTGTGTAGCTCTCCCTGTTTCATATGCACATTCAGAGGTGTGCTTGCAGTGGCAAATACCCATTTCTTCAAGTACACAGGTATCTGCCTATGGAAACCAGAGTTTCCATACATGGAGACAACTGGAAAATTGGATGAGTATCATGTAAACATGGTCCATCTCACTACCGGTGAGATGTGTACAGTAGACTCTTCACATCTGCATAACTGACAGCTTTGATTACTTCAGCCACTAAACCCAAGCCTAACCCCAAACTATGATTTAGTTATATGTCACCAAGCTTCCAAATGAGATCTAGAGGGGAAACTTTCATAGTTACAACACAGTTAACTGATCGTTACAACACAGGATTGAATCTGCTGGCTCAGCACTGTGCAGGCCTGGCCACAAACTCTCACAGTCCTCACAGCCTTCCATAGCCTTGGCTGCTGTACTGGATTTTTCCCTTTTGTTGAAGGTTCACCTTAGCAGTCAACTCAGCAAAACAGAGCACAGAGATAAAAAATTACCTTATAATATTTACAAAGAGTAGTCTTGGGAATAGGTTTTAGTAACTTTTGTATTAGTCCAGAAATTATTGTAATAATCCTTTTAGAGCCATAGAATAGGTTTTAAAGTTGCTCTTTTCATTATTCTTGGGTATTTCTTAATGTCTATCATGGCCATAAACTTCTCAAAAGAATAAGATACTGAAGATTGCAAATCTTATCAGTCAGTTTGACACATGTGCACAGAGGAATCCATTGGATCCCTGTCACAAGGAGTTTGTATTGCTCCGTATTTTCTGAACACTGATATGTTGAGCTACAAAAGTGATTTCTTTTGAAGCACTGGACATTATGTGTTTCCAGCTCATGGAGAGTGTACATTGTCTTTAATAAGTTTCAACAAGAGCAACTAATTTTCTGTTAAAGTGCTTAAGATTGAATGGCCATTGTAATGATCTTCAAATTGAACCAGAGTTTTAAAATTTTCCCAGTAAGTTCCTCAGAGTCTGCCCGCCCTTTTTCCTCTATGACAGCTTCTAGACTCCATTCCATGTCATGAATACCCACAGGTCTTCTTCTACAGAACAAAAAGGCCGTCATGATTATCATCTCCTAATAAAGCAAAGTTGAGTGAGGATGCTCTAGCAATCCTAATTAAATAATCCATAATTCATTTTCCATTCGATTCATTCTTACGGTAATATTAATAATTTTCTCAGTCTTGAGTAAGTCAAGGCACTTGGTCAGGCACTCTCAGTGCATTCTGCAATCATCTACCACTGAGAATATAGTCATGTGTTTTTCAAGTTAGGTGAACTGTTTGCCTGCTTACTTAACTATCTGCAATCCCAACTATGGACTGCAGATTTCATCACCATTTTCCTTTTTCCCATTATGATTACACTGGATCACTCATGTATTTAGCTACAATTGTCTTGGCTCTTTTAAAGACTGAAATACAAAACCACACAGTGTCGCAGAAAAACATGGAAAAAAGGCCTATTTTGCTCCAATGAATTCTGGATGTTCAAGTTGGTGTCTTACCTCTGAGGAACCTGTGTACATAGTAGGTATAACCTTGGACTACATGCAGTCCTAAGCTTTAATGTGGCAGTCTTCCACATTATTCTTACAAAGAGAAGGTAAATTTGCTGCTGCTTTATGCAGTGTGTTTCGTGGAGCTCTGCTCCAGCGTAGTTTACTGGAGTCCACCTCTTCTGCAGTCTTACCTCTGTGTTTCTTTCCAGAATGGGATTTTCCAGGAGGGTTTAGCTAAAAGAGAGATAATCTGAACTGCAAAATTTCTTGCAGAGGAAAAAGAAAGTCTCTCAGACTACTTGAGTGAGTTAGAGGAAATAAATGAATGAGATAGTGGGGACAAAAGTGAAACACCTACTTAACTGAAACCTCATTTCAGCCGTTTTCTCCAGTTAATTAAGTATTGAGGAAAATGGATGCAGAAAGCACATTTTAAAGCAATCAAGTACTGCCAGAAATCAAACCAGCAATTTGAAAAGAGAACAACACTGCTCTCTGGCATCTGACAAAATAAGATATTTGACAGGGAACAATATGTGCAGTACTGGTTAATTGGGAGGCGAGGAGAAGAATAATCATAGCTGCATTACTGAATTTATAGAAGTATCTCCAGTGTACCACAGGGACAATGTGAATTTGTGGAATCCTCCTGCCTGCTACAGCAAGCCAGCAATCTCTTACATTCCCATCAACATTTTTTCAATGTACCCTAGACAGCAATGCAGAAATAGCAACTGTGGTGGCTGAAACCAGGAGAACTGCCTTTAAAATGACTGCAAAATCCCCCGCTTTTCTCTGCTGACGAAGAGGTATGGGGTAAGAAACAAGTGGAGAAAAAAATCTTCATTAATGCTTGTTCTCCTTTGCTAGCCTTCATCAGAGCAGGGAACAACCTTTTAACAGTTATCTGGCTATGGAATATAGCTATTCCAGCACCAGTCCTACAACAGGTTAGGTTGACTGTGTGTATCAGGATTAGAGCAAAGAAAAGACTATTTTCCCCAGTTTTTAGTTCTAAGCTGTAGCCAAACACAATGTGAACTCAATCTGCCAACTAACCTACATTCTAGAAGCTCTGGCAGAGCATTTAAGGCTATATTGTCTTCCCTGCGGTTGGTTCACTGACCTTTCATTTTTTCCCATGTCATTTTAGCACATTAAAATGATGATTACAACACAAGCATGCTGCTTTGTCAAAGAAGTTAGCAAAGGGGATTGAGACACCTGAACAAATAATTTAGTACCCTTCCTACACATACTGGCAACACTGTGTAAGGGGATGTGCAGTTAATGGGACATTGTTATTTAGACTCTTTCATATAAGCCAATATTTTCATGGGTAGCTGCCTGTCTCAGTAGTAGATTTGTTGATCTGAAGATAATATGAAAAGCCAGACAAAAAACACTCATATAAAAAGAGAGGTAGAAGAGCAGCTAACCAAGTTAAATAAGCAGTTGAGCAAGTAGAAGATTCAGGAATACAAAACAGATTCTTTCCCTCTATAATTGCTCACAAGATATTGACAAGAAACAAAAATCCAAATGGTCATCTCCTTTACTACTTTTAGCCTCTATGATTGGAATCCAAGTTAATTAAGTTAATCTAAAATTAATTTAATCCAAACTATGCTCCCATCAGGAGAACTAAAATCTTCCATCCCTCAGTGCCAGGCAGTGCCTAAAGCCATGCATATCTTTAAATAGTGCTGAAAACAGAGTATTTTTCAACTTGGGGTCAAAAGAACACAGAACATTTCCCTTTCTCTATACTAAAAAAAAAAAGAAAAGAAAGAAATTGAAGTCCCCAAGCACAATTAATAATTTCCCACTTCCCTGTTTTGCCTCTAAAACAGAAAAAAACAGTAGTCTGATGTGGGTACACAGTCTTGATGAAAAGTCAGTCTTCTTTCACAAGATCAAGTGTATTTACACTGATTTTATGTGGTACTCAGCAGGCTGCCTAAATAAAGGAACCCTGAAACATCGCCTAGTAGAGAGCAGACTCTCACTAAGCTTTCATCTGTCTAATTTATGAAGCACAGTAGCAGAAAAGCAAAATACAGAAAGCTGTTGATTTTTTTGTTCACCCATCTATCATCAGAGCTTTCACTGAAGTGTTTCAACAGCTGAATTGTCAATAGAGATCATGATTTTTCTGCTGTTAAAAAAGCTTCCAGGCAGACAAATAAGACCATGCAAAAAGCTAAGCAGATTTAGCTATTTTATAGCAATATCCTGTTTTTCTGAGTTCCATAGTTTCTGAACTCTACACTGAAATAAGTGCTTACGTGTGCCTACAAGTGTGTCAAAGAACATGCACACGCACATATACATACAGAGATCATCTTCTGTCACAAGAAATATGCATAGACTAGTCTATATATAAAGCAAATTCACATTGCTTTTCAGTACTGCTATTGCAGTCTGCTTTCACCATAGTCCACCTTGCATTCAGTTGTCAACATCGTTAAGAAGTTCAAACAGCTGTTTTCAATTGTTGTTTTCTGCAAAAAATTACTGGCAGCCTTTTGTAATTTGTGGCTATTTAGGATAAGACAGCAAAAGCAGAGGGAGATGGAATCATTTTAAGGGTTAGACAGCTGAAATCTCAAATAGGAGGAACAAGGAAACTAGCTCTGGGACAAGTACAGAGTGTTCTCTGGCACCTGAGCCGTGGAGTGGCACTGCTTTCCCTACTGTACAGTGTTCAGATTGTCCACCACTGCGGACTGTTCACCATATCAACTGTAGGGTACATCAACAAAATTAGTAAGCTGGATAGCCAGAGTGTGATTCTTCTTTCAGCTCCATCTCTCCCTCCCACTGGCTGTCACTGGACTCTCAGACCCTTCTGAGTGGTCCTGCTGTGAGCCAGCAGACATTAGCGATGGCAGCACTGCACCCAAGGGTGAAACCGCAGTGCAGTGCAGAGCATCTGCTGGAAGCTGAGGCTTGAGAAAGTAGCACAGGACCATGTTCAACAAATGGCATTTGTCCTACAAATTTTTAAAAAATTTGTACAAACTCTACCCAAATGGTATTTAGATTGTGGCTATGCCACAGGAAGCACAGGGCTATCTGAGCCCTGCCACTGCTGTGTTGTTTCTGCACTCAAGGTTTGGAGAACTCCTGATTATCCCTGAGCCAAGAGGACTCCAGAAGTCGGGGTAGGACATGACCTGGGAACATTTTGAATTCTGACACGAGACAGAAGTTGGCCCTTAATAATAGTCATGGACAAGAAGTGGACAAACAAATCTCCTTTTATGTTTTTCTTTCATTACTAGGTAAAAATGACAAGAATAGTTCAAGGCCTGAAGAAAGAGCTGAACATCACAAACCAACCACACCTTTCCATCAGCTGTGAGGGCACATGGCAAAAGGACGCCAACATTCCTGCAATGTGCTTTTAACTCACAATTTTGGGCATTTCAGAGAGCATTCAAAATCAGCTGGGACAGCGAACTAGTTTTTACACCAATTACAATGTACACCTTGGGTAAACAGGAAAATGAAGAAGAGATCCACCTAATGCATCTGCCCGTGATGTAACACAGTATCACTATGGCAACGACCAGGTTAGCATGCTGAGAACAATACCAGAGCACCAAAGACATTTTTACAGGGGCTTTCACAATCAGAATAGAAAGCCAGATACAAGTGTCCTTTCATTCATTAGATAGTTGACAATCCCATGAGAAATCCTGATAAAGCTCTTGGATTTTTTTCCTCTGCATGCTTGATATACAAATAGGTTGGAAATTAAGTTTTCAATACAGCTTCCCTATGTGAATTGCAACCTGGAATCTCATCAGTTTGCAAGAGGATGTAGAATATTAAGTCCCACTTCCAAGAGATTTAGGCAATAATCTAAGATCTCTTTAAAATCTTAACCTATATTAGCTCATATGTCAAAAAGCTAAGACTAGCTAGTACCACAATACATACTAGTTACTGAAAAAAACCCAGGCATTACAATCTTTCAAAATGCAAACATTTCACACTTAATGAAATCTAAACACTTATAAAACACAAGTGCAGCCAAGTAGGAAAATATGTAACGACTAAAGCCTCAATCCTTTCTTTTACTGATAATAGTCTCTTCTTTCACTATAACATAGTTGTTTAAATTTGTCTGGTTAAGATTAGACAGCTTTCTAAAGATAGATGTTTTTTCCACACTCTTCTCCAAGTGGGACACTTTTCAAGGCATCAGATTAAAATAGAAAAACAATGATTGGGATAAATAAAACATACCAGTTTTGTTTGGGTTTATTCTGTTGTCAGCTACCAGTGGCTTTTCACTACCTTTAGACTTAATTTTTTTAAAAATTGCTAATTCCACAGATGATCCCTAAAGAAGTTCGCCACATAAAACCTGTCTGAAATAATTTAATTTTTACAAGCAGCTTTGTCAGTATCCTGACAGAAGATGAGGCAATAAAATGCATCCTTTAAGATGGGCCCCTTTCAGTCTCTCTGGAAGATGCCTCTAGGCATAGTGCCACAAGGATTGTTTTAATTACCTAATACTTAAGTTAAAAACAATTTGAGATGTTTAAGAAAAAGCCACAAGGTTTACTGATCCTACACCAACCATAGATAACCTTAGTTAGTAAAGGATAGCTCACATAAGATTTTGTTCTTTTGAACCATACAAAGTATTTTTGTTTGTCTGATTTGTTACTCATTTGATACAAATGCTGAATTTCTTTAAAGTTTTTTTCAGTTAGACTGATGAGTAGATTATTTGTACTCATAAACTGACTGTGTTCTAACATACAATGCTGCAAACAAGGCAGAATAATGGTGTGTATGTGTATGTAAAAAGAGAAAAATACTGCTTTGAGCATAAAATTAACTCACCTTCAAGTAGAAGGTCTCATCACAGAAGCAATTGTTACACTTTGAAAGTTCAACTTAAAACAAAGGTATTATCTTTTATTTAAAATTAAAGAATCCTTTTCAAGGAGTAGAAAACATTATTACCCGCTTTTGTTGAAAGGAGAAACATCTTTCTGACAGAATAACAACATGAAAGTGCCTCTCTGCTGTGCATCATGGAGTCTTAGGGCACTACTGCTCACGTAAAGGAGCTTAATTTTCCTAACACCTGGCCAGGGTAGGTGAGCATAAGAAATATGAATTATTAGAAAGTAATTTCTTGTTCAGTTGGATAATGACTGATGTAGTTGATGTCACTCTTCTATAGCATAAAATTGCTCTGTGCTACTGAGCAAGCCCAGTTAGACCTTTGAAATCCACAAGTAGAAGTTTACTGGGGTGAGCGTATTTGTAATGAATCATCCTAAATTCAAGTGCACTTTCATGAACTAGATGGAGTTATTTAAATGCTATTTCCAGGTAAGTTACTGTCTTTTGGTATCTCAAATATGATTTTTCTTAAATGTAAAGGAGCTAACTTAGGGCACTCTATGCAGATATTTCGTGACACCTGACCATTTTTCCAACACATCCACTCTCATTACATCAGGTACAAGCCTCCAGTGATTTCCATATAAAGTGACAGATTTGATGTTAAGCATTGTCAGGGTGAAGGGTGACCTGCAGAGAAGCAGCCGATGTTCATGGAACAAGCACAGATGTGTTGTTACAGTGTCCTTTCTGGCCAAGAACAAAGTACTCCCCCCCAGTTTGCAGAGGATTGCTGGCTGGCCAAGGGCCATTTTGCAGAAGTGAAGATTAATGTTGTAAGAACTTCAGCTATGGTCAAAGCCAGTACATACTGGGAAGTACAAAGATGGTTTGCCAGATGCTTGGTTTCAGGGAAAACAGACTTAGTTTCAAGGAATATTCTTTGGCTTTGTTTGGACCATGTCTCATCCCCCTTTGCATAATATTAGTCCATCAGGAACAAGAGATACCAAGACACAGCACACTAGACCTGTGCACTGGATGCATCTTACATCTGTTTTTATATTTTGACTTGCATTTAGAAATTATGTCACTGCTTCATTTTAAATCATCCAATGGTGTTTGCGTCATTTTTCCTGGAAGCTAATATTTTGAGAGATACTTAAATGAGTTTATTTTGCATTTGTAAATCAACCATTGGTACTCAGAAAGAATGACAACAATGGCAACATGTGGTCTGCTTTGTCCATGGTTTAATTTTTTAACAGATTTATAAAGAACTATTTACAGAAAATTCTACAATTATAATTCTACAATTATAGTTCATTACTATTTCACAAGTTTGATTGACTATTGGTATTAGTAAATATTCAAAAAGAAGCTTTACAGATCCCATATATCATTAATCATTGGATAAGAGAAAATGGTGCCTTCCATATAGTTCTGATATTTATTTTACAAACTGGTTTTTAATCATCAGTTATTCTCAGTTGTGATTAAGTCTACATAGATTTACTGCACCTTACAATTTTCTTTTTGCTCATCTTGCTCAGATAATCCTTGTTCATTTAGAGAATTTTTGGCTTTGTGCATCATATGACTCTCACTAGTATTATCAGAGAGAGGTTTTGTGGATTGTTTACACAGGCAAATTGGTGACCTTGAAGTAGAATTCTTAGGTGGAAAAGCTGTTACTGCTTGGGACTGCTGCTCATCATTTTCCTGTAACACAAACAAAAATATCATTGTTTACTGGTAATGGAAAACTATATTAGCTTTCTGCAGTGGGTCAAAAGACTTGCTGCAAAAGCCCAAATATTGGGGATTTGGAAAAAAACACAGACACTGAAAACAGAAAAAAAAACTTTAACGCATTTATCACTTTCAATATACATTACGGTGAGACTTGTTAACAGTTGTTTTGGTGTGGTGCAAGGTGGAATATCTGTTACACAGTTAGTAAGCTATTTGCTGGAAGCAGAAAAAAAGCTACCCCAGGAACAGACAGTACTTCTAATCTGTTTACTAAGGTACCTAGTATTGTGTACCAAGATCTGTATTTCAATTTTCTGTAAATACACTGCAAAAATAAAACATAGGCCTCGCTTTTTTGCTGACACCTGGACAGAAACCACTGCTTTCACATTTTAACTGATGTGCAGTCAAAGCAGTCAATTCACATAGAAAATTCACATAGAAAAGTGAATAAATTTGCGTATGAAAATGACAGGCACATTTTAAACACCTTGAGAAATTTGCAACAGTTTGAAACTGGATATTTAAAATGAAGTACATACAAGCACCTGTCAAAGAGAAGGAAACAAGGTTTATTTCACTTTTAAAATAAGAGACATCATTTACTGTATTAACATAAAGCATGAAACAGCACATTTCAATAAATGAACTTATGAGCATTCCTCCAGAAATTCCCAAATGTACGTCATCTTGAAAGAAAACAAACACACATGTCCAGCAACATCCAAGAGAGAAGGGCATAAATTCCTGGAACTGATGACTTTTTTGCATCCCTGACTTGAGGGACGAAAAAAACAACCCTGAAATCTTTATTTTTCCTATCTAGTTGAAAGTAAGGAGTAGCCTGTCCTTAGACCTAGACAATACAAGCTTAGGCAAAGAGGAGGACTGCTTGGGAAATTCCTCCCCCAGTTAAATTAGAAAAAAATTATTATGGATTGCTTGTTATTTGTTGTAACCTTGAATATGATCAGCAAGAGCCTAAAACAAGTTTACACCAGGTCAGCAGGTGATTACAACACAACTTTCTGCAACCAAGGCTTCCTTTCCTTTTGCACTACTGAGATTGTTTACAAGCAACACCATTTCTTTCTAACGTTACAGGGAAACATACATAAATGAGTGTAAATAAAGGTTATTGGCATCACTTAATGAAACAGTAATAAAACACAGACCTCCAGGCAATGTCTGTAAGAAGCAGCAAATTTTGGCAAGTAGGGTAATTATCCCTTGAAACAACATACCCAGATTCGGTGGATTCACTCTCACTGCAAAATACGGATTTCATATGGCTATAGTTCCAAAAAAATTATGGCTCTAATCTGACTTGTCTTCCCAATGGTGCTTTCTGGCCTCAAAAATCTATACATCCATCAAACTATGTGTTACTTGCCTTTACTTACTTTTGGTATCTTGCCAACACACTTTATGTGCTAATACAAAATAACTGCATTTAAAATAAAAACAAAACAAACAAGAATGAGAAAACCAAAAAGTTGTGCACCAGATTCCACTGATTGCCAAGAGAATGCTTTTGTGTAACCTGGCAAACTGGAAGAATTTTTATATACTGACATATTTCTATGTAGCCCTCAGACAAAGAACTATCAGTATCTAATAGCTGTTCTCTTATTGCTCAGCTTGAGACAGCATGCTTAAAAACTTCGGAGGAGATTTCGGACAACAGAAGTTTATTTCTGCCCTAAATCTGGAACACTTTTCTATAATCTGCAAAGCGCTTGCATCAGCTTAGAAAGAATGCCTTATTCTGATGTTCTATGAAACATTCAGCAGTGTGTCTGTAACTGAAAACACTTGAAAAGTTAATGTAAACTTCAGTTACTAACCTTTTTTTAATAAAAATCTACTTTCAAAGTCTAACTGTGTAGTATTTATCCATTTTGATAACATCAAAATCTGTAAGCATAAGCAAGCTGATCTAGTAGAAGACTTCCCTGTCCACAGCAGGGAAGTTGGAACTATATGATTTTTAAGGTCCCTTCCAATAAAAAACATTCTATATGATAGTTTCTTTACTATCGAGATGTTCCCTATTTACATGTTTAACAGCATCTCAAATATCTGTAGTTATTTTACAGCACCTGTAACTCGGAATTCCAAGAAAAGTTGTTTGCAGAAAACTTTAAACCCAAACTCCCAGAGTTTAATCCTCTTGATGTTTACTTTCTCTGAAACCTAAGAAACCACAGTATAAGGAATATCCGCTCTTTAGTATCCATTATAAGAAATTGAAAATATACCTGTATTGAATTTACATTTCTCAGTGGTTTCTCCCTTTGAGGTCACAAATAACACCACACAATCAATTTGCAGATTGCTAGCACGGACAAGACCTATGTCATGTTCTACTGATTCAGTATTTATGATCTTCACTGTATTGTTGAGAAACATAAAGAATGATGATAATATCCTCAAACTTACTTGGAAAGATGAATACATTTAGTGAATGCATTAAGTTTTCCCCACGACTTTCATATCCAGATAAAATTTTTCAAGTTACCTTTTGTGGTTTGCTGCCACCAGGTGTTGAACAGGAGCGCTCACCAAGATGATCTGGTCTGCACCTCTGTAAGTCTTGTTTAGGAAAAGGCTGTTTCTCACCTGAGGAAGTGAGATGGGGACTGGTTCTGAGGTGTAGCGTTGTTCTACGTAAGATGTAAGGGCTAGACTTGCCAGTGGGGATGTCAGCAAATCCTGAAAAATAAACATCTTCTATTAAAACCAGCGAAATAAATTAAACTTTCTCAAACGGATTACTTTTTTCACAACAGAGATAAAAACAGCTGATTAAAATAAGTCATTTGTTCTACTGAAGAAAATGGATCAAAAAGATTGCTGAATAGATCATGTGTATTCCAAAATTCATATGCAAAACTTAGAAACCATGGAATACAACCATACAATTACAACAGAAAAAAATTTCAAACAAGTGTTTGGCCTTTTTCTTTACAGGTACGTTATTATGTGGAGAACAATTTCAGTCTGAAAACATGTACTTGTTAGTTCACGATACCATGACATGATACTCTTTGTTTTTAATATTTTTCTCTTGCAGAACTAGAGTGTTATAGATTGTCTGTTATCCCTCTGCCTAGCCTAAAAGTCAAACATTAACTGGCACACATGTCCTCAGAACAGGTATATTGTAAGAAAAATAGTAATGCTGGTAAGAAAATTAAATGCAATGTTTAGCCTTAGAGATCCTGACTTCTGAGAGTGATCACCAAAGCTGAGGCAATTCAGTATCCCTATGGCTTGTCCTTTAATGACTGCAATTACATTTATTATAAAGGGCTACTTACTAGGTAGTTGAACACACAATGTATTTTTCAAGCCCTGATTTGTACAATCTTCTCAACTACTTTCTACTACAGTGAACCCTTATATGGCATATCGGTCTACCTAATTTCATTGCATTCAGAGCAGATTGAAAGTGAACTCTCATGAAGATGATAATATATTACTGGTGTGGGCAAGACGGTTTTGACTCAGGGAATTTTAATCGGTTTAATGTATGGCAGATTAACACAGAGTGAAACTAATTCAACAAACAAAGGAGAAAAGCACACCTGCTGTACTCAGAGAATGTTTGCTATTATAAAACACTATAAATACCTTTTTGCACTACTTCTGGAAGCCCATCTAGCTTGCTGTCAGTGTTCTCCTGACCCAGCAGATTTTGAGAGATATCACACTTCCTTTTCTTTTTTGATGAAGTTTCTGGAGCAGGAGATCTTGGCTCTCTGTTGTCTTTCCTGTTGTCTTCGCATCTCTGCCTTTTATTGGAAAGCTTAGTAGTATCTTCATCTGACCTTATCTCTTTGACAGACTGATTGCTTACAGTTAATGAGTGATCAGAATTCAGTAAAGGAGTGCTGACAGCATCACTTGTTGGCTGTTTCAGCTGAGCACTCAGCAAATTCACTTGTGTTTTTAGCATCTCATTTTCTTCCTCTAGTTTATAATATTTAACAATTAGAGAGCAGTATTTCTCCAAGTTCTCATTTGCTTCTCTTGTCTTCACTTCTGTAGATTCCTGTAATTCTTCCAGTTTTAACTTAATTTCTTCTGCAACGGCATCATCAGCATCACCTTTCAAAGAAAACCATTATTATTCACATAACTGACAAAAAAAAGACGCATATGTAGGAATTTATAATGCAATGGTCACACATCTTTTAATTACACATGTTCTATAACAGTGCAACTATAAAAAAATGATTGCATAACAAATTCAGTAATATGATAGACATAATAATTTACTTGTTAAATAGAGAAAACATGCAAATTTTGAACAGAATCCTTGACCAGTGCATGGGCAAACATTTTCCCTGTCATTTTGTACCTTCTGAACACAAAAGTTTCTACCCCAAACTTTTTTTAAGTATCATTTACAATACAGTGCATCTCATGAGATGAGCCAGAACATAAAGAACAAAGCATGACAATCAGAGGGAAAAGCTCGCTGGAAAATGATGAAAGAACTCGCATACGAACTTTAATTATTAAGAAAAGTACTCCTCTCCTTCCATAAATTACTTTTAACCACAAAACTGTAATACTTAGAATATTTATTCAAAATCCAGATTTGTCTCTCTTACTTTAAGAGAAAAACATACTAACTAGATTTTGAAAATGTTTGACAAATTTGCAGTTGTACTTTTTTATCCTACTTAAGAATTGTGCTCTGTATTAGAGATGCACATGCAAGTGGACGTTTTAGGGAACATGAAAGATTTACAAACAAATGCACTGCTAAGAAAGCACTAAGACTGAATCTAGATTCAGTTACCTTCTTTCTCATCCTTTGACATAGTAAAATTTTTCTTCTTTAGTAGTTCATCACATTCAACTAGTTGTTTTTGCAGCATTTCCTTTTCCTGTTCCATCTGCTTACAAGATTTCATCCACAGCTGCACTTCACTGTGGGCAAATTCATTTTCCTTCTTCAGTTGAACTAAAATGTTACTATTATCAGCCTAAAAAATAAGAAATTTAGTTATTTCACCAGAAACATAATTCTTCCATTTAAACATTACAATGTCAAATGGAATCATAGAATCATTAAGGTTGGAAAAGTCCTCCAAGATCATAGAGTCCAACCTTTGACCACCCTATCAACTAACCATAGCACTATGTGCTTCGTCCAGTCATCTCCTGAACACCTCCAGGTATGGTGACTCTACCACGTCCCTGGGCAGCCCATTCCAACGTCTGACAACCCTTTCAGTGAAGAAATTCTTTGCAGTGTCAAACCTGAACCTCCCCTGGCACAGCTTGATGCCATTTCCTCTTGTCCTGTTGTTATTTGCTTAGAAGGCGCTGACTCCCACCTTGCTACAACCTCCTTTCAGGTAGTTGTAGAGAGCAATAACTGATATCACCTCACTGACATGGTATAACAGAGTGCTGCTTTCCAGGTAACAGATTTCAAACCAATACTCCAAATTTTAAAGTGCTCTCTCGTAAGTCCAAATCTCCTTCATTCTTCTTTTCATCCCAAATGCACCTTATTACCACAGAGGCAAGATAACTCAGACCTGCTTTGCACTTTACATTCCAGCTCAAAAATACTATTCTCAGCAGCAGCAGATCATTCCTTTCCACTCTCTCCCACTCTCCTGGGCTGCTCCCTGCTTATCTGGTCTGGTACCAACCTGTGTGCAAACACTACACCTTGAGCACAGCTGGAAGCCTTCTATGCTACTTTTACACAACCATGGGTACTGTTTTCTGTCGCTGGCACACATCCTACAGTACTTTATCATTGCAAGGTTATTAAACAAATTAACACCATAGTAGAGGGCACTAAGAGTAAGGAACTGTTCAGCAAAATGAACATATTGTAATATTGTAATTCAGTACTTACTTGAAAGTAAATTGAATTGACTATGTTTCTTCAAGAGTGCCTTTAGAGAGATACTCATTCCTTAAGTGGGAGTACAGATATCAATCACAGACTGAAGCACAACAAAAAACCCCCAACCAGTAAATAAGAAAAATAAGAATGCTGTATCAAAGTCAAGCCAAAATTCTGCAGCACTCAAAAGCCTATGTTTATTTTACTACACAGTAAAATAATTTTACTACCCAGCCTTGGATCTCATGTAATTGGCCATGCTTATGGGTTTTTTCTTACCTTATTTTTTAGGAGTTCTCCTAAGGCTTGATTAGCTTCTTTGAGGGAATTATTTAGTTGTTCTTTATTTGATTTCAAATGTTCAATTTCCAATTTTTGTGAGCTGATGAAGTGCTCCAGTGAACTAATCTTCTCGTGACAGGCCTCAATTTCTACTTCATTCTAGAGAAAAAAACATGCTTAATTACTATGGTACTAGAAAGGACATTGAGTTGTATTTTAGAGATGCACCTAAGAGCATATAACAGACTCACAGGAATTCCACTGCAAATTTAATAGGTTTTGAGGAGTTTAAAACTGAAAAAGCAATTTATCTTAAGTATACATTTTGAATACTAGAATCCTGCCTCTAAGAACTCTGCCATTAAAAAGTCCTTATATTTTACTGTAACTTGCTCTTACATCTACTTTATATTAACAAGAATGAAAATTATTAAGAAATAATTATAGTAAATTATTTTCGTGTGTCTTACTGGCTTCAAAGTTCATAGACATTTCTGCAGAAAAGTTGGTGACTCTTTGCATATAGCATGGCTGACAAATGCATTTCCGACAAATGCATTTCCAACAAATTTGCTCTTATATCCTGAAGTGGTCAAACTTTCTTCCCATTCCTACCAAAACATTCTCAAGTTTATAGTCCCAGATAAATTTATATATAGACTAAATACTTGCTAAATTGTGATATAAATTCACCTGTCACTGTTTACTATAAGGAAAAGAGTTATTTTAACACTTACTTAGTTCCAATATAAGCATATGTAGAGTTTGGAAATATTGTTACCAAAACAATTTCTTTTTAAATATGATCAGCAAAATTTTGTAATACATAGAACTGAATCAAAATCTCACAGCATCCCACTTCCCATTTTCTGATTTACCTTTTGGTTTGCTTCTGTCAGACGATTTTGATGCTCTTTCTCTGCTTGAAGTAGTTTGTCTTTGTACTCTGATATTTCTTTTTTCATTTCACTTTCTTTTTCTTGCAATTCATTCTGGACCATCTCCAAACTCTTAGTCAGTTCATTTTTTTCTGACATAGTTAGATGCAGCTGGATCTGTAAACATAACAGCACATTGCTTGGTATTTGGAATCATCTCAATGGAGAAAGAGCTGACCCATTAAACTATGTGACTTTACATCTGAAGTGTTTTTCAATTGCCAGAAACAACTTGGTAAGAAAAAAGTATTTAACAGTGGCTAAACATATTGTAATCAAAGAATGGAACATCTGAACACAAAAGGTAGAACAGGAGGCAAAGGAAAGTTTTCTTAAAAGTAACTGAGTGCAAGTTCACCAACGCTTAAATCAAGCAGCACTGCCTAAATTAGAGCTTAACCTCTCCAACCATCGTTCCCTCTAAAAGTGACTTGAGAGATTAAGGGTCATTTTCCTCACCCTCTTTAAGAAGACGAAACTTTAAAAGCATTTTCATTTTGATACACTTTTATAACTGTACATTTGGGACAGCTTGCTTGTATTTCCATATTGGATTTCCGGAATTTGCAGAAATCTCTGTTCTTTTCCCACTCAAAATCCTTAACACCACAACAGAAACAAGCCTCTGGTTATAAAACTTTGTAAAATAATGTTAGTAGGTGAGAAGACCACATAAACTGATTTAAAGAAATAATATTGTTCACAAATAAGACCTACAGTTGTCTAGATGATAAAACAGACTCCAAGAATTAAATATAAATTAATTAAAAATAAAGGTTCTAAAACCATTTTTCTTGACTTTATCCTGAAAGTACTTTAGCACTACTGAAACAGTGAAAGTAGTTTCGTGAAATGTTACATTTTTTTATCTGACATCCTCAGTCTGAGGATTGAATGGCTGTAGTAAAGATAATTTCTTGACATTGAAAAATTTCTAGATATGCACCTGTGGCCTTTATGCCAAGAAAACATGGTTTTGATAGAAGGAATAGGGGAAAAAAACTGTTAACTAACCATTCTATCTCAGAAGAGAACACTGGATTTTTTTAAATTTGGAAGCAAGAACCCCTAATGCCATACATTATCAGAGCTTCCTTGGCCAGACTCCGCACAAATACTGTACTTGAGTATCTGGCCTCGAACACAGAAATACTAAAGACAGAGTAACTTACTTTGTTCTTTTCTGAATGTTCTTGAACGCATCGTATTTCTTCAGCAAGCTTATTTCTTTCTTCCTGTAATTTGGAAATCATCTGTTCAGTATTACTTAGCTTGACTTGCAGCTCAGTATGACTTTCAGTCAGTTCATTTACCTGAAATTAAATTTTCCAGAATTATTTTTAATACATGCGTCATGACCTCCAAGGAATTTACTTATATGCAACAAGCAGTTTTAAAGATGGGTTATTTTATTCCCATGGTCAGTCCAGTTCCAAGCAAGAGTCACAACAAGGTAATGGTTTCACATGGCAAGTGTCCAATTGTTTTTTCGCTTTCTTTTGAGATCCTAAAGTATTTATTCTTGATACAAAAACACAGTCACCCAATACCAATTTGTTTTAACTCTTTTTATTCTACAGGAGAGAGGAAACTATCCTGCATTATTTCATTGCTTAAATTTGTACACCTACTTTCAAGCCACCTTTCCATTCATCCCATGCAAAATAATGCCATGCTTTCCAGCTCTGTTAACTTCAATGAAAACCCATGATTTTATGGAAAATGTAATTTTAAAAATAGGATGTTTATTGTAAAAGTCTGAGGCTAAAATTATTTTAGGATATAATTTATTGAGGAAGTGGTAAACCCAGAGGACACTTTATCCTCACTCCTAAAAGGGGAACACTACCCTAATGGAAAGGGTATTACCTTTTTACATAAAGTGTTCTTTTCACAAAGTGTAGATTCCAGTTCCTTCTCAAGGTCCTTATAAGACATTTTTAGAACATTCAGGATATCTGAAAAAGTTTCATTATCAGAAAAATGTTGCTCCTTCAGCTTCAACTCAGCAATCCAATTCTGCAGCCCTTTTTTATCCTGGTGCCAACATTCAAGCTCATGGTGCATGTGTGTCAGCTGTAAAGACAGCTCTTCTGTTTCTTTCACCTGCTTTTGAAGAGCACCATTTTCCTGCACATTTTCATTGAGCTTTTGTTTACAATCCATCAATTCTTGAACAAGTGCTTCGTTTGTTTGATCCAATTTGATGTTTTCATCTTTTATTTCCTGACATTGTTGTAATAGTATCGTTTTATCTTGCTCAAGACGAGCCACCTGCTTAACCAAGACTTGTTCTTTTGCTTTAGCATCTGCTTCCTCCTTGCATGAAAACTCTAATTTCTCACTCATATCTTTGAGCTCAGATCTCAGCAATACCACAGTATTTTCAAACTCATCCTTGATTTGCATCTTTTCTTCCTCCTTTTCTTCTAACAGTTTTGCTGTAGTCAAATTTGCAGACTCTAGTTCAAGGAATTTTTCTTGCATTTCTTTTAAATCTTTAGCCAGACATTGTTTCTGTGAGGTGAGGACATCAATTTGTAAGTTTGAACACTTCAGCTTTTCAGTTGTCTCTTCCATCTCCATTGCTAATGTTTCTGCCTCTGCTTTAGCAGTCTCCACCTGAATAATTGCATCTTCTAGATTTTTCTCTGACATCTCCAATTCTCTTTCAAGCCTCTCTATTTTATCCAGAAGAGAGTCAGCTTTCCGTTCACTCTCTTTCAGCTTTTCAGCAATATGGTGTTTTTTCTTCTCATCAGATTCAATTTTTACTTTCAGCTTCTCAATTCCACATCGCAATTCATCTACTTCTTTCTGTGCTACACTGAATCTTGAAGCAAGTTCACCTTTTTCCCTTAACAAGCTTTCCAAAGATCTGGAAAGCTTTGAATTTTCCATTTCTGATGAACTTAATTTACTCTGCATCATTTCCAATTCTCTTGCCATCAGCTCTTTTTTCTTCTTCAAATCTGCTGCTTCATTTTGGAATTTTTCTTTTTCTAAGGCAAAAGACACAGCATCATTTTCTAAACTTTGCAGCTTCTGAAGAAGATGATATTTTTCATTTGATAATTGATTTACATCAGATTTTGCAGTCTCAAGTAGATTTGCTTGTGTCCTCACTTCACCCTCTAATCTTCTAATGAATTCAGTTGAATCCACCTTAGTTGACTCTAACTCTTTTAATTTCTCTTGGAGCTTTTGATACTTGTGATCCAGTTCTTTTTTATTTTCAGACAAAATACTCAGTTCTTGGACAATATGGTTTCTTTCAGCTGTGACTGAAACAAGGTGCTCTTGAAAGCTAGAAATAGTTTTCAGATTAACCTCCCTCTCCCTTTCTAATTGCTGACATTTTGCCTGAAGCATTTCGATGTCATGCTCTATCATCAAGGCATGGTTCTCAGTATTAACTTGATCAGATTTTGGACTCCTACGTTCGTTTTCAACTGCAAGAAATTGTTCAGGACAATCTCTCTTCGTCATTTCTACATCATCGAGTATGTCTGCTGCATTAGACGATCTAACTTTGTAGAGCTCCACCTCAGAGTTTACATTCACAGGTTCTTTTTCTAACGAGACTACTTGAAGAGATAATTGCTGCTTATTGACAGAAACTGATTTGTGTTTTTCCTTTATGTCACAGTTTTCCTCCTTAACAACTGCAGTAGCTTCCTCCAGTTCTGCAAAAGCTGAGCTATTTGAAATTAATTGTGCATTCTGAAAGTTCAGTTCTGAGTTTAATTGCTCAACTTTTATTATTAAATCAACACGTTTGTGGCTTTCCTCTTTGTCATAGATCAGCTTCAAATTTTCTGCAGTCTGTTGGTTTGCCTCTTCCTCAAGCTTTTCAGTGGTTATTTGATTTTCGTAGAAATCCCCAGCACCCAAAAAACTACTGCTGGAAAATGACAATGCATTGCCATCGACTGAAGGGCTGTTTATTTTTCCTGACATATTTATACACTCTTGTTCTCCAGAAATTTTCTCAGTATAATCTTCCATTAATCTTACTTCAGTGGTCTTGGTTACATTTTCACACACAGAGGTATCTCCTGCAGCCATTTTCTCAATGGGTATTGTTTTAAGATTATTGCTTTTCAGAGACGAGTTTTCAATAGGCACTCCCAATCGATAAGGACTGTTGTTTTCTTGTTCTGCATTCTGCAAGGATTAAGAATCAATCCATTAAAACAAAAAACGGAGGGGAAAAAGAATACATATAAGAAAAAAACAAGGTGACCTTTAAAAGTTTTCTTCAACTAGTAAAGCTCCTGCTCATGTGAAATAAATAGCATTCTTCTCTACTTAACAATCTGTTTTCTTGTGGAAAGTATTTACACTTATTTATACACACATGCATCTTTGGCTAAAAGGCTTAAAAATATTGAGGGAGAAATTTCAGCCAAATTTACAAAAAGTTTAAGTGCAAAGGTACCACATATCTCTGTATTTTGGGACAATAGGTGTCTGCATGACAATGTGAAAAACTGTTAGTATCAATAAGGGGGGAAGATTTACTGCTCACCTTCTATTGGACACCAGAGAATCTTCAAGAGACACAAGCCCAAATCCTCAAACAATACCTTTTCCAAATTACCACTGTCTGTCAGAGCTGGGCTTGTATTTGGCACCACCTGATGCTCTCATTTGAAACAAAAATGTGTAACTTCAAAACTTGAGGACTCCAGAAAAGAACTGTGTCTAAAGGCAGCATCTCAAAGATCTGAACTGCACACTCCTTCTTTAAAAACCTCCAGCTATGGATGGTAAGGAAGAGTATTTCTTCCTTCCAATGTCTGTGTATCAGTGTGGGTGCTCCATGTGAATTGCGAGCAACACATACAAGTTAAAGATTTTCTTCTCTGCAAGGAACAGTTGCTCAGTGTTTCACAGTTGCCCAAAATGTAGAGATTCAAGATGCTCTTTAAGAGCATTGTTAAACTTTAATTGGTGAAACTGTGTTGACTGGGCAGTGGAGGCCCCTTGCGTAGGACTTAATGGTGAAGTCCGGAATTCTTATAAGTAGAAAATGCACATGTTCCATTTATATTTAAGGGAAATTAGTCTAATAACACTAGATTGTTTTATCACCATTCTGAATAAATTTTGATTCTGTCACTCCTTACAAGAAGCAGCAAAATCTAGCTCACTGGTTGCATGCCACCTACAGCACTAAAAAAAAAAAAAAAAAAAAAAAAAAAGACAGAGCTGACTCCCAGATTTTTGTTCCCTTATGTGTTTTGAGGAAATTCAGGCTGAAATGAAATTTAACTGTTTTGCTACCAGCTCATTCTGTTCTACTGCTGACAACACTGAAAGAATTAGATGTGTGGTTGTAGTCCTAGTCTGCTTGTTCCATGAAGGGACATGGGAAGTGTGTGTATCTTTAAATGACCATGTTAAATGAAAAGTCTAAGTGTTTAAGCACAGTACAGGTACACACAGTACAGATACACAGTGCATGCACACCCACTAACACAGCCAGATCCATACTGACATAGACCTGAAGAAAAACCAAGAGAGTAGTGCAAATTATTACACAGTGTTAATAGAATAAACTTGTTGGTTTTGTTGTAATTTTTTTTACCTCATGAGCCTGTGATGCATAAACAAGAACTCAAGGTATGGATTATTTTTGTGCTTTCTCTAAAGAATAGTACTGCTTCTGTGGGACACAATTTTAAATGGGTTTAATTGCAAAATTTAAATTTGGCTGACAATAAATCAAAAGACTTACATAAAACTGATTTGCATGACAGCAATTACTTACATTTTCAATATCTGCGAACAACAGCGAATGAGAACTTAAATCAAGAACTTGTAGTTGCAGTCTTGCTGCTTCCAGCTCCAAAGACAGATTCTCAGTTTGTTTTCTTTCTGCTGCCAGTTTGCACTCCATCTCCATAGTCATATTATTCAGTTTCTGCTGCCATTCTTCCTTGTCAGATAGATTTTGCTGTTTGAGGTGATCTATCTCTTTCCTTTCAGAAAGTATGACTTCTTTCAGCTCTTGTATTTCCTCATTTTTCATGTTCTCTTGAACATGAAATTGATCTTCAAGCACCTTGATGGCCTTCTCATATGTCTGACACAGCATCTGAAGTTCTTCAATTCTATTTTCAAGGTTAGATTTTCTAGGACTAATAGTCCTGAGCTCTGTAACAGAGTCCAATTTGTGATCATTATGACAATTTTCAACCAAAACTTTTGTTGTACCTTCTGAAATTACTTCTGCAGAACTCTCCAGCTGATTCATTTCCTCCGTCCATTTGCAGGCAGCACTGTTATGAGAATCAACCACCTTGGTGACTTCTATAAAATAGGGATTTACAGAAAGATCTGAGGAAGATGATGTGGACTTAGTTTCATCTAATTTAGACAGTGTCTCATCTCGGCTAGAGGATAGTGACACTCTCACAGAATCTATGTGAGCATTGCTCAGACTTGTCGACAATGCAGAATTTTCTGCCTTCAGTATTTCAATACAAGACTGTAGCTCGCATATCTTTGAGCTCATACTGCAGTGCTGTTCATATAATTTTATATGTTCATTCTGGAAAGTTGAGAGCCTCTCTCTTATTTCAGCAAAGCCTATCTTAACTTCTTTCCTGGACAACTTGAAATCTTTGTAGTCAGGAGTACTGCATTCTTTAAGTCTGAAGGATATTTCCTTATTATCAGAATACATTCTCAGATCACTGTGATCACTTTGATCCATAAGTTCATCAGAAAGAATAGCTTTCTCTGCTTTTAAATTTTTATCTGTATTTATTATGTTCTCTTTCTCCTCTTCTACTTTATTAATACTTGTGATGCCATTGTTTTTTGTGTCTTTAAATCCAGAGGCTAAAGCAGTGGTCTCACTCTGCAACCTCTCGCACATTTTCTCAAGCTCACTCAGATGGTTTATTGTTTCCTGCAAAGAGGATGCCAGCAAGACTGATGAATAACTTTCATCCATTCCTCTTTTGCCAGAATTCTGGGAAACATTATTATAATTATATCTCAGTGAGTTGTCATCTTCCTCTAATACAGTAAGTGAAGAATCTGAAGTTTTCAGTTCTTTAACAGACAGTAGTTCTTGCTGCAGTCTCTCTTTCTCTCTCATGCTTTTCTCAAGTTCTACTTCCATGCCTTTTAAAGCAGTCTCCAGTTGCATCACTTCTAACCTGTAGTTCTCTAGGGAGAGTTCACTGTCCTCAAAATCCATTTGAAGAAGCTCAAGTTTAACTTGGTATTTATTCAGCTCAATGTCCTTTTCTTCCATGGACTTTCTCAACCGTTCTGAACAGAGTCTCTGTTCACAACTAACCTCACACATTAGAGGTTCATGTTTTGTTTGTAGTTCCTTCCCCAATTGCTCCTTGTCTTGAAATACAAGGCCACATTTCTCTTGCATTGTATTCTGTGTTGCCCTGGCATTTAACATTTCCTGACTTAAACAGTCAAGCTCCATAGAAGGTACATGTTGGACATTGGAAAATTCTGACTGCAGTTGCTGAAGTTCTTGAACCAAATCCTTTTTTATTTCTTCTGAGGCTATTAGTTTACATAAGATATCTTTATTCTCACTAAGTACCTGTTTCTCTTGTTCTAGTTTTGCTTTCTTTTGCTCAAATTCAGTTGCCTCTTCTCTCAGAATGCTCATAACATTTCCATTTTCTTCTTCTACCAATTTATACTTTGCCTGCAAAGCTTCAAGCTGTGTTTTGATTTCTTCAGTTCTTGATTCAATATGTTGCCTTTCCTCCTCGTGTTTTGCGGACATTTCAGAAATTATTTCTTCTCTTTCCTTTAAACTGTTATAAATATATTTATTTGTCTCCAGCAAAGTTATTTGTTCTTGCTTTAAAGCACTGTTTAAATCCCTAAGGGTTGCATTTTCTTTAGTAAGTTCGTCAATTTTTTTGCTATATGAGCAAATCATTGAAGACATATCCTTCTTCTCTGAATCCCATTTTCCAGACATGAGCTCCAGCTGTCTTACTGAATCCTCAAGCAGTTTATTATTGATCTTTAAATCCTGAAGCTCAGTTTGTCTGTTTTCGAATCCTTCATTCAGAGTTTGCAGTTGCATGTCCTTTTCCTTAAGAATGTCTAAAGTTTTTTCAACTAATTTCTGACGTGCTGAAATATCCGCCTGCAAGTTACTGATGTGCTGTTCGGTATCCATCACAAAGCTTCTGTGCATCTCTTCTACTGCAAGCAATCTTTGTTCTGTTTCACCCTTTATTTGCAGTAAGTCTTCATACTGCTGCTGCTGATTTGAATTCAGCTGCTTTTGAGCCACTAAGGAAATCTCAAGAGCAGAGATCTGCTCTCGTAAATTGGCCAGATCCTTAGCTTTTCCTGCTTCTAGAAGAGCTCCTGCACATCTCTGATCCTCAGGGTTGGAGTTATTTGCTGCAAATTGTGTGTTGCCTGAAAGAGTCTTATCCTGACCACTTTGTAAATTAACTTGTCCATCTTCTGTCATATCTGAAGTATCTTTTGCTTTTACAAGACAACAGATTTTTTCATATTCACCAAGCAGGTCATGATAACATTGCTCCCTTTGCAGTCCTTCACTTGCTGCTAACTGTAACTTTTCTTCTACTTCAGCAACTTGGTTGGTAAGTTGCAATATTTTACAGGACATATTTTCTATCTCTTTACAGTACTTTTTATCAGAACATTCTGCTTTCCACTCAAGTTCACTGAAAGCTTTTTTTTGTTCTTCTAATTCTGCACTTTTACATTCCAGCATATCCTTAAGTTCTTTAATCTCTGTGGTTTTCCTGTCACTTTCAGTTTGCATCATTCTGAATGTCTCACTATGCTCATGATTTTTGATTTGCTGACTTTGAAGGGAACTCTCTAAGTCATTAATTTGAGCCAGCATACCTTCCTTTTCAGACTTAAGTTTATTTATAAGATGATCAGTTTCATTTTTCCATTGAGAAAAAGCAGCAGCCTCTTTTTGCAATTCGTCACATTCTCTCTGCTTGAACCCAATGATCCTCTGCAAAGCTTCTGCTTCTTCCTCCATTTTACATATTTTACTGTCTTGTTCTTTAATATGATTATCTTTTTCCTTGAGTAGGTCCTGCATAGAATCTTGTTGCTTTTCCATGTCAGCTAAAGCTGTTTTCAGCTTCTCCAGGGAAAGGGAGCTCTCTTGCTTTTTAAATTTCTCTTCCAGTAACTTCAGCTCTGCTTCCTGAAAAATGTTCTTATCTGTAAATGCAAACATCATCAAATCTTTGCCAGTCAATACTGGCAATTCTGCAGATAATTTTCTAGATTAAGTATTACTACTTACTTTAACTATTTTCAATTTTCATTCTACTGCAAAGTATTACTCTCAAGTTATATCACTAGATAAAGGATATTTTAGACTACCAGACACTACGTACTTAGACATTGTTTCTGTGTCTCACTTTCACCAAATTTTTATAAAAAGTAGTACTCATTTTGTAGGTGGTTTTTGGTTTGTTTTTTTTTAAACAGGGCAGATCTCACTTCAATATGTGACATTCGTGTAGGTCTGCCTTATATTCCATTTATATTCCATTTCTGCCAAATAATGTCTAATTCTACCCAGAAAGAAAATTGGGTCAGTCATTAAGGGGAACAGAATCAAATACAAAAGCTTCATTTTGAAATTGTACATGAAGTTTGACCACTGCACAGAAACAAGTAGGGAATCCATCCTCTTTTAAGTAGTTCCCTGGAACTACAAGGTGTATTTCAACAACTCCTGAAAAACTGTGTTCTCAACTAAAAATAAACACTGCAAGCAAGACTGAAATATCAGTGGTTATGTAGCATTTCCCTAATTCTTTTCAACTCTGTGAAACACATAAAGGAATTACAAACCAGAAATTTTCTATTTTAAATAGATTTTATGAAATTCAAGCAGCTGATAAGCTCAGTACACTTTGATTATTTTCAAAATTTTGTATCTTCCGGAACTGTACATGTTCATAGACAATAAATCCTTTCCATTTACAACAAACTCAATGCTGTTTAAAAACACTAATCATATCCCACAGCAGAACCTTTCACTTAATTCACAATGAAACTTACACTATTGCAGGAAACATACAAAAAGAGTTCTGCAAATTTAAAATTGTAACTCACTTTTCATCTCTTCTGCAAAATTCTGGCTTTGCTTTAGAGACTGCTTGATTGTATTTAGTTCCTCTTCAAGCTGGTGGATCTCTTGCAATTTCTTTTCAAGTTGACAGTTAAGACGATTTTTCTCCTGCTTCACTTCCTAAACCAAACCCAAACAAGACCATATTTCATGTAAATTGCCAAGGAGATCAAAGAATTCAGTTCACTTAAATAAAGATATTCCATTAGATCCTAGCAAGTCTTTGGGCAGCTATGGCTGGGTTCTTAAGCATTGCTTGGGAACTTAATCTGAACTTACTCTTAACTAATTGACAGCATCTAAGAAATGCTGCCAGTTGACATAGTCAGCATGCTCCTTGTTGGCATAGAACTAACAGGTCCACATGACCTGTCCCAAACAGACAGGTCAGGATAGATCCTACAAAATCTGAGCTGATGAAGTTAGGCTACAGTCCTGAAGAAACTAAGTAAACAAATCCCCGCAACAGTATCAAAATTAACACAAAATATTTTATTTACAAGTGCTTACACTTTCAGATGGATGCTTTGCCATTAACAGTATTTTCTTTCAAATAACTTGATTTAAAAAAACCCAGCCAAACAATAACAAAATAACAAACAATAACAAAAAACTATGTAACTAAATTGTATCTAGGAAGCCAAATAAAAGTTCTTTTAAGGAAACTCATCCTTTTTCTCTAAGTTCATGTGCTCTGGACAACAGATGGGGCATGGAACTGGCATGGCCCAATTGGAAACAGATCGTCAATTATTTATCCATTTACTACTAGCAGATGGGCACCAATTCAGAAAAGCCAAGCTCAAGAAATGGAAAGGTCTGGATGAAAAAATTTAAAAGCTTGGCAGGCTTGGTTTTGCAACAACATAAATAAATCACCCTCAGAACATGATTAAAATTGTCACTGTCACTAACAGTTACCTTCCCTTCTACTCATAGCCCTCCCTACTCACAGTTTAAAAAAGAAAAACCCAGTTACATATAAATTTTAATAAAGTTTTCTACCAATCCTAATTTTTCAAAGAACTACAAGCATCCAAACTCCTTGTGTTCAAAGCACCATACACAGATGCAATACGAGTGCATGAATTGAACAAGCCCGTTCATCAGAAAATCTAGGGTGATCTATAGAAAGAAAAAAAAACAAGCTGAAGAAATTAAAATGGCTGAAATGTCCAATTATTTTGATTTGGTACAAACATTCCCAGTAATCATAGAATGGCTTGGATTGGAAGGGACCAGGAAGATCATCTAGTTCCAAACCCCCTGCCATGGGCAGGGACATGTCTCGCTAGACTAGATAAAGAATTTTTCCTAATATCAAGCCTAAACCTACCCTCTTTCTGTTTGAAACCATCCCCCTTATCCTGTCACTATATGTCCTTGCAAATAGTCCCTCTTTGTCCTGCTGTAGGCTCCCTTCAGGTACTAGAAGGCTGCAATTAAGTCATCCCACAGCTTTCTCTTCTCCAGGCAGAACAATCCCAGTTCTCCCGGTCTTTCCTCATAGTAGAGGTGCACCATCCCTCTAATCAACTTGGTGGCCCTCCTCTGGATTCACTCCAACAAGTCAACATCCTTGTTGTGTGCAGGGGACCCCAGAGCTGATATAGCATTCTAGATGGGGTCTCACCAATAAATAGCACTCAGCATAACTTGGTGGACTAAGTATCTGAGAGTAATTAGCTGTTTACACTTTCCAAAGCTATTTCCAAAACAATTGATTTGCTTTCAATTCAGTTATCAATTCTACTTGTACATTGCATTACTCAAGCTAGCCATTCTGCAATTGCCCTTTAAAAGGGCAAAACCCAAAGCAAATTCCAGAACCTATGCACAGGTAGTACTATTACTCTGGAGAAACTCTCCATGGAGCAGGCTTATGAGCAGTTCATGGACTGACCGACCAATTTTTCCAGGAATAGTTATGGATTTGCTTGCACCACCAAAATGTAAACCACACACTATGATGCCAGAAGGGATATCACCATTGCAAAGCTCAGTAGTCCTTAGACTAAGCATATCCTGTATGCTCTCAAAAGAGTATCCTGCATATATCTCACATTTACCTGCTTTGCAGCTTTTTTGGAAGACTAGTCTTGTTATATAATAAGGACTAAACACTGTAGCACTAAACCTGCATTATATGGGGAAACTGTTGTTTAAACATGTCTTAAAATGGCTTTTGGTGGTTTCTTTGCAAACACATGTTTCTTCTTCCCAGTACCCCCCATGTTATCCATGAAAGAATGTCCTGCATAACCCTCGTGTTATCCATGTAGGAATGTCCTGGGAAGGTGTCCTGAGGTGTTTCCCATTGGCCTTTGTTAACCTCTTCTTGTGATTGGGTGTTTCTGTAAGCCCCTTGAGACTTCTAATTGGTTACTCTGTGAATCCTCCTAAACCCTATAAATGTAACATCCCCCACAATAAACACTCTCTTGCCTCCTCTCCACGCCCGGTGTCCTGTCTCCCTGCCGGCCATGGGGCCACGTGCAGGGGGGGAGGGGAGGGCACCTCTCCCCTCCAGGCTCAGGGCCAGAAGAAAACCCTGAAGAAACCCCTGGAGTTCCCTTTCCCCATCCTTCAAGGCGTTGGAATGGTTCTTCAGATGGAAATGGAACTAGAACTGGGCTGCCCCACGCCATGGGTGGGGAAAGGGATCCAGAAAACACAGCAGTGGATCAATCAGCAGAAAACAATGGCATTCTCCACTGGAGAGTTAGACAAGTAGTGTAAGACTGCAATGATTTCTCCCTTAATAAAGGGAAAAAATACCAATCTCACTCTTGTTTTCTTCATCTATAAAAAAGTCTACTCTCAACAAAACCTCCAAGACTTTGAAGCAATTCAATGTAATTTTTTGCAATATACTTATTTATGAGAGTGAAGAAGACACATATTGTGCTTTTTCATGTGCAAATCTTAAGATAGAGAACTGTAGTGTTACTGATCTCTTAAATTATTACAATCTCCCCTGATTAAGCTTCTTTAGAAGTGTATTGGTCATGTTCTAATACAACATCACTGTCACCAACTGTTCAATTGTCTGACCAAGATAAACAAATACAAAGAAAAAAAAGTAAATATAGTTACAGCCTAGTTAGATGGATACAAGACTGGTAGATAAAATGAAGTACTCCTAAGAATTTGCAGCAAAAAAGATCTTTCCACAAATTAGATGCTCTCTGACAGTAGGATCTCAAAGACCCACTATCAAATATAGAAAGGGTATAAGCCCACAATATCTGATATAAACTACCTTCTTTTTTTTTGGTCATTTGTCTAAAAATATGAAAGATTATATGTACAGAAGCTTGACAAAGGTTTTCCTTCTCCGCATTGGAAGAACAAAATTGTCTTGATTAGCCTTACCCCTGAAGGTACTGGTTAGATTTATTTACTAAATAAGTTTTAAGGACCTTTATCTGGCATCGAGGCCAAGTGGCATGGAACAGCCCATATCTGTACCATAAAGTCTTTTATCTCCCAAAACAGGTGGCTCTAATCAAACCACGTGCTGGGAAGATTCCCAGGCTCATGTGAACTCCTAAACTGTGCCTGGGAATTGTATGAAAGAGTGCAAGTGAACTGGGCCAAAGCCATGCAAAGTGGCACATTCCAATATCTGGGATTGCTCCCAGACATTGCAAACCACCAGCAAGAATGTACCTAAAATTTCACGATATACTAAACCTCTACTAACATTTGTGATGATCTGAATAAACCTCACTATTTTACTTTATATTTTTGCAGAGAATTTTGACAGGTAAAGTTTTGGCAGAAACTATGCCAGGTTATATTGTATCTGCTGATGACAGCAGCCAACAAGCAAAATGAGAGTGTTTAAATAAAACAAACTATGACATGGATTACATAGGTATTGAGCTCTCTTTGCTATTCACTACTGATTCTCCAAATAAAGGATAAAATTTGCATTGAGAGGTCTCTAATGGCAAAACTGTAACAATTTCAAGTCTAGCTGCTCTAGTTGCCACCAAAACAAAACAATGTAACTGAGAAGACAAAGGAGACTTTAAAGTGAAAAGGTATCTGCATGTGTGAATATGAGCTGGTGTGGCAGCATCCAGAAACCTGTCTGAATTTATCTTCATTTGCGGGAAAATTTTTTCCAGCGCTATATATTTTTTAGACTGTGTCTCTTCTAAGAAAGAAGCATTTTATTTTTTTTTTTTTGAAGAGGATATAGTGAGTCTTTGTATAAAATCATCGAGTTTGGTAGTATGAATCAAAGCAGTAGACAGTGATTCCAGAATTTACTTTTAAAATCAAACAAGCATTGACATTTTTTTATTTAAGAACCAAAAGCAAGAATCTCTTGAAACACAACCTATATTTGGTAAAAGATAAGTCCAACGTGAATTAGAACCATATCAGCAGCATTACAGCAATGAATCCTAAGCATGCAGCCAATGCCAAAAACTGCACCAATTTCCACAAAGTTAGTGAAGGCCTCTATTTGTGTTACAACTAAGATACATTATTAAGATAATCTGTAAAATTGTTTAAAGATTGCTTATGGAAAAATATGCTATGAGAGTAAATGCTCAATAGTATTAAGTGTTTACAAATTGCCAATTCAATGCATTAATTCTGTCAAATACTCCTTTGCATTGGTTACCTCAAAGCTTTTTGTCAGATCAGTTTCCTTAGCCTGGGCTGCTAACAGAGTCTGCTCTGCTCTGCACAGCTTCTGGGTGAGATCACTGGTATCGTGTTCCAGGTGTTGTTTCACTGCCATTACCTGTAAGAATGTTGAAAATGGACACTGTACTCACAGGCATATATAAAACTTTTTTCTTTAAACTGCCATTCTTGAACTCCAACATTCTATTACAAAATGAAACTACATTTTATCCCAACAAGAAACAAAGGTTGCTCTACTGTTGTTCAGAAAATAGTTGCTTATTGCCTTTCCACTCACTCCTTCGCCTCTGACCAAAAAAGTGGTATGTCTCTAAAATACATGTATTTCTAGACTGTCTGAAATCAGATTAATACATCCAACTTGCAGCTACATCACCACATTGATATCTGTAGGATACAAATGACAATGGCCTTTCTGATTCATGTAGCATATTACAAATTTAGGATCATAACTGCACTTACTGTTCCATTGACACAGATTTTATAAAAAATGAACAGGTTTTAGCTCTTTCAAAACGCTATAAACGCTATAACACTCCAAATTAAAAAGGTGGTAAATGCCGTTATTGGGTCAAAAAAGCAAAAAAAGTCTACTCTGAGGTCATTAGGTAATAAATTACCTTACTTGGAGAAAGAACTAGAAGGCACCTATTTTCCTCTCCATGAAATCATGCTTCCTTTGGTAAGCATATACAAAAGAATGTGCATATAAAGAAGTCTCCACTGAAAACATTTGACTGAATGTATTCCCATGGCTATATTTCTGAAATAAAACAAGCCTGTAAGAAAGCTGTAGGCAGTTTTGGAAATGCTGTTTCAGTTCAGGTTGTCTGTTAGTGGGGCTTCTTAATATAAATTTCAAGAACTTGTGGCCTTTTTTAGAAATTCATTTAGCTGTGTTGCTTGAGAGGTCCTCTTAAGTTTTTTGAGGATTTCAGAACACTCCTCTTTTCTGGTCACCCACTCTCATGGCTTGTGCTGCTTTCTAACTTCCTGCAATTTGTGAATTTTTGACAACTAATGTGTTCTAATAGCTAGTTGCTGCCAAAGCTGTGGATGACCTCCTTCTTACTGACATTTCTCCTTACACAAGCCCTGACACTCATTTAATTTTGTGGCGAACCAGTTCAAGGAGTTAAACTAATTGCAAACACTTGGGCTATTTATATGTATACACATGTGCTAATTTACATATAATATTTTCTTTGTTCTTTTATGTCTTCTATCAGCTCTCTGCAGGATCACATGAGGGGTGGCATTGCTAAAATAGAAGTACCAGGAGTGCATGGGCTGGGGTATATGAAAAGGGGATGTTTTTCCAAAGGCAACAGACCTGTCAATCAGCAGCTCTATCATCAAGCTGCTCCTCTGCATGTTTTTTACATAAAGTGTGCCTTGTGATCAGCCTTAGTTGCTCCTCTCTCAAACAGATTTATTTTACCTGCACTGTCTGCATTCACATATCCTTCCCTGTAAAAAGTGGACTAGGCCCAAATTTTAAAAGCTATAATTCACATTTAATACATAATATTTCAGTGAGAAATGGTAAATACAAAACAGAAAATACAAACTGTAAAAACATTAATACAAGATCCCATATTAAGTACTTTTTCCTTTAGGTATAATTAAATGAAGGCAGTAGTGTTGAGGCAACTAAATACCAGTTCTAGTAGCAGATTTTAATATTAAAAAAAAAAAAATCCTACTTTGTCAAATTCTGCCTGCAGAATGTTGAAGTCATTTTTGGCTTGCTGTAGCTCCTGATTCAGTTTGCTTCTTATCTGGTTGCATTGCTGATCCAGTGTTTGTAAGGAGCGTTGCTGACAAGAGAGTTCCTAGAAAACAGTGGTACAGTAGCAAAGAAATAAACACATGACCATGACAAGTCTCTGTTTTGGTTACCGGAGCAATAACAACTGATTTTTATTAGGAGGTACTGCCTGCTCAGAGACACTTGTCTTACACAGCAAACAACAGTTAAAAAGCAGCTGCAAACATCACATAGGCAAGAATGGCCTTAACCCAACTTATGTCATCTGCTTAAGAACTTCATTATGCAACAGTCCTATCACAGAAAGGGAAAAAAATAATCTAAAACCAGTGAAAGTAATAGAGTTAAAATTTTTCATATTAAAGATACACTTCTTATAAGAATTACATTACAATACATGTGGACAAGTTCATCTTCTGCTATTACGTACCATACTGGAAGGTTGATTTTTTTTTCTCATGAAAAGAAAATAGTCATATTACCTAGCATAGGACTGAGCAATAAGATAATCTTAGAAACAAGATAATCTTACAAAGGCAGTCACAAAAGCTGCACAAAAATTAGTGTTCCCAAAACAGAATTTCAGAAATCTATAGAAGGACAATATAGTACATGTGGATCTTAAAACATGACAAGTAGACATTCATTAGGATAAACAGTTGTACTTGCAATTTCTCATGAGGTCTGTTCCTATGCCTTTGGACCTTATAGTTTTGATGTTGCACAGATTTCAGAGGTTTATTAGGATGTAAAACAATAAGAGGCATGAGGGTAATAAAAAGCAGTGAAGGAAAAATCCAAGCATATTTATCAGCAATAACAGTTATGCAAAAGTTGCAATAGGTTCTACAAATTCTAAGATCCTTGTGACGGGGAAGAGGGGCAACAAAGCTCTTGTACTTCTCTTTAATTAGAGTATAGTTACTTCATGCAGACAAGCTGCTTCACTAAAAGACACAATACCATACTGTTAGTAGTAAAAAAAATTAAAGAGGAAAACGAAAAAAAAAGGAAAAGAAACATTCACAGTGAAGGAACTAGAGCTGACATTTATTTGCAATGTGGCCCTAGGTCCCAGGTGCATGAATGCCCTGCACACAGGCCACTGTATTTTAGTCAGTCATATCTGTGAAATAATGCCAACATTCTGCTCAAGAGCAAAAACAGCACAAGAGACACAAGCACTTCCTACACCAGTAAGACATCCAACGAACAAATAGCTAGTGTTCATTAGGGAAAGTATGGATGAGCGTAGAACTATCATAAACAGAAAACAAAGAAAGATCAATGTCTAATATGTGTGTATGTATATATATATAAATATATATAAAATTTAGTATTTCTCAACTGAAAAGCAGATACACAAGATAAAACAAGTGATTTAATCTCCTAGAGAAGTCAAAATTAAAAAGCTCTCCTTGCCTTACCTGTTGGTATTCCTTTTCCTTTGCCTTTATTTTCTGTTCTAAAGACTGACGAACACTCTCAGCATTTTGTCTTTGGCAGTTCAGTTCTTCTGACAATCTTTTTACCTTTTGCTCCATCATTTGGACCTATAATAATTTAGTTATCAAACAAAAGTGTTAAAGATGTAAGTTATGTTTCACTTAAATGTATAAGCACTCATATAAAAAAGACTGCTTTCAGCTACTGAATGTTTTAGCATTCATATAACCAGCATAACTTTAGCTGGTACCATATAAATTCTTAGCAATCCAAAGTATTAAGCTCATATTTGCTTATGTTAGTGAGAAAAAAAAATATATATATACACAGACGCGATAATAAAAACACCTTCAGAAAAACACTGTCTTTGACAGTCTACAGAAATATACTGTATCTGGCACCAAAAACAGACTATATTTTCAGTACCTCAGTTTGCTGCCAAATAAAGAATGACTGCTAACTGCTAAGCAACTACATGTTTAGATGGAAAATAACTCAATATTCCACTGAATTTCAGAGTGATTCAGCATGTTGATTTGGATAGGAAAAAAGAGGCAACTATCTTAGTGTACAACAACAACAAAAGAGCGTTTTTCAAAATTTAAACTTTAATTAAAAAAAAAAATCAGTAGCCTATCTTCTAGGCAACCTCCATGTTAAGAGTATGTCAGCTTCTTATCTAACTCACTTGATTATGTTAATATTATGCCACCCAACAGAATGAAGCATTCCCCACCTAACTGCCTGAACAGAAAAATGTATTTTTATTCCAAATTCAATCTGTTAATGCAAAATATGTACTTTTTTCACCCCAGAGAGTAAGAAAAGGGTGAATGGGACTCTTTCTTTTTCCAGCCACAAGAGTTTTTTAATGAGTTAGTGAAACAGCAGTCATAAGAAAATAAGAACCAGGTAGTAGTATTGGGATGTCAGGTTATTAGACACAGACTGCAGGGATCATGAGCTCCTGGTAAGATAACATGAAAACTTGACTGCAGAAAGGCTGCAGACCTCACAAGAAGTGAAAAGACTTGATAACACAGAGGCGGTGCTGTGGTCAAGGTCTGTGAACAGCACAGTGACAGACAAGTGCACAAGAGGCAAGCCAGTATTAAATTCAGGCTACAAGGAAGGAAACTAAAATCCAAAATCTCAGTGCAGTTCTACATCCAAAGTCCAGGGGATGCAGGTAGAGATCCAATTCCAGTGCAAGAAAGAAGAAACAGAACAGGAAGGAGCCATCTTCAGATGGCAGGACCAAAGGAACCTTCTGGGGCAAGATGCTGCACTGCACCTTAGGGATGGACTGCATCTCAACTCAAATGGTGGCAATCCCACTCTTCCTTATCCTTCTCCAGGCATGTTTCTAGCTCCAAAACCCTGCCCCTTCCCTTTTGCTGGATTTAATCTCCTTTGATTCCTTAGTAAAACAATTCAGCTCTCTTAAACCTGTAGAAAACGAACAAGGCAAAACTAAATACATAATATCCTAATCCCTTAAGAAGTTGAATCAAGTCATCTGGGGAATTAAATAAATGAAAATAAAGACTTTTTCAGAGAAATTGAGATGTCAGATTGAGTCAGTTGTCTTCTCACAAGCTCACCATGATGACAGTGCCTTTATGAAGTCAATGGACTATATCAAGAGTATGATTTTACCTTACTCCCAGCCAAGACTTCCCCTAAACCAGAGCTAACAATAGCCAAATGTTGATGTCTCTCTGAAAAGGCAGAGTGATCAAGGTTTACGTGTAAACATGCAAAGGTTTTCTTTTTAAGGACCAATACAGGAGCTGTGTGAAGAAGAAGCTTACCACTATACTTTGGTAGCATGAAGAAACTTGCTGGCAAACATGGATAACAATTATTATACCCAGAGAAGATACACACAGAAACATCTTTTTCCCTATCCTGTAGATGAACCAAACTAGTGGGAAAAAAAACCCTAAAAAGATAGATGGAAATACGGAGATTCAGGGAATTATGACATCTGTGTACTAATTTCAAATTTGTCAAGTGTTGTGAAAAAGGACTTTAGGTAGGTAATGCAACTTGATTAATCAAAAAAAAAAAAGAAAACTTCTTACTTGTTACCTTCTGCAGTTTGAATTAAATTATTTTAAGCACTGGCATTCTCCTCTTCTTTGCATGATTATGAGAGAAAACCTGAACCATTTCAGATTTTTATACACAGATATCTTTTTATTTATATATGCTCTGTAAATTTTTGACTTAGCAAATTGTACTATCCTATTGTTTTTTCACTATTAATCCAAACTCCTTAGAATTAAGTTGTGAAATTACATTTAGAAACTGCATCTATTCTCAGTCTTGCACTGCATTTTTACCTAGACTTTATTTAACACAACCAATTTACAACACAAAGACTATGCCCCACAACATCCTGTAGTAAAAGCAACAGATTCTGATTTTCACCAAAGTCGCATGACAGTCTCTTTCAGGCCAGAAATTGCCACCAGATGTCATTGTTGCTCTATGTAACTTGACCAGAAAATATTTTCAGAATTCAAGTCAGTCTTACCTGAGTATAAAAAATATTTCTTCAGGTCATGTAAGAACCTTCCAGAAAATGGGCGACTGCTTATAAGTATTAATGTTTTTACAGGTAATACATATCAAACTAGCATATACTTCTCCAAATTGATCCTCAGCAAATGTTCAAAAACTTAAGTCTTGAGAACCTTGGTTCTTACTAAAATGGCTGAAAACTGACACACATGAATACTGGCAATGAATTGTAAGGACAGTCAGATATGTAATGCAGCATTTTACCTGTGTGGTAGCTTGATCCAGTTGTGTTCTCGTTTGAGTCAGTTTATCTCTGGTTTTGTTCAGAGCTTTATCCTTCTCTGTTAATTCTAACTTCATTCTGTCCAGCTCCAGTTCAGTCTCTTGATGTTTATTCACATGGGATCTGCTCACTTTTTCTTGAGCTTGCAGTTGTTGTTCAAGGTCTTTAATAGCGGAATTTAGCTCTGAATTTTAAAAAAGTAAAAATTAAAGATACTTTCTGCTTTGGAAGGTATGTCTTCCACATACTCAAATTTCCAAGTGTCTTACACCTTCTAAAATATTTAGTATATTTGATAAGTACCCAAGTTCCTGACACAGGCAGACACCCTCTAAAATGTTCAGCAAGTTAAAAGTTTTAACTGCCTTCTACTACTACATGGATGACTAAAACTATAAAGATTTAAAGACAGTTGACTCTAAATCAATAATTCCCACTATGTGAGAACACAGTAACATGCAAGCTCAGGAACAAATGCTGCAAAGACAAAGACAATTTGTTCCTCTGCTGGTGTGGGTTTTTTTTTGGTTTTGTTCCTGGTTTTAAACATGCAGAAACATGTCATTAGACATATCTATTACATTTTTTTATTAATTTTAAAAGGAAAGATATCCACTACAAACATTTGTTTGGGGCAACTGTGAGTCTTTGCTTCCAGAAAACTTTTCAAATATCGGGCATCTGTAAATGCACCATTTCATATTTTAATCTTTTTCATGTCTCAAAGCTAAACCAAGTAGTCTTGTCACAATATACATCAGCAAGAGTTTATCTTATCTTCCAAAAGCCATAACATAATTTGCACTAGAGATCATAAGTCAGCTACACGGAGCATTATACAAAATTTTTTTCGTAATTAATTTTCCTTTGTTAAAAATATTCCTGTCTTCCTGTTTCTGAGTTTATATAGCTTCCAAGTTGAAAATGTCACCTAAATTGTTTTATGTGTAGCTATTTGAATGAACAGTTTGGAGAGTATAGAAACAGTTAGTGTAAAAGCTGTCCAAAGAGTCTAAATAGTAGGCTTAAGCAAATGTTCACCTAATCCACAAGAAAAAAACTATTTTCTCTCTTACAACTATCACATATCAGGAATGAGAATTCCTTCATGTCTATATGTGCAATATAAGACCATATCTTGCTTTTTCATTGTACTTTTTGCATCATACTTCATTTTGTGCTTCCAGTAGCATCCCTTATGAATCAACTCAGTTATGCATTAAGCATGTTCAAACACTGAATTTTTAATACAATTATTGCTTAGCCATAAATCTCAATAGTATACAAAATTAAGGAAGCAATGTGATAGAACTTAACAGCAAAATGTAATGATATTCTGAAAAGCGTTCTAACTCTGTTTTAAGAGAATTGCTCCATGAGCAGTGAGATTAATGGAGAAGGATATTTTTCCTTTTAGATGATGTCCCTTACTAACCCCAAAAATATAAACTGCTCCCTTCTGGTTCTCACACCCCTTACGTAGAAGATACCACAGCTTGTAGATAAGCTCTGAGCACTGGTTGATCATTGACAATAAACAAACCAGCAGCCAACAGGGCCAGCTGCCAAAGGCAACAACAAGTATCTTTCTCTTTTCCTTGCTAAAGCACTCATTTCAATACCTCGCTTCTAGCCACACACCAGCTTTCATGAAACCATATGGGAGTCTGCCACTGGGTCTTGAAGAAATAAATCAGATACCTTGGTTCTGTGCTTTTAGCTGAATCACGAGCGAAGAATTACAATTCTCAAAAAAGCTGTTGTCAAACTCATTCTTCTCTGATATTATACTAGAATTTGTTTCTTTTTCCCCTAGAAAAGAGGATGCTGCAGAACTTCCCCTTGCAGGTGTTTCTTGATTTCTAGATGGTGTCTTTTCTTGTTGCCATGAAAACACAGATGAGGAAGCCTGATGCCGAGCAATCTCTCTGTGACTCAGAGAGCTTTGAGAATGAGGTTGATTTATTTTCTGTGTCCAAAAAAGAAAAGGATGCACCTTTACATATGTTTCTATATCTAACATATAACTAAATAATTAATTTATTATTAAGTAGCTAATAGGTCATCATCATTTCATGTTGTTGCACTGTCACATCATCCACCAGTGCAAACTACTGATTCACGTAATTATTTTTTATGCTATATAAATTAAATAACTTTAGTCCAAGTATCCAAGGATAGCTGATACTTATAAACACAAACCAGGATCTCCAGAAAAGTAGTTTTACCTGTGTATCTTTAAAGGGGAAGTACACAGATTTTTGTCTTTTTCAAGAGATATCCCATTGTTCACATCCTAAATTTTTCAAAATTGAAGCCTATGTTTCTGCAAGCAAGTACTGACACAAGTAAGATGCAAAAAAATGAAGTCTAAACTAACATATCTGATATCTTACTCACATTTATTTCTTCTGGGCAAACACACGTAAATTCAAAACAGATTCATTTATTTAAACTTATAAACACAGAGTACCCCAAAACTGCAAGAATAAAATACAGCAGGTACCAGCTTGCAACCTCTTCCCATAGAAAAATTAAACAGAGCCAAAACAGTAGGGTTTTTTCTCCTTCTTAAATGCAAAAAAAAAAAAAACAAAAACACAACCAAAAAAACCCACCAAACCAACGAAACCTCAAACAGTAAAGACCCTATTGAATTTTTACTGGATTTTCAAATGCCTCTCATTTGAATTACTTTTTTCTTAAACTAAATCCCTAAACCATGTAATACCCAGTGTGACTTCTCAGTCACACTGCAATGAGAGAATATAGTGTTATCTAGGAATAACTGTGCCAAGACCAGAAATCTACATTATATTGTCCAGAATGCTGTGTTCAATCCTGTAAAGTAACTTATTAACAGATAAAGAGCATAAAAACCTAACCATGCATGCAGTAATCATTTCCCTTACATGCCATTTAAATTTACGGAGTTTCTGAGACAAAAGTTTGAATCCAGGAAATTAATGGGGAAATTGATACTCATTTTTACTGAAATAAAATGAGTATCACTTCACACACTTCATGTGTGCTTTCTTTTTTGGACCTATTTGTATTTTGGCCTTTTTACAATACTCTTTGACAAAGAGTTCTGCCATGTAACAGAGTACAGTGATATAAAATAGGATTTGTTCTGAGCATGCAGATCAGGTACTTTATGCCTTATGAAAAGTAGGAAAATGACTATTTCCTGTTTCCTCTCTTGATCCTCACTCCTCACTCCTCTTTGTACCATCCATTTGTACCATGTGTTTGGAGATGAGAGGAACAAACTGGCAAGGAATATTCAAGATGTGAGGGTCATTTGGTTACATATGGACAAAGAATATTTTCTCATTAGTTCTTAATGCTTTCCCTAAAAAATTCTTTCTCATTACTGCTGAACACAATATTGAAGTATTCAGAATACTGGCCACAATGACTACTGAAATGTTTCCTGGAATCATGTAGTTAGATTTGGAATCTGAATGTGTCAAGTATTCATTTTTCAAATTATATTTTCCATATGCATTACTTTAACTTTTTTTTTTTTTAAGCCAAATTTTACTTGTCATCTTAATTATTGCAATTATTTAGTGTTGCAAAATACTGTGTGGTCTTTAACCATATTATTCAACTCTTTTTCAGAACACTAATGAATATGCTGAGTAGCACAGTTCTCTTTACCAAGCCTTTTCAGGCTCCTCTGTTGATCGTTCCCCAGCTTTAAAAACTGACCATTTATTGCCACTGAGCTCAATCTTTAAATTTGCAAGATCTCCCCTTATCAAAATTTTTCCTTTTTATCAATGTTTTGTGGATATCCAACAACATTATACTGAATCACACTTAACTCATACATTTTCTGATTTATTCTTAAAAAAAACTCAAAAGGTCTGAAAATATATGAGGCATGATATCCCTTTACCAGTAAACGGTTGATCTTTTCTCCATACACCACACACACACAAGCACCAATAAACATATTGGTTCATGTTTCTAACAATTTGTCCAGGACAAAATGTTGGCCTGACTAAACTACATTTCCAGGAATCAGCACTGTAAATTATTTTTGTTGGGTTTTTTTAAAGTCATCATCCTTGCCCCCTTCCAGTGTCAAGAGAAGAATGAGGTAAGTTGCAAATCACAGTGATTCAGTAGTCCCACACTGCAGTGCCCTATCAATTAATGAGTAAATATTCTCTGTATCTGGTGACTTTTTTTTAAATTACTATTCATTTTATCAACCTAATTTAAAACTACTTCTGACTTTTCAATTTGAAGCTATGCCACAGATTTAACCCCAGTGAAGAAAGGCTCTGACACAGAAAAGTTTTTAAACCTTTACATAGTAAATGCCAAATAAAAAAATTATTTCCCATTTTCTGCAATGGCTTTTTCATTGAGGGCTTTCACAACTTATTCATCTTGTTTTCAGAAATTAGCTAATACAGTTCCTCCTACCTATGTGTTTCTATTTTCTAGGTATGAATTATTTCTTTCAAGTTTTCAAGGCTATTTTATTATGCTATCATTTTTAACTTGGCATAAGTGACCCTGTTTTCTCTTGTCCTTGCTTGCATGAGACTTCCAGTTTTTAAAGGGTGAGTTCTCATTTTTAATGTCCTTCTTTACTATTCAAAGATGCTGGCTTTTCTGAATTCTCCAAGATTCCTTCCAAATGACAGTACACAAGTACACACAGATTAATTCTCTTTTTCTTTTTTTTTTTTAATTATAGTTTAGGTAATGTAGAATATATTTCACTAGTTTTCCACTTCATTTTCCAAGTTTACTCATTAGTTACTTTCTTAGATATCACACATACCATTCCTAAGAGGTACTTACCTTAAGCTGGATGGTTCTCAGCTGTAATTCTAGCTCTTTATTTTCTTGTACTTTTTTCTTGTATTTTTCTTCTAGCTCTTCAAACTTAGCACCTACCAAGACATGATGTTTACTTCTCAAAATCTGCTTTAGTACATAGGCAATCTTTTCTAGCCTACTGCTATCACAGGAATTATAAAAATGAACAGCTATTAGAAGTGTCAGATCATGAGGAAGAAATTAACTGTATATACATTATGTTCAGTAATTTAGGACCTCAAACTATACTGGTGGGATATCTGAAAGCTACTACTAGAATGAAAACACAACTGATAAAAGTAGGGGTCCAAGGTCAGAATTTTATTTTTTTAATCCCTTTCTAAAAAATACAGACACACATTAAAAATATATATATATAACACAGAGGTGTTGTGTTATATATATAAACGTACATATAGATTTCATCTTTTCTTCTGAAGTTTTCCTATCAGCAGCTCAAAAGCATTAATATTGCTAAGAAATTCCAAGAAAATAAGGTTGTATCTTTTCCTTGAGATTCCAAATTGATTTCCTTGATTTTTCAAATATAAGGGGAATTGGACAAAGAATTTGTTTAGGACTGATCCTAAAAAGAGTTATAAGGTCACTCCTGAAGCCTCCTTTTCGCCAGGCTAAACCCCCACAGGTTCCTCAGCTGTTCCTCATCAGATTTGTGCTCCAGACCCTTCCCCAGCTCCATTGCCCTTCTCTGAACACACTCCAACACCTCAATGTCTTGAAGTGAGAGGCCCAAAACTGAACACAGGATTTGAGGTGTGGCCTCACCAGTGCCAAGTACAGGGGGACAATCCCTTCCCTAGTCCTGCTGGCCAGAAGCCTTTGGTCTTCTTGGCCACCTGGGCACCCTGCTGGCTCTCGTTCAGCTGTCAACCAGCAGCCCCAGGTCCTTTTCTGCCAGGTAGCTTTCCAGACACTCTTCCCCAGCCTGTAGTGCTCCCTGAGGTTATTATGACCCAAGTTTAGGACCCGGCACTCGGTCTTGTTGAATTTTATCCAACTGGCCTCAGCCCATCGATCCAGCCTGTCCAGATCCTTCTGCAGGGCCTTCTTGCCCTCAAGCAGATCAGCAATCCTGTCCAACTCAGTGTCATCTGTAAACTTGCTGAGGGTGAATTCGATTCTCTCACCCAAGTCTTGATAAAGGTATTAAACAGAACTCACCCCAATACTGAACACTGGGGAACAATACTAGTGACCAGCTGGATTTAACTCCATTCACCTCCACTCTCTGGGCCTGGTCATCCAGTCAGTTTTTTAACCAATCCAGACAGGATTTTTAATTGTAATGGGTCCCTTCCAACTTGAAATATTCTAGGATTCAACGATCCTAATGAATTTAAAACTCCAGCTTTCAAAAGAAAAAAATCTCTCCAGGAATACAATTTTAAATACAGTTATTTAAATAATTTTAATCTATTCCCTATTTCAGGAATGCCATGCTTATTGGAATACTTGACATTGCCATTAACTGCACCCCTTTTCAGGTATGTATAAAGAAAGTAAAAAGAACAAGAGTGTAAGAGAGTACATCAGATTCCCCAATGGAGTAAGACTAAGATGCCAAACTCATGGAACGTTTGTTCACAGTCCAGAAAGAGGTAAACAGTATGTGCAATATTGAACACATCAAAGTTTCTCAGCATAGAAAGCATAAGGGTGTCTGACTACAGAACTTCTCCAGTTAAGGAAACTTCCTTTTGCTTTTTCCAAGTATTCAAGTACTCATTCAAGTATTTTAAGTCTATTTGATGTCACTAATTTTAAGACAGAAGTGATGCTTTGAAATGGATAGTGTATAAACTGTGCAGATTATCATACACAATAATAGCCTAAATAAAATATAAATTTCCAAGGGAATAAGACATGTGACTGTTGACTGCATTAGTTGTACATGAAGAAAGAAACTTGCTCCCCACTACATGAAGGGAAGAGCTGATGCTAGAACAGGCATTCAAAAGATTGTTGCAGTCTGTTGTTCCTATTATTCCATGTCCATCAATGTAGCAGCGAAAAGATGTAATATTTGTGATGTGTTCAATCTGCACTAATAATTTTTAAAATTGAAACCTGTGGTGCTACAAATTAGACACTCTCATAATAACCTGTATAATAGAGCCTAGGTAACTCAGTACAAGTGTAATGTTCAAAATACTCCACCTTCCAAGAAAACTGACAGTTAACTATTTGTGCTAGATGAAGAAAGGAATCATTTACCATTATTACTTTGAACTGGTGTTAAAGGAGCAGTAAAACTTTGCTGTGGAGTGCCACTGAGTGATACATCTCCTGCAATCGATGCTTGCTGACTCCTCTCTAGCTCACATTTGTATCTGTTTAGGATAGAAGCAGAAGCACAAATTAATATTGAAAATTAAAGGTCAATTTTCTTTTTTTTAAGAGCTTAAAATACACTAATACATTATACAATTCTAAGAACTTAGTTTAAAGATCAAGTCAAAATACATCCACTGAAAATTTTTAGGTCGTGTAACACCTAAAGAATATATGAAGAATATATTTTATTTAGAGTTTCAACATACGTGATCAACTACATAGAAGACAAAGTCAAAAAACAAAACCAAAGCCCAAGCAGATGAAAATCAGTTGGAACTGCTTTGGGTCTCACTGTATGAAGCTGCAGTCCAGCTAAACTAACCCTGACCCAAAGCACTGTAAACACTGAGATAATTAAAACGCTTACTCTTCAGTAAACATCTTTATGGTAGGAAACACACAATGTATATGCTTATATGCTATGTTCCAATACTACACACTGAGAAAACTATGCACACCTCATGAAAACAGAAGGCAATAACTCTCCACTTGACAGTGTAGTTTTCATGTATTCCATTTACATCACCACCCAAAACACCACAGCAGACCATGCACTCGAGGGACTTTTGTGAGCATGAAGAGTTACAAGCCCACCCAAAGAAACCATCTAACTATTTTAGAGGCTACATAGTAACTTTCGTCCTCCTCAGCCAGCACAGGCTGATAAGACAATAGTTCTAGGCTGTAGCCCATTGCATTAGTGACTCCACAACTTGCCTTTCCATTTTCCCCTCTTTTACAGCACACCACCAAGAACTCCTCTCCCAGTAGATTGTCAGTTGGTATGAAGTGGCAAATTATCAGGTATCAGCATAAAACAAAATGCAGCCAAATACAAAACCAAAAACAACTGCCAATAATAAGTTACATGTAGTAACTGTTGATCTTTTGTAGTGGACAGCTCTGTAAAGTAATATAATAGGAAGGAGAGAACTCAGCAAACTGGACTTAATTTTGGGAACAGATAAGTGACATAAATTATTTTGTTGTATTATTTCTCACAGCAGTCAAACGCTTCAACTATCCTTAGTTTTCCCAAAAAGGGGCAAAGAGAAAAAAGAAACCCAAACAGAAAGACCAACACAGCTTCTTCTTTATTTGTTTCTATTAGGACATGTATGAGGCATGCCACGCAAAAGTTAAAGGAAGCAGGCATACTTCAAGCCCTGAAAAAAATGCAAACAAACTAGAAAACTAAAACCCACCGAACAGATATAAATACCTCAAGCCATCAAGAAAGCTGGTATCCCAGACTTACCCCTCTCTGTGGCAAAAATTCTGCATTACTAGTACTAGGACAATGGTTTATTGCATAGGCAGGACACTCAGCCTTATGACACACACTGTTTCAGAAATCCTTTTATTCAAGAATGGAAGGTGCCTCTAGTATGAGAGCAAGTTTAACAGATGAGAGCACTCCCTTCACTGTGTGCAAGTGCTCCACTTGTGTAGCACCCTTAGGTGAGGGATGGTAGATGTGCCTGCGCTACAGAAGATTCTTTTGTTGCATGAATTGCATTCCACCTCTACAGACAGTACACAAGACACTACCTCAGCAATAGCAGTGTTTACAAGTTGAGGTGTTATAAATTAGGCACCACTTTACCAAAGCAACTGGATTCTATGACTCAGTCACAGGCCCATTACTTCTGGCAGCTTCCTCTTAGACTCCAATAGATGTTCATGCCTCCTTCTTTCAGTGTTCATGTTTTATTGGTAGACTTCACCTTACAGAGTGAATTGTCCATGTACTTTCCTCACAACTCCAAGTTCTTTGCAGGTTATTTTTACCAAGTATGTCAGTTGTGCCAGCTTTTTTGTTTGTTAAAAAAACCCAAAAAAACCAAAACCAAAACAACAAAAAACCACAAAATGAATGGCTCTATTTTCACATGACATTGCAGAATTCTCTTGAATTAAACAGGAACTACAGGTACTAACTGCTTCAAGTGGTACAAAGGTTTGTGTAGAAGTCTGTATAAAAAATATTTTGAGATTTCAGTCACAAAATCTGAATGAAGTATGATATGAAGGGAAACGAAAAGATCATGAAAGACATACTAAACAATCAAAACATGTCAAAATAACCACTGTACATAGGTCCTCACCTTTTCAGTTCTTGTTCTAGCCTTTCAATGTCTTTCTTGCTGGAATTCAGCTGACCTGACTGAATGTTGACCTGAGATTCTTTTACTTGAAGATCATGTGAAATTTTCTGCTTTGCTTTCTCAAGATTATCACACAATTCCATCAAGCTCTGGTTTTCTCTTTTTAGTATTGCAGACTCATTTTTTTCATTTTCAACCTAGTTGGAATATAAAGACATCTTTGAGATTATAAAGTCCTCTCCATCCTTCTGTGCAATTACAATTGTTTTAGTAACACAAAGTTTACAGTGTTATTTTATTCCTAATATTTCAAAATCCTGACAGCTCTAAAAACCTTCAGATATACACTTTATTTAACTATTTTTATGTATGAAAAAACCCACATTTCCTAAAATTCAACTCAGTGACTTTAAAAATTTTTATTTATTGACTAGACACAAACTCATCAAAAAACCCATCAGTCCGTAAAAACTAATAATCATTGTACAGTCCTTGCATAGTGAGTCAAGAGTCACAGCTCTGAAGATGGAGCCTGGCAATAAAGATGTCCTTCTCCTCTCTGGAGAAGCATGTGGGGGGCAGGCTTCATTTTTGGCACAATGCTATTCTTTTGACTGAAAAATAGTGAGTATTAGCTGCTGCTTCTGAGAGTTTTAAAGCTTCTTTTTGTTTGGACAACACAGCAGTTCCTTGGAATGGTTGAAGTAAGTACCTGGAAAGTCATGGGGAAGAAACTCAAAAGAAAACTACAATGTTTAAGACATTTGCTAGAAAGTTGTAGCAACCTAAAGTAAATAAAAGGCAACCTTTCTAAATCACCTCTTTTTTGTAGTCAAATATTACAAAACAAAAACTGAACCAAATGGGTCACACCTATCTGAAGCATGGCAGAACCCTGACCAAGAGGGTCTCTGGTTTCCTGGTTAGAGGGCTGACAGGGTAGAGTCAGATGAGGTGTAAAATTATAGCCCTAAAAATGAAAAGTAACACCAAATTCCAAAACCCTGGTCTCTACAGGGAAAAAACCAGGGAATTACATAAACCAAGTAAAAGATTATAGGTATCTGTGGTGAAGGTGAAACAGGAAGACGCTGCCAACTCTGCAGGTTTGTAATCTAAAGCAGGCCCACCCGTTATCAAGGTTTTTAATAGGCATAACAATAAAAAATTTATTTTCCCAGTCATAAAGAGCTGTAGGAAAACCTCAAAGTACGCGTAAACACGTGGAGGTGGACAATCGTGCCAGAATAGGAAGAAGGAATTCTATTAACAATCAATAAGAACGAAGCAAAGGGGAGAATATGACGAGTATGAGGTAAAATGAAGATAAACAGTTAATATTTCTATGCTACCTTTCCCATCAGTCAGTGGGAAGAAACAAAACACTAACCCATCCCCTAATAGCAGCCAGATAATAAATCTTTATAACTGCATTTGGCATGCAGAATAGCATTTTAGGTTACCTTTTGTTTCTGTTTTTGCAAAGCTGCCTCCAAAGTCTCTAACTGGTATTGCCTTTGCTGGCGCTCCTTTTTAAGCTTATCGACTTGACTTTCCAGCTCATGGATCTTCTGAAGGACTCTGGGGGAGAGGCCTTCTTTCCATTCCTCCACAGCCCAGCTCATATTGACCAGATTCTTGTTTCCAACAGCTATGCCTGAAACACAAAGACAGCTACAATTAGACCTTCAAAACTATTAAATAAGCTTTGCTTTTAAATTAATTGAACTTTTAAGCTTAGCAGCGATTAGAATACAGCATTCCATAATCGTGCAGGCTTCCTGATCTAAATTTTAAATATTAGTGCTTTAAATAAAGCACCAACTTATAATATTGTCCTATTTTGACACACTTGTACGCAGGCAGGGGGGGATTTTGAAGCCTCTCTTTAATCAACCTCCAACCTGCAACAGCGGGGTTTATACCCTTATAGCTGCGTTTGACAGCTGTATTTCAGAGAGCATCTGTCCACGTCTTATATCGATGTTGCAGAGCCAGCGCCGCTCACGCCGTACTTCGGCGGCGTCTCACCCTTGCGAGAACTCGCGGCTCTGTGAGAGGGGTCAGCGACGCTTCTTTATTCCCAGAAGCCTTTTAAAGCAACGCGGATGAAACCGGGGGACACCTCAGAGTAACTAAAACTAGAGACGACGACGGACAGGCGGACCGACACCGTCCAGGACCAGAGGGCTGCCTGTCACCCCCAGCCGTCCCCGAGTGCTTGCTCGCTCGCCCACTCACTCACTGTTAAATGCCGTCCGGAGCCTGGCGGCAGTGACCGAAGCTCCGGTGGCTCGTGTCGCCGTCCCTGTCGGTGTCCGCGTCGGTGTCCCTATCCCTGTCGGTGTCCCTGTCGGTGTCCCTGTCCCTATCTCTGTCCCTGTCGGTGTCCGTGTCCCTGCCGGCGTCCCTGTCCCGGCTCCCGCCGCACCTCAAACCCGCCGCCACCGCCCCGCGGCCGTTTGTGCCCGCCCCCCCACGAGGCCCTCAGAGCGCTGATTGGCCCGACTGCGACGCCGCTCGCCACGCCCCCTTCGCCTTACCACCAATGAGAGCGCGCCGCTGGGCCGCTGGCCCTCACGACTGGCTGGTTCGGAAGCGTTTAAACTCCATTGGAGGCGGCGGCGCAGGGGCGGGGCGGCCCCGGAAGCTTTTTTGCCCGCAGTTGGGCGGGGCGGCCCCGAAGGGCGGTGCCCACAGTTGGGCGGAGCGAGCGGCGGGGCGGGAAGGATGGAGCGAGATTGGGATGGGGAGGAGGAAAGCGCAGCGGTTGTCGGGGTGTAACAGTAGCGTCAGGCCTTTATTCGAACCCGCTTTCCCGATCCCACAGAGAACGAAACGTGTCCCTGTGCTGTCCCGGTTATCACTCGTCCACTGGGAAAGATCTGCGGAAGGATCCCGAAGTGTCTGCCCCAGCTGCTCCGGGGGATTGCGTTTGTTTTGATTTTTGGTTTTTTGGGGCGGGGGAGGTAACTTAGCTCAATATTGCACATTTTCTACTCAGAAATATAAACACACAAAATTAGAACACTTTTTGTAAGTATGTTTTAACATGGAGCATAGAATCGAAATGGCAACAGCAAAGACTGAAGGATTCTAAGCCTCCTATGAACTTCCCTGGGTATCTGTGGCTTGTTTTCCAAAGCCTCTGGCGTTCCTCTCCGTGCCCCCTGACCGCCTCTCTGGGGGGGCTCGAGGGGTCAGATTTTAAGCATGGTGATCCTTTCCTTCAGAATCCGTGAATTGTGATTCTATGATCTGATTATCATTCCACCTAATTAAATGTCCTGCTTCTCGTAATTATTCTGAGACTATTTACTCAAGCACTGTTCTTTTAATCATATTTAGGAAACTGAGTGAAACAAATATTCCCTGATAAGTCAAACAGCTCACCAGTCGGCTGGTGAGAGCTCTGATTATAAATAAATACGTTACAACAAACTCACTAGCACATTGTTATAAAATCTCCAAACTATCTCCAGAACAAAACAAGCCATGGGAATGATGGAACTGATCCATCATAAATACCTCTTCACAAACGACAATTAAAAAAAAAAAAAACAAAACAAAACCAAACAAAAAAAAAAAAAAAAAAAAAAAAACAAACAAACAAGCAAGCTAGAAAATTCCATGGTGAACTTTGTGCAGGCTGTTCACAGAACAGCAGTGGAGCAGGAACTAGTAGAAGAATGGAAATTCCTCACCAAGTACTGCCAAATAATTTGTGAAAGCTGAGGACCAGTCTGAACAGAAGGGGATCCCACACTTGACAAATAGCAAATGTTCTGTAAGAATTAAATGCTCACGTTATACTCAGTAAGTGTTTCTCATTTGACAGTAACAAATGTTACTTAACTGTAGAAGCTGAAGAGTTTTCAGTTTCTACAGATGAAATTGTACTGGGATCATTGACAGGCAGGGAGCCCTAGCATTTAAACTAGTTCATCATGATTAATCTCTCGGGAGGTTTCGGTGAAACAGCTTCAACTTCCAAGATCAGTGTCATATTCTTCAGAAGGGGAAAAATGAGTAGAGACAGCCTTCAGAGTTCTTAAAAGGCATGAAAAATGGAAATCAGCTGGTGCATGCAGAGCTTTTTAGGATGCAGTCTGATTAATATCTGGATAACTGAGGCTAAAACAGAAAGGAACCTCACCACTGTTGTAAACTTAAATATGAGAAAACACTTGTTCTAAAGGTGATTTCTGAGAATTGTCAGGTTTGTACCAGGTTTCTGTAGGTAATGATTTACAAATTAATCCTTTCATATTTGGCATCCTTTACTTGACTATTGCAGCAATTAACTAATTATTATGAAAGATAAAAGAACTCATGAAGAGTACAGAAACTTGTTTTTTTCTTTTGCCATATCAACCTTATTTTGTACAATAGCTTCATAAGTATCAAGATATTCATTATCAGATGTAAATATAAGAATAAAAGTACTAGTAAATGTACGATTGAAGTATAAGATACAAAAATAAGGTCAAATATTCTGAAAAATTAATAGCAAGTTATAAAGGGTGTTAATAGCAACCATCAATTTGCCTAACACTTGTAATTATTTTCATTGCTCTCTACTGGATAGAATCCTTGAGGTCTTTCTAAGAGGCTCTCACAATTCCCTGCTTTAGAGTTCCCCATGATTTTGAGCAGAGAAAACTACCTCAGTTTTGTGAAGTGGCTTTTCTCTGTCCTTGAAATTCCATTCAGTTTTTGCCAAATGTTAAGAATCACCCTTTACATTTTCTCACCTGCATTCCTTACTATAATTTTTGGTAAAGGGCCAGAAGAGTAAGTAGAATACAAAAGCCACTAAAGGTTGAATTTGTATTGCTACAGCTTATGTCAGAGCATGCAATGGAACAAAACCAGAGGGGAAAGAAAGGAAAAGAATGTCCAATGAGAAAATCTCACCCTGCTTGGATACTACAAGAAGCAGAAACCAGATGGAGCTTTTCCCCCATATTCTTCCCTGCCAGACTCAGAATCCATCAGGTAAAATCTATTTCATGTATGTGTATATATATAAATACGTATACACATGCACACACATCAAAGAGTTCCTAAGGAGCTGGAGCAATTCCTTTCACCCAGGGGAAAGATAAATAGGCCAGGCACTCTGTATCTGATGGGGTTTTAGCTTCCCAGCTTCCCTGCCGAGGCACTAGAGACAGACACTCTGCCAGGCTGGGTGTGAAAGAGAAGAAAGACGGATCGTTTTCCTTAGCCTCACCCAAACCCCACCCCATACTATGTGATGCCTCTTGCCTCTGGAATAAAACATTCTCCACCTCTGCCAAGGTGGGTAGGTAACTAAGAAGATGGCAGTTTAGGTGTCAGTACTGGAGCTGCAAGGTTAACTCTGCACAAATAAAGCCTAGTGAGCTACTGTTGTAAAACACTACATTTGATTGCTAATACACCCTTAGATTTCCCATTCTTCACGCAGTTTTTCACAGAACATGTACCTTGTTTGGTGTACAGAATGAATGTAAAGGAGGGTGCCTTAGAGTGCATAGAGAACGTTACACCTTAGATTTCTTAACCATCTTTTGCTGTTAAAAGAGGTTGAAGTTACCTCACAGTCTTTTTTTCATAGTTTATTAACCAAACCAGGGACCACAGCATATCACAAATTATAAACTATAACTTTGTTCCCAAAGGAGATGAGGTGTCGCTCTAATCAGGATTACAGTATTTCGTACCTACTAATGGAAACTGCTACCGAAGTGCTAATGTTGACTCAAGCACTACAGTCACCTGGATGAACATATTAGTGCATAAAATACCTACAGCTGCTCTATTGTTTGGGATTGCATTGGCTAGTCCAGCCTACTAAACACCAGTGGGGAGGTGTCCTAGTACTGAGAAGGTGACTGAAGTTACCTAGCTTGTCTAAGGTGACACAGCA